>NC_081833.1:73220234-73529212 GCF_030867095.1 Alligator mississippiensis
ATTCCTTCCTTTCCCCAGTCTTGCACTGCAAAAGCAATGAGCGTTTTGTGCCAAAGCTGCAAAGTGCTGAAGGCTGTTTGGAACCTCGCTCCCATTGACTTGACTTGTCTAGGCGGTTTTGTAAGTCCTGCCAGGCACTCATCTGCATCTTTAAGCATCTCTAGGCCTCTGTAAATCTGGCTCTTTCTGCTTAGTCCATCGATGCCATTTCACTGATGAGTTCCAAATGTGGGTTTCTTGAGTCCTGTCTCCAGAGGGACCTGGCAGGCTTCGTGGGTTGCCAGCTCCCATAAATATACCCTCAGATTGTGTGCACATATTTGGACACTACTGGCATGTGTCTGCAGCTGGCCCATTCCCATTGCTTCGGCTGTGTCTGGGCCATTCCAGTTACACAGGTTTAAAGACATTTGCACCAAACACAAGCAGCTGGCTAAGTGTCCTATATAGGAAGAAGCAGGCCATGTGCTGAGTGCTTGTGTAGTGAGCCTTGTGGGCTGGGGGGAGGAGGGAGGGAACATATCCTCCAGTATGGAAAGAGATGTAAGTATAAAATCACCCCTTGGTAGGACTATTTCAGCTCCTTAGCTCCATCTGTGCTAGGACTGGTGGATCTGTTCAATGCTAGACTGTCTGGTTTTAGTCTCATTCCCCCTCTGGGCAGGCAGTGTTCCCAGATCAGAATGCACTGGTGTATGTGAGTCTTGGGAAAGAAACTCAGCTCCATCCTTAGGATCCAACACTCACCTCATCCTCACAGTATGGCTTCTCCCTCTCCCCTCATATCAGAGCTGCACTGTCTCTTCAGCCAGGGGGACCTGTGTAACTCTGAAAGCGATGCTTGGCTTGCTGCAAAATGCTGTAATGGTTTGCATTAGTCGTAGAAGGGCAAGCACATCTCTTATTTTGCCCAGCAAAATATTTAAAATGCTTTTATTTATCAGGGGACCGACTGCCTGGAAGTGGTAGAGACCCTAAGAGAATGAGCTGTTTAGGTGGGATGCTCTGAGTAGTTCATCTGCCAAGATATAGCCACAGTGCTGAATCAGGTATCTTAAGTGCAGTCTGGATGTTCAGGACTGCATCCAGGGAACCTGGTATTGATATTCGCCATCCCAGGAACTCCCAGCAGTCCTCCTGCTTCCAGTGGAAAAGGAGGGGATTCCCTTTCTGAACATTTTTTTTCCCTGTAGACTATTGTTTGTAGCAAAATAATAATTGTAAAATGTGTATTTGCTGGCTCCAGTCAAGCATGTTAATGGGCTTCAAATCTCCTGTCCACTTTACTACTTCTTCCCTAGTAAAAGATTGGGTTTTGATTCATTTGGAGAAGCTTTTGGTGACAGCTGACGTCTCTTCGTAGTTCTGCTTCAGGGGAAAATACCCGGGTTGTGTCAGTATGCACTGAGTACCCATTCCAGATCATGGCAAGTGTTTGGCATGCTTAAAGGAGCTTTCTCTCACAGTCTGGGTTGGGATAACATACTGCTAGCATCACCTTGGTTAACCTTGGCTGCAGCACAGTTTCCTTCACTTGTCAGGTAATGGGCAACTTGGGGCATTCTGCAGTCTGTCCTCACTGAAAGTGTGTCCACAGCTTTGCAGTTTCTCTCGCGAAACTCCCAGCGTGACTCGGCCCACGGGCTAACATGTAGCACTCTCAAAGCACTGTACTTAGGTCAGTTATTTGCTATTTCTTTTTTACAGAGAGGGAATCCATGGGTGTTTGTACACATGCTGCAGGAGTGACAGGGGGGTGCTCTAATTAAAGCTCCCAGGGTGTCACATGTTTCAGTGTCCTCATGCTGAAAAATGCCAGTAGGGGCGCTTTAACTAAAGCTCGTCGAGGGCACTTTGACTACAGCTCGTCACCACCGTTTTTCAGTGCAGGGACACTGATACACATGATGCTGGAGTCTGCTGGAGCATGGTAATTACAGCAGACTCGGTTCATCAAGTCTGTTCCAACGCACTGGAATTACAGTGCATCAGAGCAGCCTTGCTGCATGTGTATAGGCATCCCAGAAGTCCAACTGCCCCGGTCTCCTGTATCATACAGTGGCAGAGAATGGATGCTGGAAGGCAGCATGAACAGGGTATGGCCACGGGTTTTCCACTGTTCCTCTCCCACTTGCAGCCTCCAGCATTTTAGGTCTAGCCGTAGGAAGGTTAAGCGGCCTAGTCTGGATAGTAAACAAACCTGTGTCAGTCTGAATTGTATCCCAGCTCTGTACTGTAACTACTGTGGGGGGTTGGGGGAATTAATGAACAAGGAGACAAACCTACAGAGATTTTGGAAGAGGGGGAGAATATTTTGGATTCCCTCCACTTCAGAATAAATCGTTGCAGTCGTCTACAATTTACAACACAAAAGAAGCTTTTGCATGAATATAATTAGCAACATATTGTCCCACCACAGGAGAATTCTCTTTGTCTGCTGTGTTACAACAAAGCAGAGAGCTCGTTTCCCTGCTCCGCCAGAGACACCCGCCCTCCCCAAAACTGGCTTTGAACAAGTATGTTGAAATCCCAAACCAAATCTCTGGCTCTCATTGGATTATTGACTGAAGAGGCTTGGAGGGGGATTTAGAAGTATAGGACCCCACTGAGATCCCACGGAAATCAGTAGCGAGACTCCCTGGGACCAAACGCGAACAGCACCTGTTCTTCGAGAGAAATCCTTTCACCTTGCTTCCCGCACAGGGTGTGAAGGGGCCAGTTGGCAGCTGAACCCGCGTGGGCGGTAACATATGGAGAGCCATTTGAAGACAGACATCTCTTCGGGGGTTTGCCAAGCCCCAGTAAGAAAGGTGATTTGGGGGTCAGGGTTAGCTGACGGATCTGCAGCTCTGTGAACTTTTCATCTCTGCAGGTCTGTGCCATGCTTATTGCCAACCTGAGTGCCAGATCTGCTGGCTAAGGGTACAAAAGCTGGAGGGGATATTCAGTAGCGTCTACAGACAGGGCTGAACTAGGGTCTGGGCAACGCAGGCCTAGCTCATGGAATTGGCTGATGATGAATTCAGAAAATCAACTTTTATTTTTTGTTAAAGAGTTTCTAGGCATTAATGGCACAAGAGGCTACATGTAGAGGGCACAGGGCAGCCTTTGCAGCATTGGCCAGGCTCTCTCTTCATGTGCAGCACTGGCAGCACGGTGGCCGTGTTAGCCCAGTGCTGTCCCTGGGCTACTGGGGTTTGCAAGCTTCTTAGCAAGGATAACCCAGGTGCAACTAGCTCCTCCCTAGGTTTGCAAAGAGCCAAAGAATATCTCCGACCGCTACTCTGAAACGTCTGCTACCGCCCAGAAGAGTGGGACCCTCTCCGGGCTTGAAGGCTTCTGTTATGGGCATGCCCGGTGCCACAGTCAGTCCTGAAGGGCAGTGCCCACCCCACTTGCTCAGCCCGTATGATGGGGTTGAGGTTTTGCCCTTGGTAGCATTGATCTTTCTAAATAAAGTTTCTGCACGTATGTTTTTGAGCTAAGTTTAACAGTGGGGTGAAAGAAACCATTACATGTGCTCTGTAATAAGATGGGCTTGTTTTTTGGGTACAGGAGTGATTAGTTACATGAGAATAGAAAAATGTTTTTCCTGTTTGGTTTAATTAGCGTAGAGCTTGCATTTCACATGGAAACTTGACAGGAGACAACAAATGTTCCTCATTGTTAGCCAGGAAAAACAAAGTAAGATGGCTGCATCCATTAGTTTGATGTCCTATCACCCAGCGATGGAGAGGCTGCTGTCAGCTTCAGCAGCCTGAGTACTTGGCTGAGAAAAACAAGTCTCTCCAAGAACCACCAGAGTAATAACTCATCAAAATCTTAAAATGGCATGTACCTTCCAGAAAACAGATTCCCAGAGCCCCAAAGGAAGCACTTGCATCTCTGAACCAGCTGCCAGACTGCATTGGCTTTTAGAAGAATGACTGTACAGCAACACACAAGTTTGCTTGTGTTTAAGGGCCCAATTCCAGCACCTTTACTCTGGGTCGATACCATACAGAAGAGAAGCAGCCTCTTACAGATGGTTGTCCCCATTCTGTCATCAGCTCGTCTGTGAGCTATTAGACTGAAATGAGATGAAACCACGCCTGTGTCTTTGGTTTCAGCTTGCAAGTAAAACATTCAGGTTTGCATGACTGTTACTGAGAAAGCTGCCTCTTCTCTACCAGTTCTCCTGCCACACCTGCTGCGTGCTGGACCCTCTTCCCTTGCTCGTTGAGCTGGGGTCAACAAAAAGGCCTGCTGCCCCCCAAGAGGGTCTGCTGGAAGGTGGGGTCCTGCCTGTCCACATGCTCAAAAGGAGCAGCCAAGCGTGAAACGTTCCTTCTCCTCCCAGCCACTGCCAATGTCTTTGCTAAGAGCCAGACCACATTATTTGGGAACTAAGGAACCATCAAGTTTCCCGTCAGTCACGGAGAGCAGCCTGTAGTATCTCGCGGCCAGCGCTGGTGGGATTCAGCTGTGAGAGTGGGAGTCTTTCCTGAGCAATAGCTTATGAAGCGGTTGGGAGTGTGAGAAGGGAGAACAGGTTGTGTTTTGTAACTCAGGTGCTCCTACGGGTGAGAGAACCCCTTACGCACATGCACACACTTGGTTTTAAGGACTAGAGGGAAAGGAAAATGCATGGGAACATCCAGGCCATAAGAGAAAGGAGAAGGTGCCTCTAATGGGGAGACGGGTTGGGAGACATCATTACCAGTATTCCTGCTGGGTTCTGAGAGGGTAACAAGGAGCCGTCCAGGCTTTGTGTTTGGATTTCGCTCACTTCGGTGTATTCAGATCTGCAACCTAACTGTTCCACCAACGACAGGGACGTGTGCTATATTGTGAGTTCAGCACCTCTCCGTTTGTTGTCTGTTTTCTGGTGGACCTACAGCATCGTGCAGCCTGCAGAACAAGTGACTAATGTTTATGTTACATGATAACTTCAGAATCAGGCCACCCTTGGTAAGTTTGAATGCCGTGGGCATTTTGATTGATGCTGACAAAATGAGATCTGGGTTGGGTCTGACCAGATGTCTGCGGGGAAGAGAAATTTCAAATGTGCTCGTATTTTAATTTTCTCTTAGGTCAGCTACGAGATTCTCGGGAAAATCCCCATCCTCAAGAATCTTCGCTACAGAGAGAAGCAGGCAGGGAAAGATGTTACCCTCCAGGACGAACATCCAGATTTTCCAAATGCCAGCATACCAGCAGTGCTAGAGGATACTGCCAAGACTGAGAACACGAGACCGCACACAGGGACCAGCCCTGCCCACATTGGACACTGTTCTCCTGGAAATGATTCCTTAAGTGCCAAATCAGATGTGCCTGGTGCATTCACTACTGTGTATGTGGGTAACCTACCTGCGGGCACAAGAGTGAGCGAGTTAAAGAGCACTTTGCGAGAACTCCATGTGACCCCTTTGCGCCTGAATTGGCAGGGAGCGCAGCACAGAGCTTTTCTCGATTACAAGGATAAAGTCACAGCTGAGAGCGCTGTATCCTCTTTGAAAGGCTTGAGCCTGGGGGGTTGTACTTTGCGAGTTGAGCTGGCCAAGAATCAGAGAAGCAAAGGGCAAGTGGAAATCAACAGAAACCTAGCTCCGCAGGGAAAATAAGTGTGTTTTCATTGTTTAGCAAGAAGTCAACTTATTTTTTCTTTTTTTTTTTTTTTTTTTAAGATCTCAATCCAGGGTCTGATTCTGTAAGCTAAGCAGTAATAGGCACCGGTATGTAAAAAGCCAGCTTTACAAACAGATTGGCCTTACTAATTTGCACTTCTCATTTACCTTCTCTGGTTATGCAAATACACATGCAAATCAAATATTTGCATATGCTGATGTAAAAATGGCCATGTCTGCCCACAGTTAATGTATATGCTTGGGGATGAGCGAGTAGGGTTAGATGTGCTAGGGTGCATATTGATTTATACACATGTCGTGTTAAACAATCTGATTGTTGACATCCTGCATGCAGTTAATTTTAGTCTGATATCTGTGTGCTACCATAGGGGACCAGCAATGAGTGGTACGTGCAAAACTGCTTTTGCAGATTTAGAGGCAAACATGAAAAATTAAGCCCTGGGGTACATGGTGCCCAAGGCATCCAAAGTGTAGCTGGGCAGGATTTCTACCCCCACACCCCCCAAAAAAATCTGAAAATGGAAGAAGGCTTGATTTTTGGCTTTGAAGATTCTAATACATTTTTGACAGAAGTGGAATCTTTTCAGGGAAAATGCTTTGTTCTGTTGGAAAGCCTTTTTCCATTAAAAAAGACATGTTCAAGGAATCTATTTTTTTTTCGCCAGTCAATGCCAGTTGACACCAGCTGGCATATGAGCACTCTGACCCTCCCTGGAGTCATGCTCAAAGTTCCTGTACTTTCTTTAAATGTTGTACATCTTATTCTGGGCTGGGAGACAAGACAAACATCACTTACCCTCCAAGCAATTTTAGGTCCCTTTTGCATGTTTGGATAGGTAAGCAGCATGGAATTATTTTTGCAGATACTGGCTGCTCTGATGATTCTCTATACTCACTGTAAAGTGAATATAACTCTGATTTAAGTGGCCTTACATTAACATAAAATTGATGTGGGGTACGGGAGAATCAGGATGTACAAATGCTGTTGGCAACTGATCAAGCACAGAGTTGTTTGAGAAATTACTAAGATAGTAGTAAAGCCTATTCGTTCTATGCCTCTATCGCCAGTACAGCATTTCAGTTGTCCCCTGTAACCGTGATATCAGGTATCGATATGGGCTGGTAGTTCAAAGTGTCTCCAGAAAAGTTATTCTTTATATGAAGTGCTAGCTTGAATAATAGGCTTTGCAGACATCCTCCAAAACTCTCTTGTGCAGAGTAAATCAGAATTATGATTGGTTTGGAAAGACTTTATTTTATTCTATATTTTTTCAGTTCCTTATTCCTGAAAAACAAGTTGAATTTTGGCTGAACTAGCCTTTCTGAACAGAAGCACTTTTTGCCATTGATCCTGGGCAAAAAGTCAAAATAAACATTTAAATGGATATTTTACTTTTCTGAAAAAAAGTCTGACTTGGAAACATTTTTCTTTGCCAAAGCATATTGCTAAGTATATTTTAAGCACATTATTATGCCTCAAGGGGCAGACCTTTCGTACAGTATTAAAGAAAATGTTCTCAGGGCTATAGTATGTTTGGTGCATAAGGGTTCAAAGAAGATGTTGCTTTGACTTTTTGCAGTGAAAACAGGTGTGGTTTCTGAAGAAATAAAATTATACTCTCCAATGATGACTCTCTTCCTCACACTCAGAATTATTTTCAGTGCTTTAGAGAGCAAATTAAAATCATTACACAGCACTTCTCTCTGGTTTCTTTTTTATGTCAAATTGGGCATTTTAGAATATGAGACGTGTGTTTAAAGAAATTATGGAAGGAGAATTAAAAATAATCTAATACCCCTTTTCCCCAAATTACTGTAAATGGTGTGATTTCAGACCAGTTTATGCTCTCTCGACCTTCTGTAACCCTATTGGCTTCGGTGAAGATGACTGAATGTAACAGAAAGCTCTGTCCATAAATGCTTCAGAAGTAATCCTTCCCCAAATTGCAGTCAACCACTGCCAACTTTCTTTTGCTGCATTTCTGATTTTGACATCACACTTCAAATTTGTGGTTGTTCCTTATTCTACCTCACCTACCTGAACATCTGTAGTTAATTTATTCAGAATAGTTGCTGAGTTTTTAATACTTTCTACATAACAGTTCTGGGGAGGCAAATGTATATATGTGGGATATGTTGTATTATTTTAAAATATGTATTTGGAAGCATTCTGGGAATTAAAGCTAGTTTTAACACTACTTTCAGTAATATGGCAAATCCCTGTTGTTTAGAAAATTACAAAACCCCCCTCCAAAAACAGAATTTAGTTTATGCTCAGCTTTATTTCAGAATAGAGAAATGTATTTAGAGTTCACCTGCACTTGGCGTTAGTACAGAACTTGTGATACACCAAATAGCTGTCTTTTTCTAGGATGTAATATCCACATAGTATGTCCTGGTTCCTGCTCTTTTGGCTTGCACAACGCCTGCAAAGGTCCTGCTGTTTGGGTTTTCTTATCTGTGCAACTGTGCTCCATATATGCGGCCTATATTCAGTCTATGCCTTAGAAGGTAGGTGTCCATTTATGCACATCTCTTTTTTTTCCCAGTCTGTTACTTGCTTTGTTCTACCATAGGTATTGCTAGATCAGATATTGCAGCAGTTATCGAATTAATAGATTGGCCAGTTGATGCCTAACCAGACCCTGGGCAATCTGTTAACCAGAGTCAGCTAGTGTTAGGTCTGGTTAGTATCAGGAGATAAACAGCCTTTAGTTGAAACATCAGGATCCCACAGATTTAGCTAAGAATGAACAGTATGCAAACTATTCATTCGCTCTGTACATGGAGTGGGATGGGATGATTGTGAAGTTGCTTTGCTGTCCTTCCAAACTTTATGATCTCCACTGTCAAGATGCATAACATTTATGGGACCTTGTTTTTCCTAGGAAAACTGGAGCTGGCATGGGCTTTACTATGAGAATAAAGCATAGTGAAGACAAACTAGTACTGATTGCATGAGTTAGAAGGTCAGAGTAACTCCTACCTAGGCCATTTTCATAGTCTCTAACTCAGCCTGCTACAATGGCTACAGATGGTCACTTTGACTAGCCTTTTCTTTCACTTTATTGAACCCAAGTTAAGGACATGCTGCTTTGTCCTAGTGAAGACAAACCCATAAAGTGTATTAGGTCAGATACAGATCTTTAATGGCCTGTTCCTGTAAAATCATGAAAATGAGGAGTGATTTGGCCAGAAACAAAAGATTTTTCCTGCAGATAGCAGCCCTTTACTTACTATAAAGCTCAGTCATGGGGCTGTGTTTTATGAATGCAGTACATTTGTTACGCTTGCTGAAACCTGTAACCTACAGAATCCTCTTCAGTTGTATTTCCAACAGGGGCTTGTCCTGCTGTCCTTGAAGTGGATAAGAGGTCTGCCTTCTAACAGAATTGGGCTCGTTTTGTGGGGGACAGCTTTCTCTGTGATTTTGAACATCTCCTGGTTAAAGCAAAAATCCAAATGCAAGGTGCATTAATTACCTTTCAATTTATAACCTCAAGAGGAGGGGTGCATTCAGTCCAGGGCTCACGGCTCTCACCTACATGTGTTTCCCATTTCTCTTTCTCTATGGTGTGGATTCTCACTGCGCTATAGCCAAGCCCTACCTGAAGAGGCAACCAGTTGTCATGTTATGAGTTGAATAATTCACACCTCGTAGATCTATCTTTTTCAGCTTTCTGCAGACTCAGGCAGGTACCCATTCTCCTTAAGTGACATTTCCTAAATTTCCTTTCGATCTACATGAGCAAGAAACATTAAGATCTTTAGGTTATGATCCCAAGGCAAGAGGCTCTTGCCAAGGATTTATGGTACCCTTTTCTTAAGCTTAACCTGGGCAGGAATGTACAAGATGCTTTATTGATGATCAGACCACAAGGTTGCCATCCTGAACAGGCTTTGAAGATGAAAAGCTTTAAGGATATGCTATGACTATTCCATTTGCTGTGTATTTGCGACTATAAATCAAAGCACAGGTTATGCTCAGCCACAGATGCAGCATATTTTTCATCCACTGTAAATACAGTAATGGGGCAGGATTGTTGCAGGTTACTTTCAAATCTCTTCTCTGTCACAGATTTCCTGCACCACCTTGGGCAAGTCACTTAAGCCCAGAAAAATGGGAGTTGGGCCTTTTCAGATGGATGATTAGTCTGTGCCCATTCCCCTCCCTTCTCTCAGGAGCACAGCAATCAATGCATTCAAGATGGTGAACACCTCAAATCTTCCTGCCGGAGGTCATGTTAGCACTTACAAAATATGCTCTCTTGCTTAAGGAAAAAATTAAATAGTCTATACTGGTCACAAATGGGGTTTCTTTTCATTTCTTGTCTGCCCAGTGGTACAACTGAATGCATTTCACCATATGTGAGAGAAGAGAAAGTTCAGCAGAACAATGACAAATACCTAAAGTGGAGCCGAAGCCAACGTTGCTTAGAAGCAATTAAAAATAAGATCTGTCTATTCTTTCTGCAGCCTGGTGTGTCTCTTGTGTCCTTGCTTGTCATGTGGTTTGGTGCATTCTTTCCAGCTACTTTCATGGTACAAACAAATTAGGCCTTTTTATATTACTTATGCATGCACTGAGGGCTCCATCCTGTTAGATCCTGAGCAACACCTGGAGCTCTTGAGCACAAACAAGTCAGCTGGAGCTTAATGGCAGCGCAGGGCACAGAGAGCACAGCAGGAGCGAGCCTCGGCCGCGGAAGCAACCGTCCCAGGTGTTACACCCTGCAAATGGTTTTTCCAAGAAGCATTTTCCCCCCTCCGTTCTGTGCTAATTTGCGGGGAAGAGGATCGAAGGAATCACGGGATCAAACAAGCTGAGCCTTGGACAGGACCGTTCGGCATTAGAAACGTGGTCGCTTCGGAGCTGATCTTCTTTTGTCGAGTGATATTAGTCACAGCACGGTGTGTGGCACTGAAATCTGAGGCAATGTAATCTGCTAACAATAAAACGGAGGTGGCTAGCTGCCACTCAGCGCTGAAGCTATATGATCGTTAGGGTTTTCCTCGAGACGTTTACGTCCGTGCGTTTCCTGGAACGAGAGCAAGGCCACACAGCTTCAATCCACCGAAAACAAGGAGGAGTAAACAAGGGCTGTTGCTGTGTAGTCTCTGGTGCCTGAGTGACAGAACGGAGACTGTTTCCCCAGACCAGAAAAACCAACCTCAGCCTAGGTTGGGAAGCCGTGGAAACCCTGATTCTGTTTCGTGAAGGCAGGCCCTCACCCACAGCGCCTCGCCGACTTCATTGGGGTTACGTGTGGGTCAATTCCTGCAAAGCAGATTCAGGGATCAGGGCATCGTTCTGGGAAAATTTTTCAGGTGAAGTAAATAGCATCATAGGATAGTAGGGCCTCGGGGAGTCATCTCATTCAACCCCACCACTGAAAGCAGGATCATCCCTGTCTAAACCACCCTAGACAAGTGTTTGTCTAAACCAGTGGTTCTCAACCATGGCACCCTGCGGTACCTTGAGTTCCTCTCAAGGGTGCCATGGGCTACCACGCAATATTCACACTGTTCAATAGCTTTCATAGACATTAGGGGCTGGAAGGGACCTCGCAAGATCATCGGGTCCAGCCCCCCACACCAGGGGCAGGAAGTCAGCTGGAGTCAGAGCACCCGAGCAAGATAAGTGTGCAAGCATTTCTTAAAGGTATCCAGAGTAGGTGCTTGCACCACTTCTGGGGAAGTCTATTCCAGACTCTGGAGACACAGATGGTAAAGTTTTTCCTTATGTCCAGTCTAAAACGGTCTTCCAGTGTGCAAATATGACTCGGAAGATAAACCAGAGATTTCATATAAGAATCCATACTGTCAGAAAGATAATGACCTATAGTTGACTAAAATATGCTCATGGTATCGAAGGAAGGAGACCATACTCCCTGCTATGAAGGACGGCCAAAACCCCTACAGTCCATCAAAATGTTGAATTTTTTTATGGGTGGGGAATTCAATTAGCTTTTTAAATTTGGATAGAGAAAAGAACAGGAAATGTTGGTTACATTTCTCATTGCAGCATTTGAAACATTGTAACCACCTCTTTCTCCCAAGCGGATGTAGGGCAAAAAATGTTTTCATGTTGTGTGATTTCTCCAGTTCACGTTCAAGAACAGCCCCAATGAGCAGTCACTGGGGCGGAAACATCTGTAACCATGGCCATTGAGACCATGTTAACTAGCAAAATGTACACAACAATCTGCATCACTTATGTTCTGAAAGATTTGATTTCCTCATTGCCACCTATTAACGATAATCTCCCTGACAAGCAAAAGAGCCACTTCCCATCTTTTCATCTATATTGTTCTTGTCATCTGTTATAAATATCACAGAGAATTATCCCTTCCCCACACTCACATAGGTAAAAAACAAAAAACCTTAGGATTTTTCATCTTTCCATCTTCAAAGCACTTAATAAATGTTTAGAGTCATGTATCCTGCCATTGTTCTGTGTATGGACATCTCACAGAAGTCAGTAGGAGAAATGATTTCAGGATATGGTCCTCACTAATTAATCTTCTTCCAATGGACCTGGTTAGCAAGAGCCACATTTTACAGATGGGAGAGCTAAGGCTGCTGTAATTGGGCACCTGGGCGTAGACTCAACTGGGGAGGTTATGTATTGTGCTGCCTATGGAAGTCACTGCTGGAAGTTGGGTACCTAGGTTTCTAGCTGGATTTCCATTCATGTCATATTTTTTCTTTTTCAATTCACATACGGTACTCCTCGTGTTTATACATGGTAAGTGTGTGTGGTGCCTGTACTACTCCTTTCTGCCCTGTAGATGTTACTACCTCAGTGCTGGCAAATAGCTTTGACAGATCCAAGCCTACTCCTACAACTGAGAACCTCTATACTGTCCTTTGCAAGCCAACGGGGACACAAGGGGCTTTATCAACATGAGCTCCTCTCCATTTCAATGACACTGCCACTCTAAGGTTTTTTTGGTCGAGCTGGCCTTCCTTATGGCATAGACATCTGCCTTCCCAGGGGCTCACTCTTGATTTCAAATCTTCCCTGTTCAAAATAGTCTTGGTTCCACCATGTCGGAAGAGACGGAGCAGCAATAAGCCTGCTCCTACATGATGGCTGTGACAAGCTTGATTTCTTCCCTCTGTTTTCATGGAATCAGAGAAAATACAACTAAAAGGGACCTTGGAAGATCATCTACTCCAAACATTTGCCCTAAGGTAAAATCAACTATACCTAAAACTATCTCCGATACAAGTTTGTCTAAGTTGCTCTTCAAAACCCCCCAGGACAGAGTCCACGACTTCCCTGGATAATCTGTTCTAGCACTCAACTGTGCTTACAGCTACAAGGTTGTTTTCTACTGTCTTAATCTCCCTTTTTGCAATTCAAACCCATTCTTTCTTGTTCTATCCCCAGTGGGCAAAGAGACCAACATATAACTCTTGCTTTCTGTGGCAACCTTTTATATATTCAATACTGTTCCCTTGTCTTCCAGCTATCCCCATATGAGCTGCTCTATCTCTTGTCTCCAAGAGTAGGACTTTACACTGAACGGTTTCAAATCTCACCTCCTACCTAGCTTTTCCAGAACTGTGATAGCTGTAGGTCGTTTGGCTCTGGGCAGATTCAACCATAATCAAATATGCTGATGACTCAAACATTGGAAGGGGAGCATGTAAAGAAGCATGTAATAAAAGCAGACTAGGAGCAGCTGTGTGCAATGCAGAGTGGCAGAGGTCTTGTTTCGTTCTTTGTTTTTTGAGGGGGGTTGCATTCATCTGCTCCAAGAAAAAAGTCTGGGAACCCTAAAATAACCTTGTGCTGGGCTATTCCACTTGTAGCTGCAAAAATGGCTACTTAGCACCCACCCTATGGACCATGAGAGAGCACTAGCTGATTCGGTTAAGAGAGGAAGAGCCGTGGTTTTTGATACCATAGCATCAGGTATACGTAAAGGAAAGACTAATGCGCTCTAACAGAATTGCAGGAGAAAGCATGAGGGGAAAGCTTCATTCATGACCCAGCTTGCAAAAGCTGTTGTATTTCTGCACATTAACGCTTGAAAGTCCACTGCTGTCAATTTGGCGTGATGCTGAGCAGCCTGCTAGCATGACTGTCTTAATCTTTTAAAGGAGATTAACCCTCACATTTTAAGCTGAGGGTTGCATTTTCAGAAGGTTTCCAGTCATTGTGCTGTTTGGGCTCCCAAATGTAATGTTTTCCACTGCTGAAGGGAGTGATTACTCTGGCAGTTGACATATGGGATCTTTCCTTTACTACCATCTATAAATACAGTCTGAGTGGCAATCCCTGTTTCATGTGAATTCTTGAGACAACAGGTTCCTTCAAAACTTTCCAGGCTCCTTGACATCTCACTTTCCCAGATGAGTGTCTTTATTTGTGTGGTAATTCGCCTAAAACCATGCTGTACAAGTTAGGGTTTTACCTATTGCTAAATCCTCACAGCCTGGTTTGACTGGCACAGGTTATTTTTTTTTTTACATTGGTGTAACCTCATGGACTTGCATGGACTTATTTCCTTCTGTACACCAAAGTGAGATCAGAATCAGGCCTTCATTTCATCGGGGACCAGCAGACATCCTGAGTCACGCTGTGTTGTTCCAACATCCAAAGGAGACTGTCTTGCACTTGTGATAGTCCCTTCCTCCATGTTCTTTCCATGACAGTCTTGAAGACAACCGAGGGTCTACAACAGCCTCCCAATAGGCCAGAAAACCCCAAACTGGCTTTAAGATGGAGTTTACAAACAGGATTATAGGACTTGGTTGCTAGTGACCCCAGGAGACCAGACTCAGTGACCCAGGAGCCCCACTTCATGCCCATGTTCCTACAGACCCACTTTTGGACCTCAACAACGAATGGTCCCCATGATCTTCATTGCTCTGCAGTGAAGAATCGCCAACTTTTCTGCTTTTGTATGGAGCTAGCCCTGTTATTTGCAGGGAAACTTTAGCTAAATAACAGGCTTCCTCTTACATTTCAAGCCTGTTTGTGAGGAGGATCTGCTTTCATTCTCTGTGTCATTTCTCAAGCCTCACCCATGAATGGAGGGTCAGTGGGATTTATGAGTACACACTAGATTTACAAGGGGACCGATAGGATGTCGTCTATGCATAAGTGCTGACAGTCTCAAGCTGCTTAGTACCTGTGTCCTAATGGGATGGAAAACCTGTGATGGATGTGTTCAGAGCACCTGATACAGTCTGGGATGGGGTGAGGTTGCCTTTCCTTCACTGGCATGCCTAATTCATTTGTCTATGATGTGAGAGATCCAGGTTCAAATCCCTTCTCACCTTCCTTTTCAGGAGTAGCTGTTGATTAGGAGTTGAGGACCCCAGGTTTGGCCATGTACTTGAGACACTTAAATCCCTTTCTGGATCTGGGATGAAGCCCCTTCCAGAAGTGGATGTTAGAAACTTAAGTCTCTTAGGTGTTTTTTTTCCTTACAGTTATCATCTCTTAAAATTTCCCACTGTTACTAACCTCCTTTCAGCTCCACTGGTTGTACCCACGCTGCAGTCAAAAGCGTAGAGTTGGCTGCCAAATATTTCTGGGAAAAATATAAACTGTGCACACTTTAGCTGATTGGGGCTGGGCTGGGATGATGGTGATGAAATTAAATTAAGATGTTTCAGTGAATTTTATGTTTTAGGCACCAAAAAGGAAACAGATACTTGGATGCAAAACTAACTTAATTCCAATTTGGATTTTTTTTTTTTTTAATGCATAAAAGAAATGGACAGTTTCATCCAAACTGACTCATTTTTCCTGAGCACTTTGGTGAAGGGGAAAAAGCGGCACCTGATAGATGTATTTTGGTGGGAACTGTTTAAAGATTTAGACAAAGAGCTGAGTTGTCTGCTGGTAAATAACACAGTGTTCGAGCCTCCAGTGAACCCAAGGAGACCTGTTTATATTAAGCCTCTTCCTATTGCTAGCACCACTGCAGCTGGAAAGGATAAGTCCGCTTGAAGGGGTATGTTTGGATGGCTCTTCTTGCATGCATGTAGGCAGAATGCCTTCTGCCTCACCCTGGTTATTCGAGCCCTCGGTGCTTGCCCTCATTGCGTTTCGTGCTTTTTGTTCTGCTTTGCATGTGGTTGTGCATGGGCACCCGGTGCTGCTTGTCAAGGCATCCTAGAAAAGAGGGACTCAATGAACTAGGTGCAGGCCTCTCCCATCGTGCAGCCCTGAAGGAGCTGCCCCCAAGAAGGCAGCAGATGGCGCTGTCGCTGTTCTCAGCAGAGCCTGGCAAGGCCGCTTGACCACTTAACTCCTCCACTGCCGGTGATTTTGGGCCTCCTGGAAATGTTGCAGTTCCTAGTGCCTTCTAGATCTGATCCTTCCCTCCGCCACACACACACCTTCTTTCCTTGGTGAGTGCCTGGGATATATATATATATATATATATACACACTTAGATATATATATACATCACACCTACCCCTCCCATAGTCTTTTGAATCAATGCCTCGGTTTCTTTTCCTAACTCTCAAATAGCAACAGTTCACCCTTTCCTAAAGGCGGGTCTTAAAGTGGATGAAGAACAATTGCAAGCCTTCACTGACCTTGTGAAAGACTTAACCCACTGTCTGCCTAAGGTCTTCCTCTGGATTGGCCCTGTTTCAAATATGTGTCAGGCCCAGAGGTACCTACCTCTGCTCACACAGATTTCCCAAGGAGACTATCAGGCTGTGTGTATCAAGGGCAAGGCTGGACATGGTCCTCTAGGTGATATTCTTGTCATCAAAGCCATTGGAGCATCTCAAATTAAATGTACATGCTAGGCCCAGGTCCCCTCACTGGTCCAAGCTATGATTGGGGAAATGACTTAAATGATGAGCAATCTTTGTGGTGTCTGACCCCACGCAGGAGACACTTGAGTCATATGCTATTTCCAGCTCATCTTTCCTGCTTGTACCTGAGCATAAATTCAGATCCACTAATGTCATTCCCATTCCTAGTATCAAGGATAATATTTGGTACCAGTTGGAAGAAAGCACAGTGGAAATGAAAGGGCTCACCCTGAACAGGAGAAGGGTTGGGAATGGAAGAAACCCATAGAGTGCCATCCTTTCCTCCCTGATCATAGGGGGATGAGATGGAGAGCAGGCTGTCTGTTTAGACTGTGCTCACTGGCTTGAGGCATATGTGGTGTCCATGGTATGTGGTGGTTCTGTTTTTTCCAGGTTTTTCTCTTCTTTCTCTCTTTTTTTTTGGTGCGGGGGGGGGGTGTGAACCATACCAACTCTTTCCTGGGGAATGGGCCTGGTGAAGACTGGGTGTGCATCTCGCAAGGTGCTCTTCTCTCCTTTCCCCCTACCCAGGCTTTCCAGGGATTTATTGTGTACACAAAAGGCAAGCCTGAAATGAATCTGGAGGCCGAAAATGAATCTTGCAGCAAGATAAGGAGACTTCAAGGAAAACAACCACTTGGCAGAGTTTGAACTTCTAACCCCTGGATCTTTATCTTTGGCGCACCTAGTACAGATATTTGCTTCAGAAGCAAAATCCCTGACCTGAGGTTGTACGTTAAAATATACGTTAACACGGATCAGGTCTGGCAGAGCTACTCAGAGAAATGCATTTAGATAGAAAGATGGATGGGTAGCAAGACAGAGAATACTTTAGGGCTGAGATTTCTTTTTGACCTGTGTAGTTTAAATTGTTTCTAAACTAAATAGATATAAGGGATGCAGAAATTAATAAATGTATACATATATCTGTGTGTATGCATGTATAGTGTTGTACTAAAATATATAAGTAAATTAGAGTATATATAGTGTTATGTGGAGGTATATGTATGGACTGTGCATGAATGGCTTTTTATTTATTTTGCACAAGTATATCTGTATCTACCTCTATCTCTATATTCCAGGAAAGGTATATGGGAGAGGCAAGGGTTTCTTAGGGTGGTCTCTTTTATTGAACTAACTGTATAGTTTGGATTGAGTTAGACAAGCTTTCTAATACAAGGCTGTCTTCATCAGGTCTTCATAGGAAAGCAATACAGGGCTGGAAAGGACTTTGGCTACGAGTTCATCCAGCTCATCCACCTGTTCTGAAGCAGGCTGGTATTTATCTAGCTGCTCCCCCACAAATGTTTGTTTAACCTGTTCTTAAAAAAACTTGTAATGAAGACGATCCCACAGATAGCTGTTTCCAGGCCTTCACTGCCCTTGTAGTCAGAAAGACGTTCTTCAAAAGATTGGATCATAGGAAGGCTTCACTGTGAATTAAATGGATAACACTATCTATCTATCTATCTATCTATCTATCTATCTATCTATCTATCTATCTATCTATCTATCTAGTAGATTAGATCTATCTATTTAGTTTGATAGATAGGCAGGCAGGCAGATAGGTAGATATTGTTATCTATATTTACTAGTCTAGATAGATAGCTATTGGTGTCTATATTTACCCATCTAGATAGATAGATAGATAGATAGATAGATAGATAGATAGATAGATAGATAGATAGATAGATAGATAGATAGATAGATAGATAGATAGATAGATAGATAGATATTGGTGTCTATATTTACCCATCTAGATAGATAGATAGATAGATAGATAGATAGATAGATAGATAGATAGATAGATAGATAGATAGATAGATAGATAGATAGATAGATAGATAGATAGATAGATAGATAGATAGATAGATAGATATTGGTGTCTATATTTACCCATCTAGATAGATAGATAGATAGATAGATAGATAGATAGATAGATAGATAGATAGATAGATAGATAGATAGATATTGTTATCTATCTTATCTAGTCTGAATTAAATTGATTACACTCTTATCTAGCTAGCTATCCTAGTCTGATAGACAGACATCTGGGTAAATATCGATACCAGTATCTGTCTGCCTGTCGGGGTAGCTATAGATACCCATAGCTGCCCATGTCTGTATATAAGTTGCACACCCGGGGACGTGTGTGCGTGCGAGCGGCCCGAGTGGAAGCGCCTGCGGGTGCAGGGACGGGCTGGGCTCGCAGCCGCGCTGGCCTCCGGCCCCGGGACAGCCTCGCTGGATCCCTGCGCGTCCCGCTGTGTTTTTAGCAGCAGCTTCCCGCCCCACCGCGGCTGCACTGGCCCGCAGCGGCCCCCGGGCCGAGCTCCGGCGCTGGGGCTGGTGCGGCCGGTCCCTGCGCGCCGCGCCTGCACGGGCTGCGCTAAGGGGACATGCCCCGGGGCAGCCCCTGCTCCACGGCGGCTCCAGCCCCGCGGCCGCCCGCAACTAGCCGGAGCCGCGGGTGCAGCCCCGGGTGCGGGGAGCGGGGACCGGGCTGCTTCCCCCGCTCCTGGTTCACAGTCCCGTCCCGCTGCCCGCACTGAGCCGGACCCGGTGTCAATACGCGGGGATTATGTATTATATGTGTGTGTGTCTGTAAACATTGGAGGATTAGGTAGTATGTGTGTGTGTAAACACTGAGGGATTAGGGACTATGTATGTCTGAGTGTAAATAGTGGGGGATTATGTATTTATATACGTCTGAGTTGTGTGTGCGTGTATGTGCCTATGCACACACGCATATATAATACCCCGCGTTTACAAACGCTGGGGATTAGGGACTGTGTGTCTGGGTGCGTGTAAATGTTGGGGGATTATATATGTGTGTATTATGTCTGTCTATGTAAACATTGGGGGATTAAGTACTGTATATTGTGCGTTATGTGCGTGGGTGCAAACACTTGGGGGATTAGGTACTATATGTGGGTGTATAAATATTGGGGATCATATATTATATATGTGTGCGTGTGTAAATATTGGGGGATTAGGTGCGTTATATTTGTGTGTGTGTGCAAATATCGGGGGATTATGTATTATATAGGTGTGCGAGATAAATGTATGCATACACACATATGTACATGTAAATGTGTGTGTGCCTATAACATAGGTGTGCGAGATATGCAGGGGGTCGGACTCGATGATCTACTGAGGTCCCTTCCTGCCCTAACATCTATGAATCTATATTTATATATACGTCTATGCGTAAGCAGTGGGGGATGAGGTGTTATATATATGTACGTTATATATGTGCCCGCGCGTGTAAACACTGGGGGGAGGATGCTGCATTGTCTCCTATACGCTATGTACGTGTATTACCGCATCATAGCATTACGGTGGTCCTGTATCTGATGCATAACCCCTAACGTGTGTTACATACAGCAGCAAGTTCACATTGAATAAGATCGCATTGCAATCATAAAAGAGGATCTATCCCCGCACTGTTTGCACGCGCACACGCATGTACACACACAAGCACACAGAGGCACTTTTTAGGCACAAAATGGACTCTCCCGAGCCGGCAGCTCCTGCTGCAGGAGGCAGCCTGGAGCCGCGGTGGCAGCAGCAATCCCGGCGGATGCGGAGGGTCCCGGGGAGCCCCGCAGCGCCCCCGGGCCGGGCCCCGGCACCCCGCTGTGCTTCTCTCGGGCGCGCAGCTCCCGGGGCCCGTCCTCTCCCGCGGGTCCCCGGCGGCGGGCTCTCCGCCCCTGGAGGCGATTCCCCGCCTGCCTCTTGATTGCTCATCGTGGGAGGCATTGGGTTCCCCAGCCCCCGGCCTGCGCCAAACGAGCCCCGCAGAGACGCCCCCATCCCGGGACAAGCAGCAGCGTGGTGGGGGCACGACTTGGCCGCGCCCGTCCATCCATTTGGGGCCGAGCGGGCTCCGCAACCAAGGAGTCCCGAGTGTCAAGCTGGAAAAGAAACAGCTTGGGAGAGGGGACCCGGCCGGGAGGAGAAAGGGACAAGGAGCTTGTTCAGCGCAGGGGCTCGCTCACCCCCGCCGGGCCCGGGCCCGGGCCGGGGCCGGGGGCTTGGGGAGCGAGCTACCGACGGCGGGGCACCCTCCACCCCGCCGGGCTGCCTCTCGCCCCTCCACTGCCTTCACCGTAATTTAATAGCCCTTCTCCGCATCCAAAAAAACCCACCGATTTATTTCCTCATCCTATAAATAAATTCAAAAGCAAATAGCAAGGGAGGAAGGGAGCAGCAAACTAAAAAGAAGTAGATTTAGATATCTATACATTTATTTACATAACAGATAGATAGATAGATAGATAGATAGATAGATAGATAGATAGATAGATAGATAGATAGATAGATAGATAGATAGATAGATGCAAGGGAATAATAGAGAATTATATATATATCACATATATAAGGTAATAAATATATAAAGGAATTGTATATAGATCTATTTATATCTATCTGTATAGATAGATCTATATATCTATTACATATAAATATATATAGATATATCCATATCTATATAAATCTAGCTATATATCCATCTAGCTAGCTATGCATTTTCTCATCGTATAGAAAGGGAATATATATATATATATATATATATGGAACTTTTCCTATCGATAGGATATGATATGATGTGAGTATATCATCAATGGTAAAGGTCTTCCAAAATTTTTTTCTGAGCGCTGAGGACAGGAGTTACAGAAACCTGAACAGGAGGAAGAGGGTTTTTTTTCCCCTATCCAAATAGAGATGGGAATGTCTATCTATATATAAAGACACAGAGAGAGAGAGAGAAATATAGATATAGAGATATATTATGATGGGAATATATATTCCTATCATATCGTATAGAAAGGCAGCCCTGACTTGGATTTGCTAGGGGAAGCTGAAATCTGATTTTTTTTTTCGACAGGGTTTTTATGGTGAAGGAATTTCTTGCTGATGAAGATATCTATCTATCTATCTATCTATCTATCTATCTATCTATCTATCTATCTTTACGTGTGCACCTCCAGTATTTTTTATGAATTATTTTAAATATTTCTGTAGAGCAAAGGGACAGAATTTAGACGGGGATAAAGGACTTGTTGGAAACAGCCGCCAAAAACTATAGCAGCACCTTTCAAATTTGCACTGAGATGTAAATTGGTTATAAAGAAGTGGTAACGATTTTGCAGTTAATTATTTCTGAGCGGTGGGGACAGGAGTTATGGAAATCTGAACAGAAGGGTTTGGGGTTTTTTTCTCTATCCAAATATGTTAGCATCCTAACATCCTACTAGGAGTTGGCTTTTAAGCGAATAATACACGATGGAAACCGCGGTTGCTTGATCCAAAGCTCGTTGAAGTCCATAAAGAGACTCCCATAGAGCTCGGATCCGGGGGGCCCTGATGTCCCCCCCCAAGATGGTCACAGACTCTTAACATGTCACTACATATATTATACCGCATGCTATTTTATTTGCTGTTCATACACTTGTGAAGACCATGTACAAATAACATACATGTTTTATTTGGGTTCGATTTTTTTTAAGGACAAAACGTACACAAAGGGGCAAAAAAAAAAACTCCCCATAATTACAATTTTATACAGTGCAGAAGGAAATTAAAATAGGTGTCACCAGTCTGTACAAAGTCAGGCCAAAAAAAAGTGGGGGAGAGGAGGAGGAAGAGGAGGATGGGGGTGAGGGCAGTGGGAAAATAGTCCTTCATTATATATATATTTATATAAAACATATGGAGGATTGTCTTTACACAGATCGGCGTTGTTTTAAATTTACAATGGTTAACTAAAAAAAATCTATATGGCAAATATTGCCAACAAAGTTACACCACTTTAATACTGATCAGCTGAGGCTACTGGTGTCTCGTTTATTAGGAATCAGAAACAAGTAAAAATAAATAACAGGATGAACCTTGCTTTTTTTTTTTCCTATTTTCTTTTCTTTCTTTCTTTTTTCAAAGTGCCTTATTCTCTCTGCATAGGGGCGTTATGCAGGCAACAACACAACTCCCTCGGGGAGGTTTTCTTTTTGCCTTACTGCAGAGGGAAAAAATATAAAAGGAGATTTTTTTTTCCCCTTGGCTAAATCAGGGCATAGAAGTGAAACTAGGAGAAAGTCAGTGGGAAGAGACTTTTCTTCGCCCAGCCCCTCAGTGGCACAGGGGCGCATCTGACACGTAGCAGGATTTGGGGGGCAGACGGCAAAGGAGGTGGAGGGGGAGTGATGTCCCTGCAAACTGCCCTGGACTTGGGTGGGTGGATGATTGATCCTTCCTCCCAGGCACCGAGAAGGAAAACTTTCCTTTGGCAAAGGCACGGGGGGGGGGTGGGCCAGAGGTCTCCTCTGGGTCCTGGAGAAGCTTAGTGAGCTCCCATCCCCTCCCCAGGCTTTAGTGGGGCGGCTGGATCACCCTAACCCTTCCCCTTCCCTTCCCCGAGCAAGGAAGGCTCGGATAAAACAAGAGTTTTGCAAAATAGAGCAAGGGCTGGGGGGGCAACTCCGGCCTGTTGCTTTTTCTCCCTAACCGATCGCGTTAGAGAGAAGGAAGAAGAGCTCAAGGCACGTGAATCTGCCATACTCAGCCCCAGGAAGGGAGGCAACACCCAGCTCCCCGGCTCCCCAGAGGCCCCTGGGGGTGGGGGTCAGTTCATTCAGCGGGTTCCCTTGTGCCGGTGGCTGCTATATACCTCATGAGCAAGGACCTCGGGGCAGTCTGTAGCTGGCTTGGAGAGCGGCTCTTGGGTCTGTGGAGGTGCCTTCCCCCCGGAGCGCGGCTGGGTCCTGGGCCCGGGGATGGAGCAGGAGGGCCGGGGGTGGAGGGTGGTCCCCAGATCACATCACGCAGGGCTTGATGTCTTGGTAAGTCACTTGCTGGTGGTAGTAGGATCCGCTCCCTGCCGAGTGCATGGAGGAGGAGGCCATGGCGTTGAAGGAGAAGACGAATTCCTTCCTGTCGCACATGCTGGGGGACTGGGAGTGATAGCGCGGGATTCCTGCGGGCAGACCAGAGAGATCGCGGTTACCCGGGCGCAGCGGATCGGGCGGGGAGGCATGCACAGGTGCCGGCCCCCCCAGGACATCCCCAAGCAGGAGCGGGGTTGGCAGGAGCTTCTCCAGCCGGGAAGGGGTTCACGGGCTGCAACCGAATAAAAATGAGAGCGCATTTCGGCCCCCACCCCGCAGCAGCCTGTCCACTGCAGCAGGCCCCGAGGCCTCCGGACCCCCTGCGGTGCTAAGCCGGGCCCCCGGCTGCTGCGATCGTCCTGCAAGGGCCTTCCCCCGTCGGGAGCCGGCGGCTGCAAGCATCCCCGGCTGCCCGCAGGCTGCGACGGGTGAAGCCCGGCGTGTCGCTCTCACCTGCCCCGCTCCGGCCTCGCAGCTGATGTGCTGCCCCAGCAAGCGCAGAGCCCTGTTCCCTCACCCCAGCCAGGCTGTCAGCACACCGCCCTGCCCGGGTCGGGGGCTCCGGGGAGCCCCGCATACACCTGTCCCCAAAGGCGGCTGGGAAACGCCTTCAGAGCCGGCTCTACCTCGGATCCGCGCTGCCTCGGCTCCCCTGCAATGGGGGCAAGCCAAATGCAAGGGGCAAAGAGTCCGCCTGGGCCTGGGAAGCACCGATCCCCCCGCAATAACCCCTCCTGAAGTCAGTCTGTATCCAAATACGCAAGCCAGCCCATGAAAGCAAGGACTCCCCGGGAGTGAGTGTCCCCCCAAGCCCAGCGCAGCTCCTGCCTGCCTGCAAGGGGACCACGGGCCGGGGTTATGCGACGCGGATCCTGGCTTTGGCTGGGATCGGTTCGTTGGGATCTGCTCCGCGAGCCCCGCAGGAAAAGCCAGGGCCCGGCTTTCCCCCGCAGCGCCGGGCCTAGCAGGGCAGGGGGATTGCAGCGCGGACCCGCTGGCTGGGGAAGCAACCCACGAGGAACCGCACGGGGAGAAGGATGAGCCCGCGGGAGACCCCAGGCTGCGGAGCCAAGGCATTAGGCCTAGGGCATGCCTTCCCCGGCTCCGCCAGGCAGAACAGCCTTCCCCGGGCCATAGCGGCAGGGGACCGGGGGCATTTCCCTGCTGGCTTGTTGCAAAGGCAGGGGCAGATGTCCCTGGCTGGGACCAGCCTAGTGGGGCAAGCACAGGGCAGCACCGGGGGCCTCCAGGGCTCCCCGCAGCCCCAGCGGATCCCTGCTCCTACCCCGGTACAGCCCCAAGAGCAGCCACCAAAGGAGGAAGCAGAGCGGTGGAAAAACTGCGGCTCGTGGGGCTTGGCTCCAAACGAAGGAGCCGTCCCCGGCAGCGGCCCCTTCTTATCCACTGGGAAAGGCCTCTCAGCGCTGCTCCGGCGACGGGCAAGGGAAAAGCTGAGCCTGCCCCAGGCTGGGGGTGATCATGGGAGTGGGAGACCGGGGCTAAGGGGCCCCCGCGGGCCGAGGGAGCCGCGCGGCTGCGGCCCGGTCCCTTCCGCGTGTGCGTTGTAGGAGCGGCGGGCAGGGGCCTGGAGCTGCTGCGTGGGGTGGCATGTGTGGTGCACCCCATCGCTTGCACACTTGTGCCTTGCTTTTCTGCATGTGAATTGCACGCGATCGCTTGCACACATGTGCCTCGATCGGCTACATACCCGATCTCTTGCACAGTGTGTGTCTTGATTGACTACATGTAAGCGGCATGTGTAATATATCCGATCGCTTGCACACTCGTGCCTTGATTTTCTGCATGTAAATTGCACGCGATCGCTTGCACACACGTGCCTCGATCGGCTACATACCCGATCGCTTGCACATGTGTGTCTTGATTGACTACATGTAAGCGGCATGTGTAGTATATCCGATCGCTTGCACACATGTGCCTCGATCAGTGTATGTGTAGTAGACCCAATCGCTCACACACGTGTGCCTTAATCAGCTACATGTAAGCGGCATGTATAACACACCCGATCGTTTGCACATTCGTGCACGTACGTTGCATGCGATCGCTTGCACACATGCATCAGCTGCACGAAAAAAAAACCCGTGTGTGCCCGGCCGCTTGCACTCGCGCGCGGCAGCCAGGTGCCTGGAAGCGGCCCGCGGCCCTCCGCACACACGTGCCCCCCGGCTCTCCCCTCCAGTCCCGGGCTCGCTCACCTTGCAGCTCGGCGGCGTTGTGGCTGTTCTGGTGCAGGTAGCTCTGGTCCAGAGAGTGCGTGGACAGGCCGGAGGAGAGCGCGTTGGCCGCGGGGTTGCAGGGCGACAGCGGCTGCTGCTTGATGTACGAGGCGCCGCTGTTGAGGGCGGCCGAGGCGGGGGGCGCCCAGGCGGGGGCCGAGCTGGAGTAGACCGAGTGCGGCTCCATCACCCCGCCGCCCGCCAGCAGGGGCGAGGCGGGCACCGAGCCGTCGGGGTGCGGGTAGTCGGCGCCGGCCGAGCCGCCCATGTAGGAGTGGGCGGCGTTGGAGGGCAGGTGGGGCACGGAGTGTCCCGCCAGCCCCATGCTGTCCACGTTGGCCGGCAGGTGCCCGTTCATCATGCCCAAGCCGCCCTCCAGCGCCAGGCTGTTGGGCGGGCAGGAGATGGCCCCGGCCGAGCCCTGGAAGCCGTAGCCGTCGGGGAGGTGGTTGAAGCCCAGGCCGTTCATCATGCTGTACATGGGCTTCAGCGCCTGGCATTTCCTCCTGAAGCCCCGCGGGCGGCGGCGGAACGAGCCCTCCTCGAACATGAACTCGCTGGCCGGGTCGATGGTCCAGTAGTGGCCCTTGCCCGGGCGCCCCAAGCCCTTGGGCAGCTTGATGAAGCACTCGTTGAGCGAGAGGTTGTGGCGCACCGAGTTCTTCCAGCCCTGGTAGGAGCCGCGGAAGAAGGGGAAGCGGCTCTGCAGGAACTGGTAGATCTCGCTCAGCGTCAGGCGCTTGGAGGGCGAGCTCTGGATGGCCATGACGATCAGCGCGATGTAGGAGTAGGGCGGCTTCTCCGGCCGCCGGATGCCCGCGTTGCTCTTCTTGGCCTTGGGGCCCGCGCCGCTGCCGCTGCCGCCGCCGCCGCTGCTGGAAGGGGCGGCGGGGCCGGCTGCCGGCGCGCCCGGCTCCATGGGCTGCTGCTTGTCGGGGGCTGCGGACATGGGGCCGGGCTCCGCGGTCATGGGCAGCGGCGGGCCCCTTCCCAGCCTCCCGCCCCTTTGCAAGCAAGCGCCCCCCGCCCTCCCCCCCGCGCCCTCCCTGGCCCCTAGATCCAGGCGCGCTGCTCCTCTCCGGGGCTCCGGCTCGGCGGCTGCGGCTGCTGCTGCCGGGAGCTGCGTTTCATGGCAGCGGGGCTGGATTCTGCCCCCGGCCGCTGCGATCGCCTTTAACTTTATCTCTTGTCAGCGGCGTCTGGCGGCTCTTGACACTCAGACGTAAGAAGCCCGAGGAGATCCCCGCCCTAAGCGACTCCCCCAGCTCGCCTCGGCCCCCCTCCCCTTCCCAGCGCACACACGCACACATGCACACGCGCACACACACACACACACGCACCACCCTCCCCTGCAGCTCCGCTGCTGGGCACTTCCAGGGACCTTCCCCCTCCGCCCGGCCTGCCCCAAACGAAAGGCTGAGCCCTCCGCAGCCAGGCGGGTTTATATTTGGGAGGGGGGGGCATTGACGTGGCCTGGTGTGTGTGTGTGTGTGTGTGTGTGTGTGTGTGTGTGTGTGTGTGTGTGTGGGGTGGGGGGGGGATAGCTTGATTTACCTCGGTGCAAAGCGGACACACTGGCTCCCCCTCCCTGCTTGTCCTGGGGGGGAGGGGGTCAACACCACCCTCCTGCCCCCTCCTGATGATGCCACTTAAATCTAAGGGGGGCGGGGGGGGGGGAATGTGTGCAGGGATTTAAAGGAAACGCAGAGAAAAAATAGAAGGATCCTCCAGCAAGCAGCAGCAAAGCGAAAGTTGCCAGGCGGGTCCGGGGGGAGGGGGAGGGCTGGGCACAGCAGCAAAGCGGGCAGGATGCGGGCGAGCTGGTGCTGGGGTGGGGGTAAGATGGGGGGGGTATGGGCTTTGCCCTCCTCAGCCCCTCGCGAAGCCCGCGGCTCAGGCTGCTGGGGCTGGCCAGGAGCAGGGGCAGGATGTTTACACAGCCCAATGTAAACACCGGCGCCGGGCTTCTTTAATAAAAAGAAATCGGCGAAAAAACTCTCAGCCGGCCCCTGCCTGCCTCTCCCAGCACGGGCCTCGCCGCCTGTTTGTGTGTGTGCGTGTGTGTGCGCCCCCCCCCAGGGGTTGTTTAGATGGGGGGGTGTTGTGGTTGCTGTTATGTCAATACGTAGCGATGCTTTCATTGATCGGATTCGGAGTGAACACACGAGCGCAGACGCGCGCAGGCTGGAACCGACCCGCCACCGGGGGGCGGGGGGGCAGGGCGGGGGGGCTGCGGCTTCTTCAGCACAGGAAGGGGGAAAATGAGGTCGGAGCATCTCTCCATCAGCCGGGCTGTCCCGCACCCACCGGGGTAAGTGCCTCTCGCCTCTTGTCGCCTTCTTCCCTGGCGCGCGTGGGCAGGTTTGGGGGGACTGGAGGCGGGTGTGTGTGTGTGTGTGGTCTCTGGGTGTGTGCATGTATGTGCTCTGTGTGTGTATGTGCTCTCTCTGTGTGCTCTGTGTGTGCATGTGCTCTCTGTATGTGTTCTGTATACGTATGTTCTGTTTGTGTGTGTGCTCTCTCCATGTGCATGTGCGTGTGCTCTGTGTGCATGTGCTCTCTGTTTGCCCTCTGTACGTGCATGTGTTCTGTCTGTGTTTGTGTGTGTGTGCGTGTGTTCTCTCTGTGTCTATGTATGTGTGTGAATATGTCCTCTGTGGGTGTATGTGCTCTGTATGTGTGTGCGTGCGGGGGGAGATTATATTCTCAGTGTACATCTCTAGGAACCGAGCAGATGCACCGGCTTCTGCAATTTTATCTCTTGTCACGATGGGGGGAGGAAAAGCAAAGATCCCCCCAGCCAAAGTGAAATCAGCCCAGCCGAACTGCCTCTCTTTAAGCAAGCCCCGCCGGGACAGCAAAAGGGCTAGGAGACTCGTCTCCCATCACTGCCACCCCACCCCCTTCCTCCCCAGATTTGCTTTTAAAGGTCGGATGATAATTTAATACCTTTTACAAGAAAGATAGATACCCATCGGGTTTCCAACACACACACACACACAAAAAAAAAATCCCTCTTATTTGCAAACAATCGTTACTAGCCGTCAGGGCGCCTGACACGTTTGTGATACCACCAACAGGGATTCAGCAGCCAGACCTTCCTCGTCTGCCCCCCTCCAGCTCCCTTTGCTAACCCGGGAAGCAATTGGCAGCGTGCTGCAAAGCCAGCGGCACGTCTGCCCCCCCGGCCCGGGCAACAGCTGCACGTGGGACCGAGCCCCACGGGCGGGCGTGGGCAGGGCGCGGGGCGCCTGGCCTTGCAACAGCGGGCTTTAAAGGAAGAGATGAAGCGTGGATGAAGCCGATGCTCCAGTGGGGAGGCTGCTACTGCTGTTTCCCAGCCAAGCTGCCCCCTCCTCCCCCACTTAAGATGCTAGACAGAAGGCAAACTCCTTGCCACCTAGGAAAGAGTGGGGTTTAGGGCCTGGGATACAGCATCGTTCACACCTACAATGCTTTGCGGGGTGTCTCTTTGTATAGGATCCTCCCAATTTAGCTAGAGGAAGACGAGAAAATATCCGCCACCCCGAAGTGCTCTTTGCGGGTCCCATCAACATGCTGAAAGCCAGCGGTTTAAAACCAGAGGGAAGTAAAAAAGGAAAATAAAATAAAAGGGCAAAGCAGGGGAGGTGAGTGGTGCATCGTGTATTGTCCAGAATTTAAAAAACAAAAACAAACCCCAAACCAAAACCCACATCCCCTATCTTCAGCAATGATCGGATCCCGCTGTAACAGATCCTCTCACCATTGATCGCAAGGGAAAAGTAGCTCCTGGGTCAGGTTTTTATAGCATTTTCCCCGCAGTCCTACCTACCCCGGGTTCCTCTGTTTTGCCAAATGGACAAATATGTTATGGCTGGAATTACTCTTTTCGTGTGTGTGTGTGTGTGTGTGTGTGTGTGTATAGATAGCTAGATAGGTCTATAGCTATATATACAGTGTGTACATACCTATCTATTTGTAGATGGATAGATTATATATAGATATGATAGATAGATGATATATAGATATCAGTGTGTCTATTTCTAGCTACCTATTTATAGATAATTTATTTATTTATTTATAAAATAACCTGATTGGTAACCCCCCCCCCCGGGTCCTTAGAAAGAAATCCCCAAAATATAAGAAACAGCTTGGGGGAAAGGGGGCAGGGGGAGAACCTCCCCCCGCCCCAAATCACTGATGTAAATTCCCGCAGTATAAACAGTGGCTGCAGCTTGCATAGAAGCTAAAAGCTGGGAGGCAATTTGCACGCAGAAGTCACTCAGCTACTGTACCAGCAAAATAATTAGCTCCAGCAATCAGGTCCCTTTTGGAAGAGCTTTTAATGAAACCGTTTTCTTTAGCCTAAACGAACACGGGTGTGTGTGTGTGTGTGTGTCTGTGTGTGTGTGTGTGTGTGTGTGTGTGTGTGTACACTCATCTCAAGAAACAAAATTGCAAGAGCTGGTACATCTGCTGGGTTCCTAGTCATTGGGTGAGGGGGAGCAAAGACCTCATCAGCAACGAGGAAATCAGCCCAGTCACTTTTGGGAGTGTGAATATTTTCTTTCCCATCTCTTTTATCTGGTAAACAATATCGATATTGGGTCTGGGGAAGTTTATCCGTGTGCCATCTTCATTATGGCATACTAAATGAAGATGGCTGTATTGTATAGGTCTGGCTGTGGGGGTGGGGGGCAGGAGAAATGATGGTGTTTCATGCATCAACTTAGCTGTACACTGGGGGAAGGGAAGAGGTGGGGACCAGAGGCCGGCCCAGGAGTGTATTGGGACCGGGATTCTGGCTCCCAGCGAGCCAAGGCCTTGACTGTCCCTGTCAAATGGGAGAAAACAAGGCAGGCAAGGGCCAGTCGCCCTCCAGACATAAGACACCTCAGTGCTGCTCCGCGACTCTTCAGGGCTCCTAGAACATGAGGGTTGAAGGGACCTCAGGAGGTCACATCTAGTCCAACCCCCTGCTCCAAGCAGGACCAACCCCACCTAAAATCATAGGTGCTGGGGGTTGGGAGGATTTTTCTTTTACATTAAAAAAAATCATAATCATGGCGGGGGGGGGGGGTGAGGAATCTCTTGGGGGTTTTAGACAGAGCCAGATCTCCCAGTCTAAAGCGAGCCGACTGCTTGAAAAGACCCCTTTGCTCTGAAAATGGGTTATTTCCAAAGCTCTGCCCCTTCCCCTTCATTTAAAGGGGGAAAAAAGGGGGAAAGCGGCGGTGTTTTGTGTAAAAATAGACAAATCCGCGCTCTCTTCCTTTTCCTGGGCCGAAGGTATTTTTACTAGCTAATTGCTTAAGTGAACTAGACCCTGCAACAAGCCGGCCTGTAATCCGAGGCTGGAAATGTATATAGGTAGTATTGTTAGAAGCAGGCTCTGCACTGGGGTGCTCCTTTGCAGAGAGGCCCGGCGTGTTTATCCGAGCGCAGACCACCCATGCAGAGGGCAGCAGCGACGTGCGGCTATCTCCCCCCTGCCCCTGCTTTTCATTAACACCAGGGGCTTCAGACCAGCCCCTCGGCTTCTCTTTCCCCCCCTCCCCCCTTTTGCAGGCGAGTCTCCTGCCTCCTCGCCCAAAATCTGCCCCCCCCCCCCAATTGCAAATTGATCCTTAAAAGTTGACACAAGGGAGGAGGAGGCTGAGACAAGGGCGCTGGAGGTAGCCCCTGCTGCAAGGGGCTGCGGGCACGGCCTGGGCATGGCCTGGCTCCATCGCCCTGCCCAGGAGGGGCTGTGGGTGGGACCAGGGAGCCAGGGAGGAGCGGATCCAGGTGAGAGCCTGCCCCGGGGAGCTCAGGGATGGCAGGATCGGGCCCCTGCTTAGCAAGCTGGTGCTGTCTGTTGGAGCACGGGGCTGGATGGCAGTGTGGGAAGCTGGGGGCAACGCTTTCAGGAGGAGGTGATCCAGGTGTGGGGCAAGGGTGAGCTTCCCCTGAGCACGAGGCAATAAGAGAGGTGCAAGTGCCCCCCCCTTCCCAAGCTTTGCCACAAGGGGTTCAAGGAGCCTGGGAAATGCAATGCACGCGTCCACACTGCAGGGACTAGCTACGACCTGCTCCGGATGCAGAATCAGAGGCTCCATTTACCTCGGAAAGGCACCACGAAGCGCTCTCCGGCCCAGAGCACAGCCCCGCAGCACACACGTGTGTGCACAGGCGCAGGCATGATGTCCACGAGCGCGTGGGAGATACAAGCCCTGGAGGAGCAGGTTCAGCAGGAGGGAATAGACTTGCCCTTGGTTGCCCCGGAGTAAGGAGTTAGGCCCATTTCTGCACCCAGGAGCACCCCTGGAGCCGTGCCTGGCCCTGGCCCTGTCTGCTGAGCTCAGGGGGAGGGGGGAATCAGACGGGGCATCCCGCTTGGATGCGGTCTCGCGTGTGCTCGCCCCAAAACACCCACATTTTCCATGACGCTCTGCAATGAAATATTTGACACCATTACAGCATAGGAATGTGCAGCTCTCCCCTCCAGCCCCTGGAGCAGGGACCAGCTCTTTTCAGGGCCTTGGCTGAGTCCACCCGATCCGCAAGCGCTTCCCACAGAGGCGATCTTTAAAATATCCCCGTGTATTTATATCCCGGCGCACGGGAGGGGAGAGCACGAATACTTTCCTTCGGGCCCCATCCGCCTGGCTGGGACTCAGGGCTGCAGCAAGGCACCAGGGCTGCAGCAGAGGCTGTTCCTGGGTTGCTTAGCTACGAGCCTGCCTCGCTACATCGGGGCTAAAAAAATAAAGACGACTTAGACTGGAGGTGTGGTGCCTTCAACCAACTCCTTACACCAGTGTGCAGTTCTGCCCCCTTTGAAATCTGTGGGGAAACTCCCCTGGCTTTCCAGGTTTTGCACAGCCTGCCCCGGGGAGCTCAGGGGAAGCAGGATCGGGCTTCTGCTCTGCAAGCTGGTGCTGTCTGCTGGAGCACGGGGCTGGCTCGTACAACTGGGCTGAATTTGGGAGGCGGGGGCAACGCTTTCAGGCGTCCTAGCATTGCTGGCACCCCAGCTGAGAGACGGGGTGTGCAATAAGAGAAAGCTGCCCCTGTTCCACCATGCCATGCCTGGTGCATTCAGGGCTAGTGTCGGGACCGTGGAGGCAGTCTCTCCTCCCACTCCTCTTGCCAGCTAGGCCTGGCCCATGTGCTTTGCCTCGGAGCTTCCCTTCCCCCAGCGCGACCCTAAATCCAGGGACACCCTCGGCTCGCACCCCGGGGCAGGACTGCAGCTGAACCTTGCCGGGGGGGTCTTTTTGTTGGACCTGTGTTAAGGTGTCGCTCAACAGAGCCATAAAACCCTGCCTAAAACCCACCCAGGGTCCCTCTAACACCCAGAGCACTGCGCGCTCAGAGCATCTCGCGCAGTGCGCGCACACACCGCGCAACCTGGTTGAACAGGAAGGCTGAACTAGGCTGAGAACAAAACGTCCAGAAAAAAAATAAGTATTTGGAGATCCGCGTGGTCCCTTAGAAAGCAAGCAAGAAAGTAAGCAAGCAAGCAAGCAAGCAAGCAAGCAAGCAAGAGAAAGGATCTGCGTGGTCCCTAAGGAAGGAAGGAAGGAAGGACACACAGACGCACAGAAAGCAAGCGAGGAAGCAAAGCCCTCTCTCTGGATTTGTCTTGTCCAAGGGCAAGCAGAGTGCCTAACCCCAGCGCGTGTTACCCGCTAGAAAAGCGTCGCTCGGGGCAATGTCATGTCTGGAAAGACTGTGTCGATGCTACGACATTTATGTTACAGATACACAAAAATCCCTACAACGAAAATAATTAGGAAAGCACTCAAGGGGTGGGGCGGAGTGAAGATAAACCAGCCCCGGAGCCGCCGCAAGACGATGATTTCTAGTCCAACGAACTAACCCGGTCCTTCTGGAGCGAAGTTGCAGAACCTGCCTCTTCCCACCTCCAAATGTTGCTCGCATTTATTTTCCCCTCTCGTTTTTTTTTTTAACCTTAATCGCCCCCGGGCGTTTGAGATGACCCAGATCTCAGCTAGTGAGCAAGGCAGGGCAAGGCACCAAAGCCGGGCGGGTTTGCATCTCGGGGAGCTGCGTTTTCTGTTTGCGCACAAGGGGAAATAGTTTTGATTGCTGCGGTGTGGTCAGCAAAGTATTCCCTCCCCCGTCCCCCCTGGAAGAAGCCGACACCGTTTTGTGGTTGACAAAAAGCCCTGATTTCTAGTTACGCTTTGCGACCCCAAAAGCAAACCCTGATTGGATTTATCCGGGGCTAAGCGGAGGAGGGGGAGGCTGCCCCAGCCCGCAGAGGGAACCGCGCTGGGGCTGCAGGTTTCCACTTGGAAAAGGCGAGACAGCGAGGGTCTGAAGGTCCTTTTTTCTCCCCCCTGTTACATACATTCCCCCGGTTCTAGGAAAGCCTTAAAACCACTGAGGGGACGCAGAAGAGCGGAGCTGTGCTGAAAGCCGCGGGCTCTAGGAGCTCCAGCTCTAGCCCATCTCAAGGGGGCGAAAGCGGAGCCGGGCTGGCAGCCCGCACGGCATCGGATTGCTCTGTTGGAAACCAGGGGTGCCCATTTCCACCTCCCTCATCACCAGTGAGCTGAAGGCCCGGGCAGAGCATAGAGGAGGGGCAGGCTCCAGCATCGCCCGGGCTAGGGGGCTGCGGCTCCCGGAGATGCCCCGCGGGGGGCTTGGAGGAGACACCAGGGTTCAAGGGCAGTGCGGGCCATGCGGGCTGGCACGGGACAGGCAACCCTAGGACACTCTCTGCACTGGTTGCATTCAAGCAGGCAATGTTGCGAGGCTCAAAGCCTCCCCTGCACCCTCGGGCTTTGCAAGGTGCCCAGAAAGGAGGGCGGCGGGGCCAGGCCAGCCCCCTCCCCGACCATCCTGCCACGGTCAAGTGCAGACACAGCCCGTGCCCGGCCTCCAATCACTGGATCCATGCCCCCGTGCTTGTGTCCCCCCCTGAAGCATCGAGGTGTTTTGGAGAAAATCATCCCACCCCAAGCAGTGCCTGGGCTCACCAGCCCGCAACGTCCTCCTCTGTGCGCCGAGCCCTGATCCAGCAGCATCACCGAGGCCGCTTTTGGGAGCTGGCCCGGCTCAGCCACCTGCTAAGGGACAGCTCTTGCCACCCGCTCCGCGGCTTCTCCGGAGCACATCGCTACTTTGCACCGGGTTGGCAGCTCCCTGCAGTCAGCCACCCGGCGCCGGAGGCACAGGAGCGGGGAGAGACACCAGCCCGGGCCGGCTCTGCCTCTCCTCCTTCGAGCTTCACCCGGAGCTCTGCAAGCGCCCCTGTCTCCTCCAGGTCGCATGTATTCAAGGGAGCACCCTTGGGGAAAGTTTCCTCCCCTGAGTAACCTTCCCAGTTTCCTGCGCGTCGTGTGTCCGCTAAATTGCACCGAAATAAACCCCCCTTTCAACAAAGGAGCCCCCGGGCCCGATCCCCCCCTCCCTCCCACCAGCAGTTTCTCCCGGGAACAGCCCTGGGGTCCTCTGGGCATGTTCCCTTATCCGTGGACTACAGCAAAGTGGATATTTGGGAAAGGATCCGCACGTAGCTGCTTGCATTTATTTCCCCCCTTCATTAAAAATCACCGCCCCCTCTTTTTTCAAGCCAATTTCATAAGAAATGTAGGACTAAAGAATTCAGTATTAGAGATGAGCATCTCCGGGGGGGGGGGGGGGCGGGGTGTGAGGAGGGGGGATTTGGGGCCAGATCCCTGGGTCTGAAGCCAAACAGAAGTAGACTTAGCTTCAGTGAGGGGTCTGCTTCCTTGGGGCAGAGAGGATCGGGGCCTCTGGTCAAAGCAAACGCCCATTGAAATCAATGGCAAGACTTTTGTTGAATTCAATGGGGCCAAAATTGTGTTTGAGATTATGTACACATACACACACACACACACACGCACATACAGAGAGAGAGGGAGGAAGTATAGCGGTGCCCAAATATATTTAGGTTCATTGATTGTAGTTTACTCAGCCAATTAATACTGGAGGCAAAGCCGTGCTTTTTACCCTGTTTCCATAGCGCAGCTCAAATTTAAGCTACATACAAAACAGTAAGTGGGTGTCTCCGAGTTTGTATCTACTGTATAAACATTAGAAATCACTTTTGATCTGGCCCCCCCAGCCCCATAGGAAAATGCAATTTTCTCATCCCACTCTTCTTTCTTTAAGGGGGGGGGGGGGAACAACCCTGTTTTGATTGGAAACTGTCCCAGCACCAGCACCTCCAAAATTAATTGTAAAGTGGCTTTGTGGGGAGGTAGGGGGTGTCTTTATTTTTATTGCCAAGAATTGGTAGCCCAAGGAGTGGTTCACGTGGAGAGACTAAAATAAAAAAAAACGCCTTTGGAGGCTGGTTCAAGAGCTCTAAAATGCTGAAATGATGTTGAATCCGAATCGAAACATGCTGCCCTGGGCGCCGCACTGGGTTCATAATCCCAGCACGTTGTGCATGGGTGACCCCGGCCTGGGCTGGACTGGAGTCGGGGGTTTCGGATACACGAAGAGTCGGAAAATCTCATTTTTCATTTCCTGTTTAGAAACCAGAATAGGAGCCTCGTAAAGTGATCCCTCGTTAAGAATCGGTTATTATTAGCTTCGGTATTTGCCATTATCCTAACTCCCCGATACTGCCTGCAATTGCACTCGGGGAGAGATCCTGGGAGGACTGCACTGCGTTTGAATAAAATGGAAACACAAAGGGCAGATCCCAGGGTAGGCAAACGCCGGTGTTTCTTTCCGGAGTCACAAGCTGTGCTGTAGCAAGGCAATTTCTCCGCGAGGCTGTCTAGCGATGGGGTCGGATGAATTAAGCTCTCCCAGTGGGTGCATCTGTTCCTTGGGAAGTGTGTGTGTGCTTGCATGGAGCAGGGGGAGGAAAACTTTGCAAAAACTCATTGCAAACGCCGAGTCCAGAACGATACATTTATTTTCTCAGTCCCATTACGCTCTGAAATGTCTAAGAGTGGCCAGCAAAACACCCCCAGTTCCTGCCTCCTCTGCAAACGCATTTCCAGTTGCATATATACTTTTTTGAAGCTTAATCAGATTAAAATTGGCAAATCAAAGAGAAATGCGAAGTTTAATTCTAGCGTGGCTTGTCTCATCAGAAAGCACTGGAAACAAACCGCCTTGAATAATGAAATGTCAGTTTATATTATACCTGTAGGGCACAAGGGCTCGGAGTGAATGATCCCTTTAACTATTTTTTTTCTTTGCACCACGTTTATTTTATTTTATATTTTTTTTTACATTTTGGATGCGTTTAGATTAAAAATGTGTGTGTGTGTAGTGAGAGAGAGAGAGAGATCTACCTATACATATACATAGTTCTCTGTGTGTATGTATATACACACACACACATACACAGATACACATATATATAAACACACACATTCGCATACACACACTCACACACACACACACACATATATATATATATAATTTAATCTAAGCGTATCCAGAATGTAAGAAAAAATAAACGTGGTGCAAAGAAAAAATAGTTAAAGGGATTATTCACTCCGAGTTCTTGTATAGATAGATAGATAGATAGATAGATAGATAGATATCAATTTATATCTATATCTATTCCAAGGGGGGGAAATATGTTCGGGAAAGATATAGATATAGATATAGATATAGATCTATTCCCCGAACATATTTCCCCCCTTGGAATAGATATAAAGCTCCATGTTTTAAAGGCATTAATTTCCAGCATCTGAGACCATCAGGAAATGCATCAATTGAAAGAGGACTGCCTGGCTGAGGCTTTACTTTTTCCCCCCCTCCCTGAAATATTTCTACAAACAGGATTTAACCCCGAGTTGTCGTGTCCGTGTGCAGCCAGAATCACTCTAACATTAACTGCCTGCTTGGAGATGATTTATGTACGAATCTGTGAGATCTTCCTACCAATGCAATTCCTGCCTGTATACTTTAGGTATATAGACACACAGCCGCGCGCAGTCTCCTGATATCGTTACAACGATAATTAATACCTCGGTCTATTGTATGCCTATCTATCCACTGATGTCGCTTCTATGCAGATATCCATACACTAAAACCATATAGGGACGCATGTCTTGCATTAAAAAGCCTGACTTTATCCCAGCTACATAGCGGGTCCAAAAAACGATAGCCTTGAGTCTCATAGCGGGATAGACACATGATATACGCAATTATAAGCGATAATGATATCGTGCCTGGATATGTAGGAATTAGTTAAACGCTATATCATTAATTGCATTAATAGGCAGATTCCCACCCCGCACCAAATCCCGGAGCGCTTGCCTTTTCTCTGCCCTCTCCCCCGTGCCGCATTTCCAGGTGTGTCTCCCTGCTCCCGCCCCTCCAGCTGCACTCATTCGGGCACCAGCAGTGCCAAGCTGAGCTCTTGGGACTCAAGGCACAGGCACGTGTCAGGTCCCGTGGTTTCCACCGCTCAGACCCCTCCTCGACCCTGAAAGGACACGAGGAGCTTTGCTCGCTGGTCCTTGATTTAGGTTGCACCCCCATCTGAGAACCACCGCACCTCATTGCACTGATGAGGAGAGATGAAGCTGAGAAAAGTCCTGTGGTATGACTAGAAATTACCCTGAACCTTCCCGGCTGGGGAAACCGTTGTTTGCAGTCTCTCAGAGGGAGACTAGAAATTACAGGCAGACAAATTGCACCGATTTATTGCACACCCGGCAGCAATGTCAGATGCTGAGCACTTAAAATCAGATCTAGCTAACCCCCCCCACTCCAGCATCTGGGGGCACTAAACGCTCCTGATGGACTGTCAAGTGGTATCAAGTGCTCCGATTAGACCCAATACACACGTGCTATGAAATTAGCGCCGGCGGGTCGGAAAGGGGCATTAGCTTCACACTGGGAAAAAACGGCTCCAGAGTCGCAGACAGAAGTTATCTGAAGAAACGGGTTCTCTGAAAGATCCCCCCAGCTCCAGGTTAGGGATAGAGATTTCCCCTTCCATAGCGACAAGCTTTTGATTCAGCTATTGGAAGAAAACAAGAGAGCTTCCCTATTTTGATAGCTACCTGCATAGGTAGGTAGGATGGCAGATAGACAAGCGGTGGTACATGGTGGATGCCTAGATAGGGAGGGAGGTAAACAGATAGGTAGGTTGAGGGGGGCATATGGGGAAATACACATCCTTGCTCAGATAAATGCCCTTGCAGGGGACGAAGGATGGAGGTGGGGAAAGAGTAGAGGGGTGTGGGGAAGCTCTCAAGTGAAAAGGCTACTCCATCAATAGTGATTCTCTTATTAGAAGTGGCAAGGAGCCACTTCTGTGTTTCTCTAGGGCAACTAGCCACTTCTCTGATTCTCTAGACACCGCTCCTGATAACAAGCAGAGGGATCCTAATAGGAGCAGGAGTCAAGCTAGGGGTGCGGAAGGCTGTCAGGAGCCCAGGGCGGGCAGGTCCGCAAGCGGGGGAGCTTTAACCCGCTCGCCCTCCAGCTAACCCGAGCTAACAGCCGTGCGTGTGCACCTCCCAGCCAGAAAAGTAACGCTGTAAAAACCAGATGAGGCGGGCGATTATACTGCCCGGAGGAGACACACCTGGATGCATCACCCCCGGGTTGTCTTGGAGAACTCTGCAGCAGGAGGGCAGGGAGTTTCTCAAGCCTTTGTTATGTTAGATCCAAACCAGGAGTGAAAATTAGCTTTTAACCCGAGTTCTTCTTGAAAAAAAGAAAGAAAGAACCAAACGATGGCAATGAGAAGGACAGTTCACGTCCCACAAAATATTCTGCACCTTGACCGGAGAATCCCGGATTTGATGTTAGATGCATATCTAGATCCAGCTCCCCAGCGAGCAATACCTATTTAAATCTCGGGTAACAGCATGAAAATGCACATTATATAATATAATATATCAAACGTTATGCACTAGAATTATGCGCGCACACATATACTCAGCTCTACATCATGTGATATGCATCTAAAAATATGCCCCTCTCTCATATATATATATATATATATATATATATATATATAAGTATTCACATATATGTATTAATATATCAATATATAAAGTATATAATGTATTTACATATATGTATTAATATATAAAATATAAACATACAAAACTATAAATATATTCATACTATATATATATATATATATGGACATACGTGCACACACACATATCTGTACACACAGCTCTCTATCATGTGATATGTATATAAAATATAGAGAGGCACCTTTTTAGATACATTTCACATGATGGAGAGCAGAGTGCTAATGGTTAATGTCCATCAAAGCAAGGATTCTCCAGTCAATGCACACACACACACACACACACACACACACGCACACACACACACACACTCCTCCCCCCCCCCCCCCATATTCATTCACTCGCTAAGCCCAGCTAATACGCTTGCTGAAAGCCCCGAGCTGGTCTCTACGTTGACTTCGCTGGCTTAGTAGGTGGCCGTGTATATTTTTGTTGAAGTAGTGTTTATGTTAATGAAAAAGGATGAGATTACAAACAGACCACTGAATGCCCTGGATGTTGCTGCCGGCTTGGTCTAAACTGTATACTTCCAACCTAATCAGTTCTGGGAGCAAATATGATTTCTGTATTTTTAGCAGAAACACATTTGCATTCTTTGGGGCAGGAGATTTAGATGTGTATATGTGTGCGTGTGTATATGTATGGGTGTGTGTGTGTGTGTGTTCGCTTCCCCCCTTTTGCTTTGATTCAAGATGGGTACGAAGTTGGCCATGGGGATCCCCCAGGCTAAGGCAGACTGGCTTCGGGGGCATCTTAGCCTTTTCAAGAAATGGCATTTTGCAAAAGCTGTCACTAGCTGCCTAAGCAAGTAAGTAAGTAACGGTGCCCAGGAGGGATGCTCTTAGGTTGGCAGCCCCTCGGACTTAGGAGGACGGGCCCGATCCTGCTGCCCTAAAGCGGGACACGGCGCCGGGGTTGACACACGTTGGCAGGAGGCGCCTCTGAAAGAAGCGCGATGATCGCTCTCCTGCGGTTGAAACACCCCCCAGCTCGGGAGCAGTGAGAAGCCCAAGGCATACAATATATTAGCGGCCTCGTGGACCAGGGGTCCCCCTCCCCCGGTTCATCTCACTGTTATTTGTAGAGATGTCCTAAATGCAATAGTGAGGCGCTGAGATTTCCATCCCCAACCCCCTGTCCCTGCAGGGACGTGATTGAACCTGGACTGTGGAAGCAGGAGACTGACTCCAGCCTATTTTTGTTGCTTTAACCAGCCTCCCCAAACAGGCAGGACCAGGACACCGGGCAGCCCGAAGGGTGTCTTTGCTGTGTGCACTGGACCGCACGGGGTGGAGATATCTCGCTTTTAGCAATGAGCTGGGTCCAAGCCGGCCGGCTGCCCCGGGACAAACCTGTAGGGCAGAGGGGGATCATCCCTCAGCCACAGCATGAGCCGGAGAGCCCGCACCAGGCTCGCAGCCGGTCCAGCCCCGTCCCACGCCGGTCCCCAGCGCGGGTGAAAGTTGTCGGGAGTTTTCGCATCGATCCCATGTATCGCTGCTTTGTTTCGCTATTGCCTAAACTACAAAGCAAACCCCAAGTGTAAACAAGCCCCGTTTGAAGAGGATATTAGCAGAAATGGGGGCAGGAGAGTGAAACTTTAGCAGGAAAGAATTTAACCGAACAAAAACCAAACAGAAGAAAGAGGGGGGAAAAAAGGGAAAGAGAAAGAGAAAGAAAAATCTAAACAAAACTCTCCCCATGAGGAAAGATAATTGCTTTGCCGCATTAAAGTTGCGTGGGGAACTAGACCGACGGTTTTTGAGGGCAAGGATGAAAGCAAGAGTGTCTTTGCTTTGTTCGACTTGCTAACAGCCCAAACCCTTCCAGGCAAAAATGACCCTGTCCTTTTGGGCTGTGAGAGTCTTTGGAAACAGTACCTTCAGGTAGGACTAAGAATTCAATATAATATAATATAATATAATATAATATAATATAATATAATATAATATAATATAATATTCAGTGCAATACAGTGCAACATAATACAATGCAGTGCAGTGCAATGCAATACAATACAATACCATGCAATGCAATACAATACAATACAATACAATACCATGCAATGCAATACAATGCCAACAAGTTCGTTTGTTCTTTTCTGGTATCTGGAACTAAGTTTGCTGCTCGAAAATAGCACTCCAACTTTTCAATAATACTAATGCATCATATTAGCGCCCCCCCCCCTTTTTTCTTTTTGTAATAAAAGAGGCAATGGGCACAGAGTTGTTTGTAAATGGGTAGGATTTGACAAAAATACAGTGCAGACCCGTGGGCCTAAATTCTGGACAGCCAAGCACCTCTAATGATTTCAGGCTCCCTGGAGAAGGTGGACTCTCTTGCTTCACTTTAATTTGCGTTTTGAAGCACTTCAACTGCAGGGGACCTGTCATTTTGCCCCCTAAATCAATACTTCCTCCAGTTAAATTCAAGGAGGGATGGGGTTAAAGCAGGACCCGCGGCAAAGCCTCTAGAAAAAGCTCAGATCCAAGCAGGATTTCTCTGCAATGAATGCTCCCTGCCTTCACATGCTCCAGTCCATGCCTGCTGTTTGTGCCTGCATTTCTTTCAGAGTTTTAAAGCTTGTGGACAGTATAATTAGGCGGGGAAATTCCCCCTGAATTGCAAAATCTTTAAACTCACTGCTTGGGATCTAATAAGGGATCCCCAAGACACCCCCCCCCACACACACACACACTTCCACCCTTTCTATCCCATCCCACCCAGTCCTAGCTGCAGCATCCAAGGGGCTGTGCACCAGCCAGGCAAGGAGAGGCAAGAGTAGATGAAAGTGGTGTCACATTAATGTCAACTGACAACTCCAGCCCACACAGCCTTGATGGCTCATATTAATCTTGCCAATTCATCTGTCAGCACGTGGCTAATCCCTAAATAGCCTCCAACAGGTGCTTCATGCTTCCACCTCCTCCTTGTCCCCTGCCCACCCCCAGCCTCCCCTAAACTCACTTAGATGGTGACAGTGACTTTCTCCTGTTGAGCCCCAATGTACACATGTGTTTAAATAAGTCTTTGAAGATATTATTTAGCCTGGGCAGGGGATGCTGTGGCTCCCCTGATGCATAGTCATGCCTGGGAGAAGAAACCATTGAGGGACAAAGAAGGGGTCACCTGGGTGCAGCTCGCACTCTGGTTTTTCACGCACAGATTCCCACCCATCCCACCCCACCCTTTTATTCTTATTTTTTTTGCAAGGATGTTTCTTTGGATGAGCAGTCACTGCCATCTGTTGCCTCCTGGAGAGAGAACCAATAACACTTTAACCAAAGAAGCTGAAGCTTGGTCCCAGAGACTTCCATTTCCAGTGCTTTGTCTGGATCCCAGTCCCCTGCTCTCCATATCCGTGCTGGGCAAAATCCACACATAGCTGCCTGCTTCCCAGAAGCAGCTGGAAATACTCTCCTAAATCAATCTGCCCCGAAGACCCTCCATCTTCAAGCCCTTTGGTTTTGTCAAAGGGATTACAATAAAAAGATCTTAACTAAAGTTTTAGCTGGGGAAGCCATGTGATCCCCTGTGCAATTTTATCCTACAATTAAACTCAGGGTCAAATATTTTCTTCACTACGTTATCAGAAAATCCACCGGCTTATTATAGTGTATATTTAGCCATAAAGTACCGGTTGTATTGAGTGGAAGATTAAAATTATTGCGTTGCAGGGCACAATCTTTCTAGCACTGTTATTTAGCACAGTAGTCTTAAATACAGGTTTTTACATAGAGGCAGCCTTATTAACTACTAAAACTGAATCCAGATTGCTTTCTCCTTCCTACAAGGACAGGAAAAAAAAACAAGTTTTATTTCAGCTTGGCAACTTTGCTACATTAAACGGTTCACACGTACTTTTTAAACACTTTGCATCGCAGCACCCGCCTGTTGCAACTTATCTGGAAAATGCTAGAGTTTGTGAGGATTAATTTGACAAAGCTGGCTTCAGTCTCCAAGACAGCTGCTGGTATTTAAAAGCCCAGATTGACTGGGGAGTTTTTTTTCCAACACTGAGCACTGGAAAAGTCACCTGTGAGTGTTGCATCTCTCTACAGGTTCATTAAGTCCCGTGGGAATGTGTCCATTAACTTATCAGAGGGGTCTGCATCATTCATTTATAAGTCTTTGGATCAGATCTTAACAGTCCTAAAAAAAAGGGCCCTTTACCATTGCAAGTCCTTTCTATCCATCTTAACTTGAATTTCTGCTCAGCGGACAGACCTGTTTTTGTCAAGCCACTAGTCCATTAAAATGATGCCATTAATCCTTGTATGCTACACTCGACCTACAAACTGAGGACACGCTATGTAGCATGTCAGGAAATGACTAGCAGCCCCTCATGATGCAAATATTTGGACGAAGGAGAGGTAGGAAGGATTGTCCAAATGTTTACAAAAGCCTGTTGATATCTTAAAGGATTTATAACTGACGTGTCATCTCTGCCCCCACGCTGCTTCTCTAGCAGGTGCCTCCAGTTTCAGCATGACACATGGTATGTGCGTGTTGCGCGACGGGGAGACGAGAGGGCGGTGGTTCCCCGGTTCTGGGAACCCTGTCCAACTGCTGGTGAACATGGCCAGGATCTTGTTCCCATCGGAGTCAATGGCAAAAACTCCTCTAGACTCCCAGGGCTGTTGGACAAGACCCAATGTCAATGTCAATAACTCACGGCCCCTGCTTCTAATTAAAACCATGACCTGTGTATTTTAAACCCCCTTAAATGAATGTGGTTTGTTATAATTCTAGCCAAAAAATTAGCTTTGGGCCTAGCCACTCATTGTGCAAGCTTTATAGTGTAATGTACACATATCACCGCAGAAATGTTTTAAATGTTACCCTATAGAGCTTTACCTTTTTAAGGGATGTATTAGAATGACATCTGCTTTGCTTTAGAGAGATATGATACTAATATGTCTATGCTATCATTGATCTCACAGGTGATGCTCAGGACTATGAAGGCAACAAGATACAGTCCTTGCCCTGAAGAAGCATGGTCAGCATTAAGTCAAGCCAGAATAATGAAGAATAACTGCCTTTGGGCAGCGGCAGAGATGAAAGTAGAAAGTAAGTTCCCTGACTTAGGAGAAGGTTGTTAGGTTTTTTTACCTCCAGAGCAACTGTTTAGCTAGAAACCTATTCCAAATCTATCCACACTGTTATTACTGCCATCACCATAACACAAGCATTGTGGACGCAGATCGAACCAGCGGTCCATCACATCCAGTGTCTGCCAGCCCCCTCCGTTTCAGACAAAGGTATGCAGAGTCCTGCATCTAGCCTGCCAAATGGGAAAAACCAGCATAAAATTGGAGTCACTCTGAGCTGGTAACTCCTCATCCCAGGTTTTTATTTTGCCTTTGAAACACTTACATCTTTATCAACTGGAGCCCTGAAAATGCTGTTCTTTTCTTAGTAACACGCAGCAATCTGTATCTGCTGTAGAAAAGCCTTTAATTCATTACAGCCCTGTACTACCAGCATTTGCTGACTGCTCAGATGGGCGAATACAATGGCTCTATTGTTTTGTCTGGGGAGAGTGCATGATTGCTCACTCTTGGATAAACTGTATGTTTTCTATTTATTATCTGGTTTATTTCAATAACTTTTCTAAGGTCAGTGTAAGGCTTTTCTTTTTTTGGTCCTCATTGCACTGAAGGGAAGATAGCTGAACTGTAAAGGCCACTGTCCAAATGATGATTTTTATTTATGAAAAACAGGTACTCCTCTTAAGAATGGGGCATCGTACAGACTCTCGGCAGAAAGAGGGCAAAGATTTTCTCTTCAATGCACTTGTGCTTCATGCAGGAACTAACTCAGCTTCAGCGCCAATCCTCAAGGGAACTTTAAATATGGAGCACGGCCCACACCTTTATAATCCTTCAGGCTCACTTGGCTTTGTCTGTCCTGGCAACTCCTAATCAGTAAGCAATATTCTTATTCTCACAGGCTCCAGCCAGCATCTGCTGGACTCCAAGATGCTGAGCGGTGATGGTGATGGCACCTCCTAACGATCCAACCTGTTTGCACGAATGAATCACTGACGTCAAAGGAAGCGTGCGGGATTTCAGCGAGGGCAGGTGCAAGCTGACTTGTCACAGAGGTAGAGTTCGCTGCGGCTCGGCCTGCATTGCAAGAGGGACCGCGTTTGTATAAACACGTATGACATTCTCCTCGGCCTTCGCTATAACAAGATGTGGTTGCGTTGCGCATACCCCAAAGCTTTCCGCAGGCCGACCGTGCTATAGATGGAGAAGCACAAGCATTTCTCAACCCTGGGCTTGGTATTGTATTCCAGCGATTGGCACCCAGAGGGGATGTGGTGTGGGGCTGGGAGAGCCTCCATGCTCCGAGCTCCCAGCCCTCGGTGCATGGGAGGAGGGGGTGGGATCAGATAACACTGTGGCATTGTTTTCCCTATTCCCCAGACCCCGTGGAAGGCTCTGTGGGCACCATGTGGCGAGAGCACCAGGGACAAGGAAAGCTGCAGAGGAAGTGGGGAGGTGAGGGTGGTAGGCAGATACACATCATTCTCTCACCTAATTGCCTGGCCCAGTTCCCCAGGGAGGGATAATATAGGCCCCCAGCTATGTAATCTTTCCACACCGCCAGCTCTCTGCGCTGGGAACAAAAGCCCTGTTGAGAGCCAAGTATGTTAATGGATTACAAAGTTTGAAGTGCTGTGGAGGACAGGAACAGTTCCAAAAAACACAAGGACTTAGGCCATGTCTATACAGTAAACCTACCCTGTGCCTCTCACACTGCTCTGGACAGGCTGCTTCTGAAACTGGAACCAGTACAGCCACCGTCCTGAAGCGCTTCACGCCGGCTAATTAGCACTGCTGAGTGACGGGGCAATGTACCCCACCCCATGCTAATTAGCCAACTGGGGTTTAGGAGGGCAGCCAGGCTGGAGCATCACAGTATGCCTGCGGGAGCTGCTGTCAGGCATGTTAAGTGTGCCAGGTAGACATAACCGCAGACATCTCAAGTGGGATGTCAAGGCAAAGACTGACCCCCTGCTCAGCTGCTGCCCTAGAGAGGCCTAAACGGAGTAGGCAAGAAATGTAGACTGCAATCCTCTCAAGCAAATGAGGGACCTGAACTCCAGCCCCTTAAGTGAGTGCTCTACCCACTGAAGAAATGGACCCTGGGGGGAAGACCAACACCATCCCTGCCTCCACCTGCTCTCCCCACTCTGGCATTTTCAAAGGGAAAAGCAAGCCCTGCTTTATTCCTGGAAGCAAGGAGCAGGTTCATGGCTGTAGATCATATGTGGATGGAGGTGTTGACCTGCAGCCCTGGGTGGAGCAGGTCTTAGGCCTCCTGGGTGCCTTCATCATTGCCTTGCACTCTAAGCAGCTGTGCTTTGGGCAAGCTGACTCCTTTTGGCTCCCTGATCTCCATCCTAGTTGGTTTGGCCTATCCTGAGGGGCCTAATTCACCTCACACCCTGTATCAGGAGCCTGGCTGCCTCCTCCTAAGACACCTCAGACTTAGGAGCTGGGTGTGCAACACTTTATTGATTCTCTCCTGATCTTACACACCTTAATCATGCTATTGAAGCCAACTCTCCTGATCTTACACACTTTACCCAACATCTTACCCAACTCTCCTGATCTTACACACCTTAATCGTCCTATTGAAGCCAACTCTCCTGATCTGACACACTTTACCCAACATCTTACCCAACTCTCCTGATCTGACACACCTGAATCGTCCTATTGAAGCCAACTCTCCTGATCTTACACACTTTACCCAACATCTTACCCAACTCTCCTGATCTTACACACTTTACCCAACATCTTACCCAACTCTCCTGATCTTACACACCTTAATCGTCCTATTGAAGCCAACTCTCCTGATCTGACACACCTGAATCGTCCCATTGAAGCCAACTCTCCTGATCTTACACACTTTAACCAACACCTTATTCAGCTCTCCTGATCTTACACACCTTAATCATCCTGTTGAAGCCAACTCTCCTGATCTTACACACTTTACCCAACATCTTACCCAATTCTCCTGATCTTACACACCTTAATCATCCAACTGAAGCCAACTCTCCTGATCTTACACACCTTAATCAATCTATTGAAGCCAACTCTCCTGATCTTTCATACTTTAACCAACACCTTATTCAACTCTCCTGATCTTACACACCTTAATCATCCTGTTGAAGCCAATCAGAGTAACACAAGGTCAGTGGGATTGCCCCAAAATGATCTAAAGGGTCCCCTAGCTCCCATTCTGCGTAGTCCAAATCTGAAAATGAGGCAATACACTTGCTTTGGGAAAGCCCTGAGCACACCCCAATAACTGTTCTGGGCTCACACAGCACTGCTCCACAGCAGTTACGTTGCTGGGGTGCAGCATGGCGGGGGCATGGTTATCAGCACCCCTTGCTCATCACAGCGGCACTGTAGATATACCCAAGGCCAGGGTGAATTCCCCAGAGTTGGACTCAGAGTGTGTGGGGATGCCTGTGGTTTGGAGCAGGGTGGTAGGTTTGAGCAATTTTTATTTCCCGGGATTTTCATGGCTAATTTTCCCTAGAACACATAGTATTTCAGACCCAGATTCTTCCCTCTGTTCCCCATGTTCTGGGCCTGTATTTTTTACCCTGGGATTCTGTGCAGGGATGATGTGAGTATCACCCCATCTCTCACGCATGATCCCTCACCCCACGACCTAGCACTGGGCCGTGCAGAGAGACTTCCATAAGGGCAGGAGAGAAAGGGGGTAAAATGGAAAGGAGACCTCTCCAGGAGGCAGCTGCAGCTGTACTGTTGGGAGATTTTTGGGTTGCAAATCTGGACCTTACAATTGCCAGAGGAGCTCTATGTACTAGAAGCACTGACGTCTCTCAGTAGGGGAAAGGGGGAGTATCTTTATCAGAAGGGAAGGGATTGAAAATGGAGTCTGAAATGAGCACAGATATAAACCTGGATGCTGCTCACTCCCCATAGGGGATGAAGGAGTATTTCTTCATGTCATTTGTCACAAATTCTGCCAGGAAACGATCCTTGATGGGATGAACAGCCAAGGTGCAGTCCTTATCCACGCACAAACCGTTTTTGTCCTCCTGGAAAATGTGCGTCTTGGGATGAGGTCAAGAATGATTTCAGCTGAAGTTGCTCTGAAAGTGTCTTTGAATTTTTGCCTTCACTTGCATGGAAAGGCCAAGGAACATGCTTCTCCCTCCCCCAAAATTATCCATGTGGGAAGCCATTGGTCAAAATGCCTGGGTACACGAGCTTCACGGACAGACCGTGCGCCGCGTGGATCTGCACTATGGCAGGTTGGAAACACTTGAAACATGTTTTCTTGGAGCAAAATCGCAATTAAAAAGTTGTAAAAAATCATCCACATTTTCCTTGCAAAATACTGAACTTTCATTTCAGTGAAAACAGCACCCTTTGCATTTTCATTTTCTCAATAAACAAACTGGACCTTTCTTTTCTTTCTTTTTTTCTTATTTTTTGGGGTTTTTTTAAGGAAGGCAGACACTTCTTGGAATCACTTTTATTGAATCAAGAATTTTCTACCAAGTTTTTTACTGAAACTTTCTGACCAGCTCTCTTTTTTTTTCCCCCTAAGAGAAGGGGGTTATTAGTTTATTCACAAGCAAGAGTGAAAGAGAAGGGCAAGGGAAATAAGTGGGAAAAGGCTAATGGGTGCTGATTCGTACATAAAGGAACACAAAGGATGGTTCAGGGGCTAAGAGACCATCCTAAGTCTTAAGAACACTACCCTCAATCCTTTGCTCTCCAAAACACTTCTTGAGTGACCTTGGTCAGGTCCTTTAACCTTTCCAAATGGAAAGCAGAAGTAAGAGAGCCTCCCAGGGCTGTCATAGTGACAAGAAGGTGAAGGATCCTGAGGTGCTCAGACTCAGTAGCCATAAATACAGGAGAAATATATTCTCTGAAGGCTGTCAGGCAAGTTTCAGACCAGCCTCTGGGCCAGGCTTCCAGTACTAACACAGCTGATAAGTTCACTTCTTATTGATCCGTCATTTAGACTTTTGTGGGTGCACGGAGCAGAGATTGGTATGCCTTCTTCCCATGCTTTTCCAGCACCATGCAACTTCTATCACTGTAGATCACTTATTTTAATACCAATATTTGAAAATAAAGGGTCACTATAAACAAAGGTGTGGATTCTTTCCCTTCAAAACGGTTGCTAAAGCTTGTATGATTTTAAGATTTAAAAAAAATGAGGAAGAAAAAATCAAAAAGAGGTGGTGATAGGCTATTCTCTGCTGTCCAGAGGGCACAGACAAGAAGTAATGGTCTCAAAGTGCAAGAAAGGAAACTTAGGTTGGGTGCCAGAAAGAACTTGCTTATGATGCGGGTGGTAACTAAAACAGATTCGCTGTGGCATTTCTATCATTAGAAGTGCTGAAGAGCGAGTTAGACAAACACCTGGACGGTTCGGTTTGGACAGGCATGATCCGGCCTCGAGCTGGAGGGGGAGATTCATGGCCAGCCCAAATTTTATATCTATATATATTTGGACCTGGTGTGAGTTGCCCAATTACCTTGATGAACCGGGTCTTCCACCTTGCCGAGCATAAATACCTTAAAAGCCCTGGGCCCTAGTGGCTAAGTTTTTGCAGCCAAGTTGGAGCATTTTGATGGAGGCCAATTTCATGCCTTACAAGATCAAGCAATGTTCATTGAACTAATATTAGTTTCATGGAACCATGCTTATTTAATTACCTTACACAGCTATGGTATTTGCTAGCTACTTGATTATCGCATGAGGTAATATGCTTACAGAAGGTTTCCTTGATTTAGTTAATCATTTCATGGATGCATCATATTAAAAAGTATAAAACAAATTGTTTCCATAAAACCGGCAAATGATTTCATGTCACAGGTTGGTGAAAACATCTGTACTTGTTCCCACTGACTGAATGTGAAGAATTAAGGATCATCCTCTGCGGAGCTCAGTTTCAGTTCTACTGTGCACAAGAAGGAAGGAGATGTTAACGCTTTATTATTTGTAATCCTACCACTAAAACAATTTCCTCTCTTCTTTACAGATTTTTGGCCAACGACCTGCTGGGCTATCACCGCCATCTTTTCTTGCTCCAAAGGGATTTCACGCATGGTGTCCTCTGTTTATAGACCTTCTCTAAGGATCTTCTACAATGCAGAAAAAGCTGGCAACGAGGTCCCTTCCAGCCCTAATATCTTTGAAATCTATGAAACTGTGATACACACATATGTACAGATTGAGCAAAATGCCCGACTTTGAGCTTGACGCTATTATCAATGCAAAAGACGAGCTGACCTATATCAACCCTCCGCATCTTTATGCACTCCAGACAATTGAAGGGAATGGGACTCCAAGTTTATTCACCAGTGTGATGCTGCTGTTTCCACTGTAGCCCATGTTAGACTTGAACTACTGGTAGGGATTGCAATACCCCTCCTTGACCCCTGGTAGGGATTGCAAGACCCTTCAAGATATGCTCCTCAGAGATGCATATCTAGTGTGGGCCTGGGGAGATCCTTGTCCAAAGGGGCCCTGACCAGGCCGGGCAACTAGACTTTTGGGTGCCAGGCAGACAAACCCAGACTCTTTACTGCCTTTGTTGGGAAGAGCAGCGTAGAAATTATATAAATAAAGCAATAAATATACACTGATGCAGAAGGCAACGCCATAAATAATATAGGAGTAGGATGGTGGCAACTTAGCCCATTCCATGTGTGAGGAAGTACACACCTAAGTAATTGGTAAAATGTTATAAATGTCTCTTCTGGACTTCTATAAGTTTAATGGTGATGGTGGAGTGAACTGACACAAGGAGCATTTAACCAGTATAGGAATCATGGCATAATATACCTGCCGAGTGCTTCTAACTTAATGCATGTCTAACGCCAGAACTAAATAGTAAAATATCCCATAAGTGAAACAGGCTACACTGATAAAAGCACAGATGTAAATGCACATATACTAGGCTTTACCTGCCTTGCTGTGTTGGTCAAGCATCCACCTCTTCACACCCCTAACCATTACATGTCTGCAAGGCAGACTCAGCTTTTTTCCCCACCTATCTTTCCTCTCAGCAAGCTGATGGTAGAGAAGATCCTGGGTCACAGGTACCCACTGATATCCTTCTTGTTCTCACTTGCCTCCAGCAGGCACCAGAGGGAATTTTTGCAACACAAGGGGCACATCTACATGTCACCCTACAATGACATAGCAGCATGTTATATCTCCCTATGGCACACTAGAGCAACGTAGTCATCATGCAGGTCTACACGTGATCATCACCTGTGTCGCCGTAGCGGCGCACTCTCCCAGTATAGCGGCAACATAGCAGCAAAATCGAACCGTGTGCTGCATGCATGGTGCAGTAACCGCCCATACGTTGCAAATGGAAGTATTAAAGCACAGCGCCATACAGCGACATGTAGACATGTCCAGGATGTAGGCATGGCAAAGACATGTCTTGACACACATTGTTTCTAGGCTCTTAGTAGCTTGTATGTGTATCTATTCATGCATTAGTATACAACTTGCTGTCTGCTAGATTTTGTTAGTGTAGTTGCACTGAAGCAAATGTTCCCCTTTTTGTCTTTTTATTTAGTGTGGAAATAAATCATTTTGTCCACTTTCAATCACTCTGATTTGTTGCTGTGAACGCTGACCAGATCACCCAATGCAATTGCAAAGTGACACTTTACGTTTAAATCATCACACAGCTAAGAAGCTCAATCCATTTGACATATATTCACTATTTTATCCCTGCAATGGTACCATGGGCAGTTAAGAGCTATCCCAGCCAGTTTATAGAGGCACAGACACATTCTGGACCACATACTGGGGAAAAAAGTCTCCAGTTTTGTGCACTCCCAGTCACTGGGGAGAGAGAGAGACAGGAAAAGTCTCAGATGGGATGGCATGGATATAATAATGCAGTACTCTAACATGCTGTCTTTCATTCAAGTGCCTTAAAGTCTTTTATAAACACCAGTTGCAAGTAGGTAAGGATCATTATCTCATTTTATAGGTGGGTCAGCTGAGAAGCAGATGCTAGGACCAAAGAAATGGACTGACATCCACACTTGGGAAAAAGTCTCCTAGGATCCATCTCCCATGCCCAGATTGAAAAGTACTATATTTTCTTGCAGACAAGGTTCTTTAGGTGAATATATCTTGCATATATATAATGCAGCCGGGAATACAATACACACCTTGGTTTTGAAAGGTAGATTGGAGTAACGGATAAAACCTTTCCTTAAGGTAAGTAGCTGAGTATCAGCAGCAGGGAGCTGAGCATGCCTTTCTTCAGCTCCCCGTGGATTGCTGCAGATTTTACTTATGGTTTTACCCAGTAAATGACAGAACCTGCTCTTGCCATATTTCTCACATATAAAGCAAACCTATATTTCCAGAAGCGATTTGTGAAGGAAGGGGGTGCATTTTGTATGCAAGAAAATACAGTACTGTCGAGCAGATGGTCACTAAGGAGATTTTAAGCAAACAAGCACTACCCCAAACCAATAGACAGATCCCTTTTGGAAGCGTTTTGAGCAAAGGTTCAGCACAGCGATATTTCACGGTGCTGTTACTCTGCAGAGTTGATCTGGTTGCAGTTCAGTCTCTGGTACAATAGTTACCCAGCCTGTTCAAGTGAAATTCATAATAAGTCTGTGGCTAGCTCTTTCTTTGATAATTTCTATCCCCTCCATTTGTTTATCTCAAGGGCTGAGCTTTGTTCCAGGCTCAAAACCAAAAGTCTTCCTCCCCTGTTCTCTCCTTGACTTGTTGCAGTTGTAAGGAAATAAATCTTTTTCCCTTCCTCTCTGCTGTTTCATGCAATCGCAAACCCCAAGGAAGAAAAATAGATCGCATGCTTAGCTCACCAAATCGTGGATAATACCACGTTTACTTTTGCAGTCCGCCGTTCAAATGAAAATGTGTCCATTCCCCTGGAAGTGTCTTGACTAGCATCGACATCTTAACCAAGAGCATCAGTGCATGATCCCCAATTCTGAAATTCAGACTAGTCCTAGGAAAACGGACCAACAAAACCCATTCCCTCGAGCCAGAATCAACTTCAGGTCAGTAATTGTACATAAACACAGGTGCCCTGCATGGTCTAATAGCAGGGCAGAGCCCTTCCAACCCCTGGGCTCCTGGTTTTGCACCTAACTCCATTGTGACAGCATATTGGCATGATATGAAACTTGTTGATGATCTTGGTGAAAGGAGCTGTGCTTGAGGGAGGAGGGAGAAAATACCCAGCCTAGACCCATTCCCAGTGGAAAAAATAGGAACTATTGGAGTCCACATTTCAGTTGTCACCTGAGCTTGTCAGTCTTACATCAATGACTGCATGGGGATGAAGAGTGAGCTGTGGTTTCATCCCAAGCGATACTCCCTCTAGCACAGAGCTGTTCCATGAGGTCAAGGGACGGCACGAGGGGAGCTCGTGTTGCCTTAGATAACGTTGCAGATCGCTCGTCGTGGTTGGGGTTTTTTTCCATCGGCCTCTCTTCGCTGGCTGTCAAATGCAGTGAGTGCTGTAGTGCGAACCTCCGTTTTATGCATCAATCGGGGCACACGTTACTTCTACACAAGTGTCTTATTCTTCTCCAAAGGGCAGCCTGTTCTACGGAGGGTGCCTTCAAACAAGATGCAACAATTTCATATCAACTGAGATTTTAAACTGATACCATTGAACGAGTACAAACCTCAGGTACACAGTCTGGGCATAAAAATAGGTTTTTTATTTAACGTAGTTATAGGGACAAGTTACTGTGGGGCAAAGGCGGGTAGCTGCCTATGCCATAATAAATGAAAGGTAGCTGCCTATGCCATAGGTAGGTAGCTGCCTGTGCCATAGTAAATGAAAGGTAGCTGCCTATGCCATAGGTAGGTAGCTGCCTATGCCATAGTAAATGCAGGCCAGCCAAATTTACCCTTATTTCTCTGCAGGCTGAGCTGCTACAGGTTGGCTTCTTTGCCATGGGATAAGACCATACACACAGACACGTCCCACAGGGTACATGACCTTCTGGGAAGCCCTGTCCTTTTTGCCTCACTGTCGCTGGTTTGTGCGCCCATGCCCATGCCCATGGGAGCAGGGTGAAGTTCAACCAAAAATAGATGCCCATAAACTGAAATAAGAGTGTTGACATTAGGGTTTGGATGGGTTTAATGACTGATTTAACTCCTCTTGGTGCAGCTTAGATCAACCAGATCCCCAGCTGACATAAACTGACTACATCCATCAGCTGAGCATCTGCCCTTCGGGTTCTTCACCCCTGGGAATAAATTAAGGAGAAAACACATGGAGGACTATGGAGGCACGAGTTGCATTCATCTTGTGGATTAGTTGTTTCATTCCAGCTCTTCACTCAGGAGGGATGAACTGGAGCTTTTTTTTTTTTCTTGTTTAAGTGGTATTTGCACATTCTAAGCAATTTTGACAGTTACTATTGAGGAAAGTGTAATTAGATGCTTTGAAAACTGGAAGAAATTAACTCTGACCACAGACCATCAGTCAGATTATTATTTAATAATACTTCCCAAATGTGCAAAGTACTTAGTTTTAGAATAACAGGAAAAAAAGAATAACTTTCTACTGAGGGCTAAAATGTTGCCCAGAAGAAACATGAATCATCAGTGTCCTTCCTTCCAAGGGCGATAAAGGAAGCGACCAGTTTCTCCCACTTTGCCCATTTCACGGGGCTTGGCATCAGGAGGCAATCCACTCCACCCTTCCGCCCAGGCCGATAACGAGCCTTGCTGCTATTAGCGCTGCTAAAGAGACACAGACGGTGCCTCTTTGCTCGGAAATTTGTCATGAACCTTAAATCTCGTCTCGCTTTCACGGCTGGAAAGCAGTTAACGGTAAGAAGCAGGCCCGAGGTGCCAGACCTGGGTAACAGAAGAGGTCCTGCCGTTTCCAACATGCCACGGAAACCACTAAGAAATTGCTGTTTTCCTTCTTCTACAGCACCGGCCAGGCTTGTTGACTCACTTGTAGCTACAGGAGGCCTGGCTAGAAAGAGATCATTGTGATTCCTCTCTGTTTCTTTCCTCACTACAAAAGAGTCCATTCATAGGGGCTAATTTTGAAAGGAGGGCAAGGGATATCGCTCCCATGAACTGGATCTGAACACTTCAACCACAATTTAGGAGGCCAGAGCCAGGCCTCTGAGGCCCTGTTCAACCTGGTGAAAGACTTTTTTTTTTAATTGAATGGAAGCATGGATTTGATTCTGAACAGAAAGGATCTTTCCTGACACATTTCAAAATGGTTAGGATGCCAAAGCATGTCTTTGGAGCGAGAGCTCGGGCCTATGAAAACAGGAACAAAACGATATTATTCTCCAGGCCAATGGGCATTCGCATTTCACTCGGGGGTGAGCAAAATTACCGTGCCTCTGAAATGGCGAGACGCTGACTTCTTTCCAAGATTGCAAGAAGATGGGCCCTTTCTTTCTTTCTTTCTTTCAAAAAAAAAAAAGAAAAAATGAATACGTGATCCCTGATTCATATAACCGCTAGTCTTTGTGGAGCACAACTGGGAATGTCTGTGTGTGGGAAGATCTACAATGTAATTGCTTTCAGCAGAATATCACTGCACTATGTAATTAAAATATAAGAGGTTGCCAGTTTCAAAAATTTTAAGTGATTTCATCTGCATTCGGGTGATTACGTCCCTCTGAGCTGCTTACTCTAAAATGATACTTCTATTTTCAGTGCACAAAATGGTTCCCAGGGAAGGAGGGGCGGGGGGAAGCAAAAAAGATGTTATAGTTTTGCTAGAAACAGGCAGTTGCAGTGTCCAGGAATCCATCTCGAGATTAATGCACAGGCGGTGCACGGCTGAATGTGCGCATCGCTTTGCTGGGAGCACCGTTGATGAAAGCAATGCCCAATTTCAGAGATGGAGCGGAGGGCTGAGAGAAAGAGAGGAAAGGAGGGGCGGGGGGGGGAACAAAAGACCAACAGAAAAATCTGACACCTCCTAAATCAGAGTGACAATTTCAGCACAGTGTTTACATACGGTGGTAAAAATAAATTGTCTGAGACTGATTGTACGCACATGTCACTTGCTCCGCAACGTGGATTTCCTCGGGTATCGGAAACTTAATCCGAGGAAACACATGACAATTAAAATCAATATCAGCATCAAAGGGACAGAGTCGGCAACACGGTTATTTTCTTTGGGGGTTGGAAGAAGTGAAAGCAGCGATCGGGAAGGGTTGCGGGGCTGAAAGGCGTGCCTCTAGCACGCGCGTGCACGCACACACGCACGTGCCCCGCTGGGAGAATCGTTTCTGAGGCAGCCGCTGAATAGGAACAAGAACAAAAGTGGTTTATTCTGCCCCTGGCCTTTGCAAAAAGACACTTGAAAGGCTTTGCCCAAGTACAGCATCCCAGAGGCAGAGCTGGCTCGGTCCATGCCCTCGATGGTACCAATGCTTGGGGCAATGGCAGTGGTTGGGCAGCTGCTGTTTTCGTGGCTTCTCTAAGCAGGCGAAGGGCTGATGCCGCCTCTGCCCTTGCTGTCTTGTTTGGTATATATGGTCTTCAGGGCAGGAGGAGCCCCTTAATACGGTGTTTGCACAAGGCCTATTCCCTACACAATAGCCATCTCAGGGGCATCCTCTTAGTGCTGCTGCATTGCAGATCCTTGTAGGTGAACATTATTAGCCCAGTTTCCAGGCAAGAAATGGAAGTGTTACATCTGAGAGCAAAACCAAAGTCCTCCAAACCTCAGTCCTGGGTGTTAGCCGCAGAACTCGCTCTCTTTCCCATCCTTTCATAAAGGCCTGGGTGTTTCAACAGGTTAAAAACTTGTGGAGACACCGTTAAGTCTTTCAGTCAGCTCAGCACGGGACCTTCGAGGGGACCCCAAAGATATCGATATCCTGCATTTCCAGCTGCCTTCCCTGACAGATGCTGGATGAGGCCTTTCATTTGTGAAGAAAAGCAGCCTTCTCTGAAATCGAAGGTATGCCTTCTTCCCTGGGGAATGAGTCCCCCTCGCAACTCGCGGGCTGGATCGCTCCCTGCGGTGGCACTGAACCCGATCCCGAAAGCGGCAATTTTGGGTAGAATTAATCTGTCCCAAAAGCTTTTATTTCTTAAACTGTCCCTTGCTTTGGGCTATTATTTAGCGACGGTTGCTCTGTGTCCTCCTGCAGCTACTCTCCAGAGAGAGTCCGGCCCCTTGTTTAAAGAGCTGCACATGACAACATAATGGAAGGGTAGGGATCATTAAAAAAAAGCTGGCAGGGAAATGGATGTGACCACGTATCATTATCTCGAGTAGAGTTCGGGCATATGCGCTTGTTTTAGCCAATTACTCTACCTGAAACTGCAGTGGGGGCTGCGTTTTAAGAAACGTTGAGCCTCCCTAGCAGCAATTAAAACCATTGCTCAGCACTTTTGAAGAAGCATCATGTCCTTTGAGTCCTCCTGGAGAAGAGTTTTGAGCCAGAGGGTGAAGTTACATGTGACACAGCACAGACAATCTGTGGGATGTTAAACGGTGTTAAATCCCGAACATCCTGAGAACGTTTGCACCTTAAGGGTTAATACCGTTTCTTGCCTGCACAGCTCTGACTTGCCACTAGAGGGCTGGTGAGCAGGGGCATGGCTAGGGGGCGCTATCCCTGCTCTGGGTGGGAAGCGGGGCTGGGAGTGGTGCATTCTGGGATGCTGGAGGACTGCAGATTGCTCATTTGATTGCAGTGGAGCAGACTGAAGTTACCCTAACACGAGCTAGGTAGCACGGCCCTGAGTTAATCTTAAATGGCATAACTTTTGAGATGCTCGGAAGGCGCTGGGGAAGAGTTAACGAGCTTGAACATGCCGATGCTTGCATTTTAAGTGCCCTTCATATGGTCTAAGCGTACCGTGTAATTTCACCCTAAATCATACTGAGCGATGTGGGAGTTATGCTTTCCGCAGTTACCGAATTGTAAGAGCCGTAGACCAAAGGAGCGAGCTTCCCAGGGAGGTTGTGCAATCTCCTTCATCGGATGTTTCCAGGAAGAGGCTGGATAAGCAACTATCTGGGATGTTTTTGGAGCAGTGCAGCCCACGTCTGTGCAGGGGGCCTGGGTGGGGGGACCCATGACATCCCTTCTAATCCAATGGTGCAGTCTTGTCTCTAGGAAAACAGTTGGGAAAATGGCTTAATGCTGTTTTCCTTCCTCCTGTTTTTTTGCATTGAGCCATTTTCCCAACTGTTTTCCTAGAGACAAGACAGGATTCATGGTCAGGGAAAACCATTCAAATGGCAGCCCACTGACATGCAGGTCTAAGCCAGCGATGTGAAGCAGGTGACATAACACATCTGTGACGAAGACCCCCTAGCCAAAGAGGGTCTAGCCCATTTCCAAGTGATATCTTCTTAGGTTTGTTGTAACGTCAGTGAGTACAGACTCCAGCTATAGGTTATCTGTAAATGCACTTGAAGCCACATCCATTCTTGGCATAATTCAATGTTTGGAGGAATTTGACTGGCATACCTCCACCGACTTCGCTGGAACCATGTTGCTTTATCTTTGCTGGGGGTGCAACCTATTCACTCCAAGTGCCTCTAATCCCAGTTATTTCTCAGCATCTTCCATCTTGGTATCGTGCCGTATTCTCTGCCTGACTCAAGAGAGGGCTGCACAGAGTCACTAGCAGTTAAAGGTACGTCTGGCATGCAGTGTTTTGATCGAAATGAGCAATATAATGAGACAAGGACGATAGCATCACTGTTATAATTGTAATGAGTCACAAATGCTATTTTGATGGTTTTCTTTGAAAGAAATACACAAAACCCAACCAATTTAATTAAAGATCTCCTCGTCTTTGTAATCAGCGCAGCCACAAATGAAGGCAAAACGGCTTTCATGTGGCAGAACGCATAAGTAGCTTTCCCATAAAAAAAGAGAAAACAACATTTTTAAAAGTTTGTTTGTAACAATGCTGGAACGCAAGATGAAGGCATATACTCCCCCCATGTGAGAAAATGAGTGTGATTAACTTGGATCCTTTATGGTTTGGGCATACTTGCATGATCTCCAAGGCTCATTAGTACAGCGACTGGTTGCAAACACGGAAAGAAAGCAACTCTCTAGTAACAAAAATACATGACTGTTAGTAATGTCCATGGCTAGCCTAGTTATTACTATTTGAATGATCCTAGCAGAAGTCCAGTTGACATTAAGATCCTAAAAGGGTAAGAGGCAGCCCCACCCTGAATCGCTTGCTAGCTAAATAGCCCACGCAGCATTGTGGGAAGCAGGGACATGGCATGCAAACTAAGAGGAGGTTGCAAAAAGACACAGGCTAAAGATCCAGATCCTGGAGTCTTTCCAGAAACTCAGCTTTAATTTTTTAAGGTAAGTTTTTCACCCTTATGATTGCAAGCCATGCCTTGAAAATGTGCAGAGGGGGTGAACGAGGCCATGATGTCTACCCCAGTCTGGACAGGGCTGGCAGGAACAGCTCTGAGAGGTGTCCCCATGCTTAAAAACCCACCACTGGGGAGCCCCTTACTGATACTATGTTAGCCAAGGACTGTGTGCAGGTCAAGAGGAGATGGCTGGGATGAGCTTGGTGGACCAGCCCCAGTAGGCACGCGCAGGTTTGGTGCATGAGGGAGACCTCCAGCTGCCGCTTCTGCCACCCCTGGGAGGAAAATCAGCTGCTCTTGAGCTGAAGGATGCCAGCTGGGATTAGGAGGGCCCTGCCACACCTCTGCAAGTGGGAGACAGAGCAAGGGTGGAGGAATTCAACCACAGGGACAATCCTACATTGGCAAACCAATGGTTCAGGTGCCTTCACCAAGCCCTCCTAGAACAGTGCCCAAAGATAGGGCCTAAATTTGATGCGTACAGAAAAGACACCATTTTTAAAGAAAAAAAATGGCAATTCTTACATTTTTTGAGAAGTTTTCAATATTTTATTTTGGCTGAAAATTGTTGGGGAAGGGAATAAAAAGAAGCAAAAACAAGTCAGGGCACATTCCCCCTCCATACTTATCCCTTAGGAGGGTTTTCTAATGCTATCTTGATTCTGCCGTGTGAATGAGTAGTTTCCACATGTATAAGGGGTAAATCCATTCCTTCCTTAGCAGAAGGTGGAAATACATTTCAGTTCCACCAATCCAGCTGGAACAGACACAGGTTTAAAAGAGCACAATAAATAATCATGCTATCCCTTGCAGGTCTGGGAATAGGGAGATTTCCAAACTGCCACCCAGCTCGTCACTTCTTCTATAGGATGCTTCTACACGGAGCTGATTATGCATTTGCCTGTTGCCTTGCATTAGAAAGCCATTTCTGAGACTAGGGCCATGGATCCCAGTTGTGGAAACAAATTTCCGAGGCAGCTGAGATGTTTAAACTGAAGAGCTAGGGTGGGTCACTCAGCAAATTATTATTATTTCTGGAAAACAATACGTGTGCCGGAGTTACTTTATGGAGAAAGTGAGAATTGTTGAATTATGCACCACATGGGGCTCGGAGACGCTCTCTCCCTACAAGCCACATGGAATTCATTTGCTGGAAGGATCTGGAAATATTGCTAGGCTTAAAGTTGTGGAAATCTCTGGTGCTTCCCCCACACCACGTCAACATCAATATTAATGATAGGACCCCAGATTGGCATGGAAACTTCAGACCTCATTGCAAGAACAGAAAGGACAAGTCAATCTGTTTTAGCCTCAAGACCTTTGTGTTCCACTTTATGATGTTGCATGTTCCAGGAAAGGGGACGATGCAGAAGATGAAAGGGTGATCCAGCACCTGGTGAAGATTTTCAGAGCATTTTTGGGTGCCCAGCTTGGATCTCCTGATTCCCTAGAAGGGAGATTCCCTTGGAGGTGTCTCAAGTTGGACACTCAGCGATGGAGACCTCTAGTAGCTCCAGTCATGCTTAAAAACCTTAGCCATCACCATTGCACCCTTGGCTTTTCTACTCAGGGAGCTGTTATTTATTTTTTAGTGCTGTCGTACCCAAGCCACAGGCCAGGCCCCTACCGTGCTAGGTGCTGTACAGACACCAACCAGAGATCTGTGTTGCTTCCAACCAGTTCCCCGTGTAGGGATAACACCAGAAATCGGTGGAAGGAGACAGGTGGAGGACTGCAGAGAAATTGCAAGTCAACACTGTCAACTATGCAGGGCAGTGGTCAGACTTCCCAAGGCCTCTCATTCATTAGCCAGAGGATAATTAGCTTCTCCACCACTTATGCATTTGCTAGGTGACCTTCACAAAAGTTGCAGATTTGCACGCAGGCTGCTGAAAAGCCAACCGGTGCATCCACCTTACGGGGGGCTAGGGGGAAAGGCCGTTGTCATCACTTCTTGGCTGATTGAATGGGCTTTGAATCGTGCCCGCAGCGCAGAAGCTACATGGCTTTTGAGTCTCTTGCAAGACTAGTCAGCCTGTCTCTCTCAGCCCTTGGCTTCAGGAGAGCCCTGAGAACTAGCCGTGATGGAAATGAAGGAGCTTTCCCCCCTCTACCACCACCTACATCTGCTGTACATTTGCATTTCAGAAATTAGAGAACTTAGTTATGCGGAATTACATAGCAACTGGGCTAGGGCTGGGGTATGGAACTGATTGGGTATTCAACCTAAATAAGAGGAGTTTAAAGATCTTTCCAGGAAATTGAGTGGAACACCCAAACTGACATTCAGTATTAAATATTATATTTGTGTAGTTGTTCCTTCTAGTCCTTTGGCATTTCACATCTGGGAGCACGATTTAGACATGCAGAAACTGAATACCTGCTTGGAATTATACTCATCAGAGCTCAGAAATTAAAATATTACTGTGTGCACCGTGAGCCAGTCCGCATATAAAGGTAGAGCTATTAAAATATGATTAGCGGAGCCATATCTGGTCTCAGACATGTCATACACCATTAAGGTTGAGAAGACTTTGATGCAAACGCTATTGGCAAAGCCTCCTGCCTGATCAGCAGCAAGATGCAGAGGAATGCGCTTTGCAAATTATTTCCCCACGCACCAGGGAAAGAGGGGTCCTGCCTTGTCCCAGCTCCCCGGGGGGATGTCCTGGACCACTTGAAGCATCCCCTCCTGCTAACACTGCTGGCTAGAGCTGGATCCTGAGAATAAACCTGCCTCCTCGCTGCAGGGCTCCTTCCGGCTTCGACTGCATGTGACCTGATCACCATCACCCCGGGGAAAAGCTCCTAACCCAGCCCCTTAGTCCCATTTAGCTTGTCTTTTTTTTTTTTTTAATTTTATTTTAGCAAAATGGATGGCTCTTGTACTCTGCTTTATCCGCACCAGAAAGGTACAGCTCATGCTTGACAGCCAGCAACAAATGCAAAGTGCTTCTTATAGCAAATGGCAATAAAATAGATATCATTAAAACGTGGGCTTGGGGGTTCCCCCCTCCTCCCTTTCCTTGCAAATCATGTGTCACGTCTCTAAGTCCTCCGTGAACTTCATGGGTGGTCGCAATAGCTTCATTTTTTTTTTCCACTGCTGGCAAAAAAAAAAAGGCTGTAAGGACTGGAGCACTGTTATGTTAGGGGAGTTTCCCCCATTTTTTGCATGTTGCTGATTTAAAAAAAAAAAAAAAAAGAATATCTGTCCTTCCTAATGAGCCAGATTCATGCATTAATGCAGACAGAAGTGACAATTTTTGCTCGATCGATGGGCAAGTTATAGCCATAAGCGGGGCTCCAGCGTGGCTCTGGGCTGGGTGCCTTTGAGCTACTGCATTCAAAGCCACTGCTTGGAAGTCTTTTTTTGCAGGGCACTTGGCAGGAAGGGAACAGATGAGAACGTGGTTTAAGTCCAGAGAGGGAATTGAAGGCAGGGGTTTGCCCAGCAGGATCGCTGCTGGGCTTTGAGTGATCACCCAGGAGTGCCGTAAGAGCCAAGGAGGCATCTCAAAGGGGGAAGGGTTAGGGTTAGGGTTAGGGTAGCCCCAGCCCAGCCTCCCAGCCCCTGCCTCCGCTCCCAGGTCCGTGTCCCAGTCACAAGATGCAGCTGCCCCGGGGAGACCTGATGGTGCTGCTTTGAGTAGGGGGTTGGATGTGACCTCCTTGCCTAGGACTTGATGACCTCAGCCTCCACCTCCCTCCAGCTCTGCCTGAGCCCCCGCTGCGCAGAGGGATGCTTGGTCCCTCCTGGGCCCCATCCCACCGCCTGCCCTGCAAAGAGCCACGGCCCGGGCTGCCCCGGTCCGGGCTGCCCCGACGGCTCCCTGCACACACTGCCGGGCAAACGGAGCCGCCTCGTGCCCTGGCTGCCGGCCGCGCGCGGGGCAGGGCAGGGCAGGGCAGGGCAGCGAGGCCGGGCCGCGAGCGGCTCCTGGTTTTCGCGCTCGGCCCCCGAGGTGCTGAACTCTCGGGAAAGGTTAATTAGGCATTTACAGCGCTGTCATCGGCTCCGCGCTGCTCCTGCCCTCCAGCTCCCCTCCCTCGCGTCCCCCGGCTCCGCCTCGGCGGCAGGGGCGCGGGGGCCACTTCGGCAGCGCTCCGCTCCGCTCCGCTCCGCTCCGCACTGCCCCGCTCCATCCCGCACCGCCCCGCTCCATCCCGCACCCACCCGCTCCGCCCCGACCGGCCCCGAGCGAGCCGAGACAGCGGCGCAGAGCCCGGGCCACCGCCGCCTCCGCCCGGCGCAGTGCACCTCCACCTACCCACCCATCTGCCTATCTTTACCCATCTAGACACACACTGCTTGTCTATCTATCAGACAGACAGACAGACAGACAGACAGACAGATAATTTCCAGTATACTCATAGATAGATAGATAGATAGATAGATAGATAGATAGATAGATAGATAGATAGATAGATAGATAGATATTGGTGTCTATATTTACTCATCTAGATAGATAGATAGATAGATAGATAGATAGATAGATAGATAGATAGATAGATAGATATCTTCCAGTATATCTAGATAGATAGATAGATAGATAGATAGATAGATAGATAGATAGATATCTTCCAGTATACTCAGATAGATAGATAGATAGATAGATAGATAGATAGATAGATAGATATCTTCCAGTATATCTAGATAGATAGATAGATAGATAGATAGATAGATAGATAGATAGATAGATAGATAGATAGATAATCTTCCAGTATATCTAGATAGATAGATAGATAGATAGATAGATAGATAGATAGATAGATAGATATCTTCCAGTATACTCAGATAGATAGATAGATAGATAGATAGATAGATAGATAGATAGATAGATAGATAGATAGATAATCTTCCGGTATAGATAGATAGATAGATAGATAGATAGATAGATAGATAGATAGATAGATAATCTTCCAGTATACCCAGATAGATAGATAGATAGATAGATAATCTTCCAGTATACCCAGATAGATAGATAGATAGATAGATAGATAGATAGATAGATAATCTTCCAGTATACTCAGATAGATCTAGATCTATAGATAGATAGATGTGTGTAAATATAGATATGTACACACTGTATATCTATATAGATATAGATATATGTATCTACCTATTTGTAGATAGATAGATATTGACATCTATCTATCTATCTGAATATCTGTGTATATATATGTGTGTGTCTATGTATATTCATATATACATGCACACCCACGTGCGGGTTTATGTGTGTACATGTATACAAATGTGTGTGTGCATGTATATATGCATACATGTATATACGCATTTATATATTTACACATATACACATATAAACACACACACACAAAGAGATGTATGGATACTGTCTATATGTCCATCTATCTAATATACACAAACACACATGCAAACACACTTTGGTTAATCAAAGTGTGCGTGTGTCTGTCTCTGTGTATATGTATACATGTAGATGTGTAATATATAATTACGTTTGTGTGTATTTATTTATTTGTTTATACACACACGCAGTTAATATATATACAACAACATACACAATTTGGTTTAATACACACACACACATATGTGTATGTATATTCATAAATACATACACACATATATGTGTATGTGGGTATGTATATACGAACACGTGTGTATATATATATATATATATCTATCCATACACACACCTGTTCATACACGCACACACACGGATAGCTTGACAGATACTCTCTATATATCGATCTATATAATATACATGAATGTATGTGTGTGCATACATGGGTGGCTGTGCATCTATCTATATGAATATATATACACACATCCATATACACATTCATGAATACACACACACACACACACACACACACACACACACACACATGCCCAGACATAAATAAACACATTATACATACATACATATATATATACATACAAACACATACATGAATATGCAGATATATAAATATACATACATGCGCGCACACATACACACACATACACATACACACACACATTCATGTCTATACAGATAATGATATATATATATAACTGTATCTATCTGTATATACACCAGAATGTGTATATAGATGTGTGTATGTATGTTCATATATAAGGATACACACATATACGTGTGCATGTATATACGCGTATGTGTGTATCTATACATACAGACCCATGCATGTATGTACACACACACACACACACACACACACAAACACGCACAGATAGATAGATCAATAGTCTCTCTATCTCGCTCTATCTCTATCATCCACATAACAAACTAGGCTGTGTGTCTCTGTGTCCAGGCTGAAGGTCCCTGGAGCTGGAGTGCCCAGTCCATGGGATGGGATGGGGTGGGCGCGGGGCACAGCGTGTTTCTCCCCCACGAGCTCAGGCATGGCGTGGGGTGCGGAGCAGGAAGCTGGGGGGGGGGGAAGGTGCCTGGTGCTGCCAACTTCCTGCACTCGCATCGGCTACCTTTATGTCTGAGCCATGCTGTGATTCCCCCCGGGGGAGCTGAGCACCAGCCCCATCGGCTCCCGCAGGGGCTTGGGTTTTGTCCCAGGCACCGCCCTGGGAGCTGGCTTGGGGGCAACTGGCTCAGAGGCTACAGGACCGGAGCGCTGTTAAGACCCGGGATCCCTCCACCGTGCGTCCGTCTGCGCCCTGACGCGTTTTAAACTAGAAGGGAGGAGGGAGCTTTGCCGTGGGAGCTCTGGCTGCTTGGAAGAATGAAGGACACCCGAATCCTGCCCCTGCCTTAGGCTAGATCTCTGCGTGCCTCAGTTTCCCCATTGCTGAACGGGGCCTGGTATCCAGAAGGCATTTGGAACTGGCATCCAGAAGGCAGGTGCAGGAAGGGACTGGACAGACTGCTGGAGAAAAAGGGCATCGGTAGCTATTGAGCAGGGCAAGTAGGGATACAGCCTCTGAATGAGGACCTTCTACACCCTTCAGTGCTGGAGGCTGCAAGTGAGAGCGGAGCAGGGAAATAAATCCTGGTCATGCCCAGTTCACGCTGCTCTGTGATGCTGGAGGCATCCATGGCAGTTCTTATGTTTCTAACTGAACACCATGGGGATGGCAGGTTTAGGCCAGATTAGCACCTCCTGCATACACACACAGGCCAGGGCACAGAGCCCCCCCGAAAAGACTAGCTCACCCCAGCCCAGGATTTACACTGGTCCCAGCTTGCCCTGCCAACGACATCCAAGCCCCTGATGGACAGGTGTGCAGGAGGCCTGGTGAGCCCTGCCCACCCTTCACAAACCCAAAGATAAATGATGAGTTTGGCCATCTGGAGACTCATAGTGCTGCCACGAGCACTAGCCCTGGGCCTGGGAAGCTCAGTTAGGATTTGGTCCTTTCTGCCTCCAGCCTGGTGTTTTGGGTAGAGTGGCTCTTAACCACTGTGCATCCCTGGGGTGGGGGTGGGGGCGCAGACAGTACCTATTTTTCCTGGGAGGATGAGGTCTGTTAGGTAACCTGGGGCAGGCGGGCAGGGAAGGGATGGGGAAGGAGAAGTAGATGTAGGAGATTCAAATAGAAACAGGTTGATCATGGGATGAGCCATTATCTCTCCTCTCAGGAGATTGCAGCATGTGTGTGTGTGTGTGTGTGAGAGGAGATGACCCCCATTGTGTGTGTGTGCATGCGTGCATGTGCACATGTACATGTGTATGAGGACATAGCTCCATCGTGTGTTTGTGTGCACATGTGTGTGCATGTCAGGAGATAATACCAGTGTGTGTGTATCAGGTGATAACGCCATTGAGTGTGTTTGTGTGTGTGTGTGTATCAAGAGATAACTCCATCAAGGTCAGTGTGTGTGTGTAGGTAACTCCATAGAGGGGGGCGGGGTGGAGCGGGATGGTATTTGCTGTCCATTCACAGTGAGGTGGGATTTTGATTCAAAACCTGGGGGACAACCTAGCACCCACCAGCGGGAGATCTCGCTGCCCCGGGCGAGGGGAAAGTGCCAAAGCAGAGAGCAGAAGCTGAGAAGACACCCAAGTGCCCGGAGCTTATGCCCCTCACATGCTGATGCAGGTCCGTCTCCCTCTTGGCTCCTCAGGAAGGCAAAGAAAGGTCCCTCCCGGCCCCCATCAGACCCACATTGGATCCACCCCCCCATTCCTGAGCTTCCCCCAGCTCTTTGCACCTGCCTGGGCCAGGCTGGCTGGCAGAGCATGCACCCCACCGAGGGTCTGGTGCTGCCTGCATGATGCTCCTATCTGATGTCCCGGTTCCTCCAGCTGGGTCCTTCTGGGGTAGCTCCTGGGGAACAGGGAATGTGAATCCTTGATGCACAGATGGTCTTTTCCCTGGGCTACAAATATCCACTGGCTTCTAGATCCAGGAGCTGAACTCTAATGGTCCCTGCACATGCAGGTATAAACAGCTCCTGGCTATAAAATAGGGGTTTGGCTCCTTCACAGCCTTGAATTCTTTCAAATGCCTCTCCGTCGGCATCCTCTAAGTACCTCTAAAGACTGTTTAGACTGGTCAGCATCAGACTCCATTCAGCTCTCCCTCTAAACAATTTGGGCTCCAGGGGTGGGTTTTTTTTGAACGCCTGTATTCTCCATGGGCAGATTTCACACCTCCTCATCCTGCACTTGGGAGCTGGTGCAACAATCCCACCCCCCACAACCCCCCGTCAAAAAAACCCAACCTCCCCTGGAAGACCTGACGGTATTTAGGGAAAGCCACGGACAATTAGAGAAAAATCAGCTTTCTATGTGTGCTGATAAGGGATTATTTATTCCAGAAGCCTGACAATAATCTGCAACGCACACTCTGACGACTCCCCTCACACCCTTTGGCAAATCCGGGGAAACAGCAAAGCCTACAGGAAGGCCTGGCCGGGAGCAGAGTATACATTGCTGGTAAGACTCGACTTGACAAGATCCATGAGTAGCCCAGCACGGGTTTGGGTAGAAGGGGAGAGATGAATGCAGCTCGAAGGACGCTTGCAAGGTGTAGATCTTGGAACCGAATGTCACAGGGGGACAAGGGAAGAAGGGATAAGACCCTTTGATTGTCATCCGGAAAGAGGTAGGTATCTTTCTTTCATTCTTGTTTCAATCTATATTTAGCTTAATCTTTCAGACGTAGCCTGTGGATTCCTACGTTAACATCTGCTGTTCCCCTCTTCCTTCGTTAATTTATTGCAGTTCACTTTAGTGCTAAGGACAGTTTATGGAAAAAAACACCTGCTTTCTCTGCTCCCAGAGCAAGGATGGAATTTGCTCTGACTCTGGATCCTTAATAAATGTGGCTGAACCCAGCGGATGATTCATAGCGTGGCTCTTGCACACATGCATTATGTTAGGGGCCTGTCAGTTGCTATGCCCCATTGCTAAGACGGAGGCCCACAACTTTGAGCAGAGCCCATTTATACACTTCACTTGGTTTACAACATGCCAGAGAGAAATGCTCAGAGCGAGGCCGAGGCGAAGTTGCATTAGGACAGGAAGGCATAACACAGGCACGCTGGGCGAAAGGGAAACTAATGGAAAAGAGGGTCAGAGACGCCAGGGTCCAGCGAACATCTCTCAACTTCATCCACAGCATCTTGCCGGCTATAGATGTGCTGCATCCTAGCTTGGCCCTTGCTCCCTTCCCTGCCCCCCTACACCTTATATGCACTGATCTCAGCTTTGTCCTTGCTCTCCTTATTGTTTTTTTTTAAAGCAGTACAGCCTCTTGGCCCTTTGACATGGATTCCTGGCTCTGTTTCTGTCATTATAAAAAATTGTCTTTCCATGATCAAGCTTTCACTCATGGCTGTTTGTCAAAAAAAAGTGAAAAAAAAAAATCAAAATGGAAATTGTTGGCAATGAACAGTAGATAAAACCTGGACAGAATTTCAAGCTCATACTTGAAAACTGATAGCCGGCGCTCATGTAGCACGCAAGGACCCCACACGTTGCAAGCAGATCCTCGGAGAGAGCACCGGAGAGCCTGCAGCTCGCCGCTCGTTCAGATGAGGGCTTTTGCCCCTCTTTAAATGACTCGGAGATCATCTCGCAGAGGCATCACACACTGTTACGTCAACAGAGGGAAGGATCTTTGTTGGCTCCTATGCATTAAGGAAGAAAAAGGGGAGGCAGCGGGAGGGTTATGACTAATCTAGTAACCTTTCCTTTTAGTGTTTAATAGAAACTCAGGCTGTTTACAATAAAATGGAGTGATATTTTTCATCCTTCCAAATGGAACAAGGGTTATATAAACAGAGTAACCTCAGACACAGCAAACACCTGTCGAAGGAAATTGGTTTTAAAGATGGGGGGCAGGGGGAGGGAAGAAATCGAGACCTCTTGTTGACTTCTGGTCAAGTTCAAGTTGAAGAGTATGGCTGATCAGGGGAGGTACTGATAAGGCGAGCGTTAGCAGCAAATGCCTATTTTTTGCCAGCAAGGCGAATGATCAGAGCTGGTTTTTGCGTCACTAGAAACACAGCGGGTCTACGCTGTATACGCTCGTACACCAAATCCTTCAAATGTCTTCCCGCTGCAGGGTCCTGGCTCTGGGAGTGGCCAGTCACCTTTGTGAACCGCCGAAACGGGCAGGAATGGCTTTGCCCGTCGGAGAACGGTTTCTTCCTTTTTTCTTTCCTCACCCAGAGTTTTTAGGAGGCTCTGAAACATGTGGGTATAGGAGCCTGCCCAATGTGCGTGGTTTTGATGTGTTTCTTCACTCGTGTAATCGTGCTCTCCTTATCCATGCAAATGTGCCGTTGGTTTCTGAATCCTGAAAGCTTTCTGGCCTTCGCGACGTCTTGTGGGCATGAGTTGCACAGACTCACTAATACAATGAGGTTTAATTAGAAATGGCTCAGCTTTCAGAGGGGCTGGGCATTCAGATGCCATTGCTTTCAATCCCAGCCTTCCCTCTGAGTGGCTCATTGTCCCATACCTGCAGAGAACTGGCAAGCAGACACATGCCTACTGCCCAGGTGGAAGAAGAGATTTAGCCACTGCTATAATGCTTCCCTGCACCTTCCTGCAATTCCCTGGGATACCGGGTCCATATGTAACACCCCGCCGTGGGGCACTAACCGCTGCCAGTGGCAATTCGTGCAACCGGGGGGCACCAGCTAGATCCGTCCTTTTGGGATCCTTTGGGCTAACGAGGAACCTCGGGATCCCGGTGTGGGGATACCTCCTGTAGCAGCACTCTGACAGAACAGGTAGCTATTTGCAAGATTTATTATTTACAAGAGATATAGATACGTCTGAATTTATATTCAGATATTTATACACACCCAAATATGTATATTCGTATACGTACACCGCGATCTATTCTAAGGTTTAATTCATAACTCAATTAACTTATGAACATCATACGTTATATTAATACTAATGAACATCAATGCTTATAAATAGGTAACTTTGTAACAACGTATATATACGCATAGGTAGGTGCTCATGCCCCCGGTAGAGCCACAGTAGATCTATTCCCCATACAGTAAGGCAACCTTATGTGGGTCCAAAACCCCAAAGAAACAAAACAGGGATATCCCATCTTTGTGTAAAAGGATACAGTCTCAGTAGGTCTGTCGTAGACACCCAGAACAACAGTCTTTCAGTTGACTATCATAGTTGTGAAGTCACTCTAGTTCAGGCAAGTGTAATCAGTCAGGTGTGGGTGTGATGGGAGCTCCCTCGATGGTCTCGGGTCTGCACTCCTGCTGCTGCTGGTGCCCTTGCTCGGCCTCCTCCTCCCCTACAACACCCCTTTGTGCCCCTCAGACAGGGCTGGTGGGTCTACTTTCCTGGTTGCTCACTCCCATGGCCGGACTCTGCTCACTTCCCTCGCTCCCGCGGCAGGTTGCTTGGCACCTGCAGCCTCCCGCACTCCCAGCCAGATCCCCGCAGCAGTTTTCTTTCTCTTCCCTCACCTTCCCCAAGCATCCCCCCAAAGGCCAAGCTCCTGCACCAGCTCTCCGCATCTAGCCCATCCTGCCTGCAAGATGCTGGGGCTCCGAGAGGGACCCTGTTTCCAGACCGTGAAGGCAGAATTGCTGCTGTTGTTTCGTTCTGGTGTCCTCGGGGTGGGGGACAAAATCTCCCAGGCTCAGCCGGGTTTTGGCTCGCCGCGGGACACTCCCTCCAGGTGAATATCCCTTCTGTTGCAGCCTGTTGCACGTGGGCTAGGAACAGAACGAGCAGCTGCATTTTCCCTCTCACCAGCTCACTGGGGAAGAATGAGAGGAGCACCTGCAGCTTGCAGTTTTGTGCAAAATACTGTGCAAAATCCCTCTGAGGGCTGATTTTCACCCGCCAGAGCCAGACAAAGGAGAAAGTCTTCCCGGCAGATGGCCTGGGCTTTTGGCAGCGTCTTCAAGTCTTCATGGATCTTGAGAAACTGCTGGGTATCGGTGCCAAGAGGGGCCCGGGGTTGAAGAACAGCAGGAGTTGGAGAAGAGCAGAACTTCGGGCATTACCGGAGCTGCGGGTGAGAACACCTGCCGGCCAGGCCTGTGTTTTTGTAAGTGCTACAAGCTTCTTATTATTCAAAAAGAAAAAGGAAAAAGGAAAAAGGAAAAAGAAAAGAAAAGAAAATATTCATCAGCATGAGCGGGCAATTGGGAACTGCGTTCTCCAGAAGAACAGAGATTACATGGCATCTAGTTTTGCCAGGTATAATCATTCACTGACAGAGATGCTGCCTTCCCATGGCCACTTCAGAGTGCACGTGCTGGTGAGTGAGCGTTGCATCCAAAGGCTTCAACGCAAGCAAGATCTGCAAGTACAGTTCTAGTTCCTGGCGAGGAAGTCCTGCGGTTCCCATCCCCACTTCCCTCTGGGAGTAACAAGTATAAAGGCCTGAGTCCAAATGAACTCCCTGAAGATACCTAACCCCAAGGCTAGGTACAGACAGCCAAACAGCCCAAGGCTGAATCGATTCAGTCTTTGCAGGTTAGTCTAAACTGTGCAGATTAAATTGAAGCAGAAGAGAACACACATTTCACTTTGATTCAGGAAATGCAGCCACATGCCTGCAGTGGCTCAGGCCAGAAGCTGGGGGGAGCTAGAGCATGGCTCTCTGCCTGTGTGTTCACTTCCTCTTCCTGCTGCCCCTGAGGGCACTGGGATTTGTAGTCCAGAATTACAACAGCAGGACTCTGCAGGGTGGCTCACTTCCTCTTCCTGCTTCCAGGTGCTTCTGGGATTTGCAGTCCACAGCTGCAGACAGCAGTAAGTTTGAGCAGGGGGAGGGGTGTTTAACCCTATTCCCTGACTTCAGACCCCAGCCAAGGTTTGCCTGGTGGGGGTAGTTTCCCCACTTCCCCTTGTAGACTGGGCTGCATCCCCAGCCAGGCTTGTTCCCCCAGTCATCCAGCCCTGGTTGCTCCAACCAGGAAGCAGAGGGGCGGGGCCAGCCCTGCTCCTTGGAGCAGATAAGACAGCCCAGCCCAGGGCTGCAAAAAGCTGGGGGACTCTGATTTAACTTGACCCAGGAAGGGGTGGGATAAAAGATTCATAAACTGATTTGACCCAAATCAGTTCAGTCTGATACTACATTTCATCAAGTTTATCTTAAGCCAGTTTCAGCCATTTTGAAACTGGTTTACGTGCACTGAGCTTCTGTTCTGTTACAGATTTAAACCAGTTTCTGATTACTCAAGCTGGTTTATATGCAACTTTTGTCCTTAGCCTAAGTGAGTCAGGCAAGGTGGCTCAGTGCCAGTTTTCTTGTTCTTTTAGTGCAGCCAAAAGTTGATGCAGGCCCTGAAGCAAACAAGAGCAGCCTCAGGGCTGCTGTAAATTATGCCTGGCATCCTACAAGAGGTGGTTGTGGCAGCTGGTCACTGCTGGAGGCTGGGCAGTGGTCTGCTGGAAGGACAGATAAGCTAGAGTCAGGCTACAGGATGTCCCCTTATGTGGGGAGAGTCCTCAGCTGAACAGATGTGCAATAGGAAGAATTATCATTAGGTGGATACAGCATTGGTTGAACAGACACAAGCAAAGAGTAACTTTAAATCACTGCACCACAGTCAGCAGGGCAGGGTGTCTCTGGTAGGGCTCGCAAGGCTGTACTGGTCTGGTGGCATTCTGGGCTGTACTGGTCGGGTGCTATTTTGCATTTTTAGTACCAGTTTCAATGCAGGAATAGGGAGCTTCTTGATCACACTTGCAAATAACACAAAACCAAAAGGGAGAGAGAGACTTAGCATTCAAACAGATACAGATAAACTGGGAATCTGGGCCACAGGCAACAGCATGAAATTCAACACAGACAAATGGTGATACCCCTAGGGAAGGAAAACCAAAGGCTCCAGGGCTGAAGGAGAAATAAAATGCTGAGGCTGTGATCCACCATCATCCCCAGATCCTGGCCAGCTAGAGTCAGCAATTGGGATGCTGTTGCAGAAAAAAGCAGATGTAATTCTGGGTGGTATTAACAGCAGTGTTGCATGAAAGAGATGGGAGGCAATAATAGCCCTTGGTTTGGTGCTGGTTAGGCCTCAGCTGGAGCCCAGCCTGAAGATCTGGGCACTGTATTTCAAGAAAGATGCAGAGAAACGAAAGGTGGGGTTGGCAACAAGCCCTTTGAGGAGAGGCTGAGAGAGCTAGGCATGCTTAGCATGAAGACAAGGAGATTAAGGGGAGATGCAATAGTTTTCAAATATTTCGGAAAAGCTGCTGTAAAGAAGAGGGAGAACAATTGCTCGTGTTGATTGGCAATGGGTTTAAAGGTCAGCTAAGCTAATTCACAGGAAATCTCAGCAAAAGACTTGCAAATAGTCAGAAGAGCAGGACAAAGAAACGAGCAGCTGAGGGAAGTTATGACCTATCCTCTAATGACCCCTGGGTCGGTTTGGAGGCTTGGACTAGATGAGTCCCTGGGTCTTTCCAACTCCATGAGTCTAACTACCCTGGCAAGATGCTGCCAATTCCTTCTACTCCTCCAGATCCTTCTTTTTCCCCTTGAGGTCTGCTGACAGCTTGCAAGCCAGCACCAGTTTGAATTTTAAAAGGGTTATTTTGAATTCCAGGATACTTTCATCTTCATTAACCCCTACAAGAAAAAAAAACCCTATTGGTTCCAGCAGACTTGATGGCAGATTTCTCAGTTTGTGTCCATAGACATGTGTTAGATGGTAGCAATTAAAGATCTCGCCCTATATTTCTGTTGCTCATGTTTCTGCTTCCTGGTGGGCCTCCTGTAAGCAGAGCTGTAGTAGATTCCAGTCAGGCACAAAATACTTATTTAAATCACGTCAGAGAGGGAAAATATATGATTGCAGATGGCAAGTTGACATCACAGGACTGCTCAGGAAGAGCTGCTGTTGGCACCCAGAGAAAAATGTTGCCCCCCAATGAGCGTGTCATTTTAATTCTTTTTAAAGGTGCGTGCAAATATGCTTTTCACCTGCAATTAGAGAGGCCCGTTTGCTTTGGCCAGCTGGCCTGGGTTCTGTACAATGGTTTTGACAGGCTGTGTATAATGTCATGTTCTATATTTGAAGCCACGTTCCAAGTTCGGAAATCCAACAGGGTGTATAGGAGTCAGCTCCGATGAAAGATGTTCTTTTTTTGGTTGAATTGAAGTGTATTCCCATCGTTGCAGCTGGGATTTAAAGCAGGTTTTGGACCTGATGTCTAGGGTCCTTCGGACTTTAGTGAATCCAACGGATTGCTCAAAAACCTCTGGAAAAAAATCAGACCCTTATACAAAAAAGGCTTTTAATGTATAGGACACCAGCACTACACAGTAAGCCACAGCTGTAGTATTCAGTGTAGGCACGGGGGCTAGCACAACTGGCCTCCCTTCTTGACTAGTCCTTACATACACCCATAAAATCGAAACCAGGATTGATTACAAGGTAGCGAAGGCCAGCAAGTGCCTTGATTGAATGCTATTTTGCATCGCAGTGTTGCTATAAATACACTTCACACTTGGCATCTCTGAGCTTTCCCAATACAGATGCTATATACAATTGGCAACCGTGCACAAGAGGATTGAAGCACAGAAATTAAAGACGATCTATCTCCTGCCAATATAAGAACAGCCTCCATGTGCAAATAGCTCAGGGATGTTTCCACTGGTCATTGAGCCATCCTCTTGGGCAGGGATATATATGATGCATGAGCACCGAGGGGCATCGTCATTGCAAAGCTCTGGGCATCCCTGCCGCTCCCTGTTCATAATGTTTGCTTTTTCCCGGTGATACCATCCCGCAGTCACCCAAGTGGCATCTACATGGCAGTGGCAGCTGGAATGTGATCAAACTACCAACCTCAAGGGCAAGGACCAGCCCTTTCCCCCTTCAACACCAAGTTGCCCAACCCATAGGACAAAAACAAGTGAAAACCAAATAAGACTTGCAATGGTGCCTGCCACTGTATCTTAGACATGCTTTGCACTTGCATGCTTCATCTTTTATTGCCCTTACTATTTCTTGCTCTATGAAATTGCTTGTGCTCGCGTTGAAAGGGAGCCAGACAATCACAGAGCTGTTAGTTTTCAAGAAAACGAGAAAAGCTAAATGTTTCATCTCTAAATCCATGAATAAGCCTTTGGCCACTCATACCTTAATATAGTCTGGAAATGTTTTCAACTTCTTCACAGTGTTCCAGCAACAGCCAGGCACCATCTCTCCATAGTGACTCATCCACATTCATTACAAAAACACGCACACAGTTCAGTGCTCTTCAGAGTTGTTTCAGCCCAAAAATAGAGAGAGGCCTCAGCCAAAATTGCCAGATTCTCACCTTGCAGCTCTCTCTCGAAGATCGAAATGCCAAAGGCCTGATTCTTTTGCCTCTGTTTAGATAGCTTTGTGTCATTTTAGCCACACAAAACATCTGGGAAGCCAGCTTCCCCAGCTCCCCTGCGGCGTCCCTTCATGCAAGGAAAACACAGCAGTAGCATCGAATCAGAACAGAAACTGCGTGGCGCTCACATCACAGCTCCCGTCCAAAGGGCAGTGAAATGCAGCCATTTCCTCTCTCCCATCCAGAGAAACAGGGCAGTGTAGGGCTTCCTTGAAATTCCTGGCTGCTGGGATGAATGCTGAGAGCTGCGGGTGGGAGAATGGTTTAGATTTGGTTTTCAAGATCCCGAGTTCACAGATGGTGGAATCAATTCGTTATGGAGCTACAGGACTACGGGCTAATCCTCCTTCTGATGGCTTTAGCAGTGTGGTGAACTCCTCCGACTTTGTAATGGTCACCGATGCAAGTAGGAATGCAACGCATCCCATGAAATCTGGATTTAGTCTTGGCCTTCTTGTAATAAAGATTTCATGCTGTTAGTATTGATAGGATTGATATTATCCAGTATTGATCTTGGACCAGAAGAACCATGTCATTTTCTCTCTTTCACGACCCATCTGAGCTCCTGTCATCCTGCTCACAAGCATTCAAGCACCTGACACTATGCAATCCTAATATATACCCACCCTAAAGAAGGCCCCCTGAGCTTTTGGATAGCTATCTATTAACCCGTTGACACCAAGTATGATGTCTGCCACTTGCTTTGAGTTGTAATGCATCCTTAGTTTTCAAGACCTTTCAAAGATCAGAGCTTTCTCCAGTGTATTAGTTCCTTGCATTTTAATACTTGTATTCAGAGAAATTAAGGGCTGAAAGGGACCTCGAAAGATCGAGTCCAACCCCCCTGCTCTGGGCAGGGATACTGTTGAGATCAAGTGATCCCAGCAAGGCTCCTCTTGAAGACGTCCAAGGTTGGGGACTGCACCCCCTCTTTAGGAAGTCTATTCCTGATTTTGGTCACCCTTACCATAAAGAAGTTTTTCCTTACATCCAACTTGAAACCATCCTGTAAGAGTTTATGGGCATTGCTCCTTGTCCTCCTCTGGGGTGCCCTAGTGAACAGTTTTTCTCCCGGCTCCCGATATTCACCCCTTACATACTTATAGATGGTCACCAAGTCCCCCCTCGGTCTTCTCTTTCCCAGGCTGAACAGTCTTTCCACATAAAGTTTGTCCTCCGGGCCCTTAATCATTCCTGTGGCCCTTCTCTGGACCCTTTCCAGATTCTCCACATCTTTTTTGAAGTGCATCGCCCAAAACTGGACACAGTCCTCTAGCTGGGGTGTCACCAACACTGAGTAGAGAGGAAGTATCCCTTTCTTAGCCCTGCTTGCAACACATCGGCTAATGCATCCCAGTATGCTATTAGCTCTGTTGACTATGGTATCTCACTGGTGGCTCATGTTCCTCCTGTGATCAAGCATAACTTAAGATACTGTGCAATAATGGTGCACATGTAGATGTGCTCACAGCAGTAGCAAATTAGTATGTCAAATCAGTATTAGCAGCAAATTAGTATTAGCTGCATCATCCTTTTGGTATGATTTAATCCTTGATCCATATGAAGCCAAGAGGGAGATACTAATTAAGAATCCATGACCTTGTATGGTTTTAATTAAGTCAGTTCTATTAATAAAGGAACACCCTTCATTGCTATCTGGGGCAAACAGCTAGTGGACAGCTTGTTACCTGTCTTCTGGTCGAATTCAGGGCCGTTAAGCATCTTTCACTGTCTGCATTGCGATGATGTATTGTTGCAAACCCTACATAACACTGCTGTGTCCCAAATCAAGTATTAAGGTCTGATTCAAGTGTTAAAGTCTGAACCTACAAGTAGATGTCCTGAAGGATTTATAGAATTGGATCAGAAAGCCCAATTCTACTGAAATCAATTATCCAAGTCTTGAGCTAATGTCTATCATTGGCGTTCCACTGAAGTTAGTGAAATTATGCCAATGTAGTCCATATTTTAGTGATTTACCTCAATGGTTTCAGTCACTTACTGCAATGGGAATAAATGGGGGATCAATATAATTTATGATTAATCTGAAAACAGTTAAGCAATAAACTGTTCTCTTGTCATGTGCAACTTCACTTGGGCCTACTCATGACTGTAAGCCCAACACTTCATGGTATGTGCCTGCAGGGCTAGCAATCCTGTGGGTATAACAATAATGTTAAAACTGTAAACCTTAAAAGTGTTTTTCAGTAATTTTAATATTTCATCATTCCACGGCACATCTGACAGCTGGATTCCTCTCTAATCAGAAACTAGCTGTAGTGGAGAATGAAAAAGCAACCACTTCCTGGAATATAAATGAACAATCTTCCATCAGTCATAATTAAAACACAATTCCACAGTTTCTTAAAATAATATTGGAGAAAATTGCCAGAGTACAGTGGACCACTATGAAAGAAAAGTACTTGGACAACTTTGCTTTCCAGGTCTCCAATGAATGAGCGTAAGACATTCAAAAGCATGAGTTATATAGAATTGCTTTCTTGCCATAATGAATGATTACCCTATCATTGCAACTAAAAGTGTCTAAAAAGCTTAAGAGGCACAAACTGCTGTCAGACACCTAAAATGTGCATTGAACCCCATCCCCTCTTTTGTGTAATTAATATATCACTGACAGAATTGTTTCCTAAATAACGACAAGAAATCTTACATTTGCATTTGACTGCTGCAGTATTTGAAGGCGTGAAGGACACCACTCCTAATCCTATGGGTAACTAAAAACGAATGCTTCGTCCTCTGCATGCCTTACAAAAAGCAAAGTAAATGGGGTTAGGAACCTAGCAAAATACTTTGAAGGACAGCAGAGCTCCCAAGAAACTCACAAGGAGAATTTTATTGGGTTTCCTCTTACCTACATGCTTGGGGACCAGCAGAAGAGGCAGGGGCCTGTCTGGCTGGGCATCTAAGCAGGGCTCTGATTTGAGCTATAACTTAGCATCATGCCACACCACCAGCTCTTCTCTGATGCTCCAGAATCCAAACTTTCATTTACTTCAAGGAAGTTTCTAACCCTTCTGATTAAGAAGGAAAGCCAAATTCACACAGGTAACCAATTGCAAAGGATGTGGTGTGTGCCTGACTCCGCCGGCAGCCTGAAGTAATGAGCAGGAGAACTCCAAATAGCCCTATTCCTCATGGTTGAAATGTCAGTTACATCTTCCAGTGTCAATTACATCTGCAATTACATCTTCCAGTGTCAATTACATCGTCAGTTACATCTTCCAGTGATGATCAACACTTATAAGAAAGGGGAGGAATATATATTCTCAAAGTTAACAGCATCTGTTATGAGTGGCTGCTCATTTTAGCATCAGGAACAAGTGTCCCTTGAGTACAACACTACTCATTTCATTCTTCACCCAAGAAGGTGATAAGTCCATGGAGACCCCAGCAGGTCATCTGAGCCTCGCGGAGGAGAGGGCCACCCCGGGGTCCTAAAGCAATTAGTATTATTTTATTGTTGTGAGTTGAAATGGCCTCTCTTAGGTATGTGTAGAGACTTTTAATGGGATCTACTAATGGACTTGTCAAGCAATGCAACTCGGAAAGTTATTCCTAAAATTTATTTTAGGATTTGTAAACTTCGACATGCCTTCACCGCAACCAAAAAATCCCCAAGGTTAAACAGAAATAATAAAGCCTACACGTGCTTTAAAATCCTAAATGGAGCGTTCCAATCTGGGGAGGCAACTTTTCAAAGGATATCTCTGAATCCATTTCATTTGGCCTGCTCAGCAAATAGCTTTCTGTGGTTGAAAGGAGGAAATATTTAAGCATTACATTCTCCTCTGTGGAGTGCACAGGGACAAATCTATCAAAATCTACAACAAGGAGCTGAGACCTATCCCAATTATTAGGTCTAAAAGGGCACAGGAAGATTTTTAATAAAAAAGGATGGTTGAACAGTGATGTCTGTTTTTCATAATTGCTCAGCGCTCCCAAGACAGCCGTTCAGCCATCTTGAAAATCAATGTTTTGATGACCTTTGAACCCTCTTTTCCTGTTGAGTGTCTCTCCTACAGGTTGCTCCCCAGGATGAAAACAATAAAAGCAAATATATAACAGTAGAGGCCTGAGGTTAATGTCTTTAACAAGATAATGTTACTTAAGGGAACTGTAAACCACATCATTCCTAAATTCCATTTGTTCTTTGCAGTCTCAGATACATTATGAAACCATATGTGTGTGTATGCATATGTGCGTGTGTGTGCACATTTGTGTGTGGACAGCCTGCATTTTTTACAGTAATAAGGCAGAGTTTGTGTGTAGCCTTTTCGATCCTCATGTATGGGATTATCATTCTGGTAACAATGTGATTCAAGGTGCTTAATACTTATAATGAATGACTCTTTATGGCAGCCGTGACACAACCACATTCTGGTTCCACTGGGAACCTTTTAACTGTTGTATGAGTCCATTGCTAAAAAAATCTAAAGCTACTGTAATTAATTTTATGAAGCTTTTATATACATACAATTACACACAAATAAATAAATAAATGTGTGTGTGTGTGTGTATGTATATAAAAAGTGTCTTTTGATACTATATCTATATATCTATATGTATGTATATTTGTGTGTGTGTATGTATGTATGTATATGCATATGTATAGGTATACATATATATCTATATGTATGTATATTTGTGTGTGTGTATGTATGTATGTATATGCATATGTATAGGTATACATATATATCTATATGTATGTATATTTGTGTGTGTGTATGTATGTATGTATATGCATATGTATAGGTATACATATATATCTATATGTATGTATATTTGTGTGTGTGTGTATATATGTATGTATATATGAGGGGGGTGTGTGTGTGTGTGTATATGGGGGTATATATGTATATATGTGTATATATATGGTAGGTATGTATGTATGCATATGTATATATCTATATTTAGTATATCTTTTGATACCAAATATCTCGATAGATAGATAGATAGATAGATAGATAGATAGATAGATAGATAGATAGATAGATAGATAGATATTTGGTACCAAAGGCAATTCATTCCAACTAAAACTAGCTTATCACCTTAATATTGCCACCATAAAAGAACTTCTTAAAATTATTTCAAGCTATTTCCCTTAAACACATAGGAACTCAAGAAAAAATCCACCAGGAGATCAATGATCCGTCAGTGTAAAAACTGGTCCACTTACACCCTCCGAGAATTTGGCCTAAGAAAGGTCCACATGCTTCTGCACAGAAGTAACTTTTGCTACGATATACAAGCCCAATTCTGATGACAGATATGCCACTGAAATTCAGTTGGCATCAGCGCTGGAAGTGTGAGCACGCTGACGTGTGTATCTGTCTTGATTCTTATGTACACAGTACACAGAAATGGCTGCAGACCAAAAGGCAAGAGGTCAGTTTATTTAACTTTATGTAAACTGCAATATTATAACTTTTGGAAGCAAAACTGAAACCTAATTCTACAGGAAAGATTCTGGGGCTCATCTAGAGACATCTCTGGGTGCTGTCCTCCGCTGAGATCCATCAGCACCATTCAAATGAATTAAAAGGCATCACGCTTCAGTTCAGACTCATTGACTCCGACAGCAGCGGCACACTGCACAGGGGTGCCCATAACAGCTGCACGTGACACCAACTCTCAAATCTACATACAGACACTAAAGGCACGTCTGCTCTGCATCAGGTTGTGACAGGGAGGGCTGCCCTGAAAACATGCCCCTCTACTCATCCCTATTTTGCATCTACCCCATATGAAAATAAAAAGCATGGGACCGCTATTAGAGAGGGGCTGGGCATATCCAGCTTGGCTCTGTGGAGTCTGGCTGAGGCTGAGACCCGTGCTGAAAATGTGATGACTGGACATTTACCATCACGTGCAGAGCAGGGATGCACAAGCAGGCATGTTTTCATGGCAGTACATCACGACCAGTCAACAGCGTAGGCTTGCCCAAATTAAAGAGCATCCATGTCATCTAGAGGATCAAGACCTTATTCTTATTTAAAAGCCCCACACAGTTTGGAAACTTTTAGCCAAAGGTCACCTGATTTTTACTCGGGGCATCTCCACACCTGTATTCTGCTGTTCGGACACAAATAGCATGCTTGTGTCATCAGGAAACATGCAACCTAAAGTCTGCCGTGGATGTCAGGAAGCAGGAGAGGTTACTTTAACTAGGAGATTTTGTGAAAGGGTTGGTATGGAAAATGGCAGGTTCTGTTTTGACATGCATTTGGGAAAAAATAATCCTTGACACAGTCAAAACTAGAAACTACCTTTTTTTCAGGATCCCTGCTTCCACTCCAGTACAGCTCCCACTGTCTTGTGAGCTGGAATTGCTCCTTAACAGAGATTATTATTTAGACTTGCATTACAGTACCTTTCAGCAGTCCCACATGTGACAGCGGCTCATTGCTAAACCAGCGGCCTTCGACCGCTTTAGACTCAAGGCACCCCTTGGAAAATGCCAGCTCCTAGCTTTCACTCCGTTTTGGACTACAGAGATATGATAGAGCACTTCTTCTGTTGCAGAGAGCTCAGCAACTTGCCCAAATGTTTTATAAGAAAGGAGAGGAATGTATATTCTCCAAATTAATAGCATCTGTGATGAGTGGGTGCTTTTTTTCAGCATCAGGAACAAATGTCCCTTGAGCACAACACTACTCATTTCATTCTTCATCAAATATTCCCATTTGAAATCTCTGGACTGATCTTGTGAATCATGTTTGCACGCACCTTCATACGAATACGGTGCGGCACCTTTGAAAGGATCTCACAGAGGCACCAGGGCTGAGAAGCACTGTGCTGGGCAATGGGCAGATGCAGCCTCTGCCCGAAAACCCTTACAATCAGATTAGACAGTGGGTAGCTGTACGAACAGAGATGAACGCCTCCATGCACCAAAGTAGCACGTACATAACCATTGCATGTAAATGCAATTCTTGGCTCTTACGGTTTGAGGTTCTGTTTCCATCTGTGGCAAACTGGGATTGTCTTGCTTGATGGAGTTGCTGGAAGGAGACTGGTGGGGAGGTCCCTCTCACCGCTAGCTCAATGGCCAAGTGGTTTTGGCAATTCCCCACAATGCAGATGATGCAGGTGCTTGGCACCCCCTTACCCAGAGAAGTCTTGACCCTGTGCCTCTCGCTTCCCAGCAAAATGCTTTAGCGACCAGGTGGTGGGATGGGCACAGCTCAGCGCACCTTCCACCTCTTGAAGTCAATCCATTGCTCCATGCATGGGGAGCCTGTTTCCTGTTGAGTGTCTCTCCTCCAGGTTGCTCCCCCAAGATGAAAGCAAATATATAACAATAGAGGCCCGAGGTGAGTGTCTTTAACAAGATAATGATACCTAAGGGAACTGTGAACCACATCGTTCCTAAATTCCAGTTCAATACAGCAAATGACCAGGAGCCTGGGTTCAAACAGGAGGTCTTTCCTTCATCCAAGGAAGCAGCCATTTCATTGAGCTTTCCTCCTCCCGGCCCTACAGGTCCTCCTTCCTTGGCTCCAAGTGTCCTAAGAGATGATAACGCGAATCAGTGGCCGCACCAGGAATAGAGCCCATGTCTGGTGCCCTAGTCCTGCCCTGCCTAGTCCTGCAATGTGGTCTTGAGATACAGGCAGGTCACTGCCCTCCTTGTTAGCTGTCATCTATTCCTTCCCTAGTAAGTACCCCTCCCCCCCCTCCCTTGGGATTTATTGCACAAAAAAGGATGAATCAGGTCTGCTTAATAAGATTTTACACTTATTTCTAAAGGCCAGATTATGCTTCTCAGATAGACAGCTGCGCTGTCTCCTATCAGCAGGCTAGCTGTACAAGGGCAGCAGAAGCCCTTTAGGGGAGCAATATTATCTTCCCTTATTTCCATAACACATTATATTCTGCAGTAGCCTTTCCTAGGTGCAAGCCTGAGATGAGTTGTCTTTTCTAGCAGTATCCTGCATAGCTGATAGGAGAGCATCAAACAACTTGCTCCCAATGCTCAAGAAGGAGAGACTGCCCCTCCCTGCCTCTTGCTAACTCCTTCTTGTTTGCCTCGTTTCTTAAACCACCATTATAAAAACACCATCTAATGACCGGCAAGTCCTCTGCAAGTAGCAATATAATAATATATATTATTCCATATATTATATGTAATAATATTCTGCATAACTTACCTCTTAAGGTAGACCTATCTATGTATATATGTTCTTGTGTGTATATATGTAATCATTTTCTGTGCAACTTGCCTATTAATATGTATATGTGGATATATATATGTGTGTGTATGCATGTGTGTGTACGTGTGTGGAATATATTCTGTATAACTTACCAATTAAGATATACCTATATATGTATGTATGTATGTACATGTGTGTGTATGTGTGTATATATGTAATAATATTCTGCATAACTTACCTATTAAGATATGCATATATATATATATATATATATATATATGTATGTATGTATGTATGTATGTATAAATGTCTGTCTGTATATATGCATGTGTGTATAACAATATTCTGTATATCTTACCTCTTTAATAAATCAAAGACCATTGATTAACCCAAACTACACTTGTAGCTCATGAAAACACGGGGGATTGCTTTGCAAGGGATTTTTAAAGCTGTTGAATAGTTCAAGTTTCCAGTGCGTCTTGCTCAGCCTGAAGTTTTCACCCCAGCCACAGCATCCTTATTAAATTCTGATTCCCCACAGGTTGAGGAGTACATATGTCAAACATTTTAAAAGAAAAACAGATGAAAATTTTGTAATAATAAATATATTCTGAAACAACACACCCTGCAAAGGATACCTTATAACTTTACCTCCCACAGACCGATTATTTTTAGATTTCTGTATCTTGGAAAAAAAAAGAAACTTTTTAAACCTAATCTTGGCTATAGTTTTCCCTCCAGTGCCTAAGGGATACACGATCACTTATAACAGGAAACCTTTGATTTCTGAGCTTTTATGTTTTCATAGCGTTCTGATTCAAACTTACAAAAATAAGAGCATGAATGTTTGATGAAAAAGAATCCTAATGTCCCCAATTCGTAAATATTTATGCATACGCTTAACTTCACAATGCATCGGAGCTACTCATAGTGGTAAAAGTTAAACACAAGAGGCAATATTTTCCAGGATCAGGTTTAACTCTCAGGTATTAAAAAGCATTGAGCCCAGGACTCATCTAATCCTACTGTTTATACCATTGGCTTCAATCTCCCATTGGCTTGAAGAGGAACAGAATTAGGCTTTTGAACCTCTTGCCCTAACAAATTAAGTGCTGGCCTGCATGCATCCACTGAAGCCAATGCGATTATGTGCATGTATTGGAGACAGCAGAGTCTGGACCTCTCATGTAGCAGATTATTAGGGGCGTTCAAGCGCTCAGGGGAGTCTTGTCCTGATCCCGATGAAGTCAGAGGAAAGTGTCTCCCTGACTTGCGTCCGGGTCAGATCGTGCTGATGAGAAACGTTTGGACGGCACTCAATCATTTCTTCACGTGGCTCCTTTTCTTATATCCCAAGAGTCAAGTTCAGCCCTTGCACGCTAAGCATTTGATGAGCCAAAAGAGCCCTGATAGCCCAACCAAGTCATGTGGGCCTCTTCCTTCTTGTCCCCCTTAAAGCAACCTTGACCTTCTGTCAGCCACGGTGACTCGTCTCCATTGATCTCCTTTGATTTTAATAGTGGATTGATTGTTAGTGTGGGGCCCCAATCCTGAAAGATGCTCAGCACCTCCTAATGCCTTTGGTGGAAAAGGAAAAGCACAGGATCGGCCTGATCCAAAGCCTTCTGAAGTCAGTGCTAGGCAAATACCAAATACCCACAGTGTTTAAACAGCAACCACCATCCTTTTGTGAGTGCGAATCCCTGATGATTTCAATGCAATGACTCATCCCAAGGCAGAGGAGATGGATGGAGCCCACTGGAAGCAGAGCTGCAGCATCAAGCTTGTGATCATTGTCTCCTTATGATCTTCTTTCAGGGTTTCAATCAAAAGCCTCTTTGATTATCCAGTGCTCGCTAGCACTCAGGATAGTGGCATGTTTATTGTCAAGAGCTTAATTCTTTTTCTTGGACATTTCTACTTTTGCCTCCTTGAAGGATCGCACACTCAGCGAGCTTTATAAAAACAAAAGCAAGGCAAGAAGTCACTGGCTGGCTGAGTTGTTATTGCCAACTATCGTCACTCTCCCCATTCGAACTTGCAATTTCTTCCTGGTGATAGAAAGTACATTGTGTGAAATTTCTCAGACCAGATCGGTGCTTGTGAGTAAGGCGAGGGCTTCGGATTGGCGCTTAAGTGCTTGCAGACATGGAAACACGCACACACACACAAAAATAATATCCATGCGGTGATACATTTCCTGAAAGCTTCAATGCCCAGAAAAACAGGAAAGTTTCTTCATATGCATTTTCGATAAAAAAAAAAAAATATAATTAGACCTTTGCACATGGTGAATTTAACACAGGGCACAGGATACAAGGAGAAAATAAGATTTTTAGGTGCAAAAATAAAAAAATAACCTCCTTCTGCATCCGTATTCAATGCTAATTTAGCAAACATTTAATTAACCCCAAGGGAAGCATTAGCCCAGTGTTGACTGCAGTATCAATACTTTCATGTTTGCTCTGTTTGCATCTCAGTTAAATATTTCCCACCCTGTTCAGTCCAGTTTAGTTGTGAATTGAGACACAAGTCTGCCGTTGTGTTTCTGCCTCTCACCAGTGGTTGCAACGCCTGGATTATTGAATTCCCAAAGAGAGTGGTCTTGATAGAGAGAGACATTGTGGTACCTGGGGCCACTCATCTGTCATGGAAAAGTTCTCAGGACTCGTAAGAGAGATGATATCTTTTATGAGACCAACAAGATTTTTGCAAAAATATTTCTTTAATGGCAAGCTTTCGGGCACGAACGCCCTTCATCGGGCATCGGAGAAAAGATTGTAAAAGTTCTCCTGGGTAGAAACGACAGTTCATATTTCACAGGATTTCACAGAGGAGTCAATAGATGGAAAACTCCTCCGGGCAGGCAGTTCATAGCTGGTCTGGAGCCTCTCATCTCCTGCGAGGATCTGTGATGGTGCAAATGACCTTAATTTGCAAATGACCTTACCATGCAAATTGCCTTAATTAGCACCATCAGTGACAGCAAAGTTCTGTCGCTGGAAGCAGCAGAGGGAAGGCGGCCAGGTTATAGCTTGGAGCCTGTGTATCAGCGTGCCCCTGCCATGATGGCCAGCCCTGGCACCTATTTGAGCTTTTGAGGCCTCTCAAGTATGAATTCAAGCTTCGCTCCAACTCATCGCACCCATAAATGGTTCATTCACACTAAGAGTCAAAGGCAGTGGATATAGTGCAAGCCACCACACTCCCTTGTGCACTGAGGACTATAGAAACCAGTGGGCCTTAACCGCACTGCTCCCATTTGCCTGGACTTTGCACTTGACTGAGCCTTCCTCTCCTCTGACCAGCACAGAGGAGGCCGTGGTTTCCTTCGTGCTGCCTGCCTCAAGGAGCTTTTACTAGAGTTTACATCAGCCAAAGCCCCGAGATAAATCTGGGGCTCTGATCCCAACATTCGTCTCTCCCAACGGCACCCGAGTGGAGGTCATTTTGGTAGCAGGGGATGTTAGATCCTGATTTTCAATGCAACCCCAGCTAGTGTATAATTCATGGGGTCCAACGGCAGCCACGTACCAAGCTCAGCAGGGACACAGAAGCATGAAGCAAGACAGGGCAAGACATTGTAAAGAAACTTCCTACCACAGCAGGGTCCATGGCCTACACGCCGCCATTTCAATCAACAGGTGTCTACCGTCTTGGTTAGCTGATATCTCAGCATCATCTCCCCCCGATCTCTCGCTCAGACTTGGCTGAAGCACAAGCCCGCCTGTTTCTTTTCTTGACTGGGTTGCTAGCAGGCAGCACAGACGCTGCATGCTGTGATTGCGGTAAAAAATAAGTTAATATTGCTGAATCCACCCATTGACTGCTGCAGCCTTTTATTTTCTGATTTCCGTAGGCTGAGGACGGCAGCATGTGTCTTTGCAATACTTTCCTTTCCCTGAAGCGAGATCACCTCCTTTCACTGGCTTGTTTCACTTGTCTCCAAAACCACTTTTGGCTCCTCTCTCTCTCTCTGTCTTTCATTTTGTAGGATGGCTATAATTCAAAACCAGGTCACTGCCATCAAATGCAGCCTCTTCCACCAGTTCTTTGCGATATGACACCAGCCGTTTATCCCGATCTGTGTCATCTATGCCCGGTGCACCTCTTCCTTTGTGTTCAGGAATAAAACAAAGTTCCCCCCAAGAAAAATCTGAACGCCAACATTTCAGCTCTCGCAGAGTGCACGAACTGGCAGCACACCAGTGCTTTGTTTTCAGTAGCTACAAAGCCCCAAATGGGAACTTTTGCATGACAGCATTTACGTAAAGTTAACCCTGTTACAATTATTCAATATTACAGCATTACGCCTCCGGATCGGACCCATGTTGTGCGCTGTATAAATAATACAGAGGCTCTTGGCGGCAGTGTCTAAACACAGAACTACGACAAAGTAGATTAAGATCAAATCTCAGAGGAAACTGCCCTGGTGTAAGAACAGGCGACTGAGAAAAGTGATGGGCTCTTCACCGGAGGTTTTCAAGATGGGCATTGAGCTAGTTACCTACAATGGTTTAAAACAAGCACAGCTTGCATCTGTGGAGGGCATTGGGCTAGTTGATTTTGAACCCTACAGTTCTGTATCGGGTCAGGTGCTGAGCCCTTTTTGCTCTACCGCAAGGGGCTGTCATCCATCTAAAAATGCCCGGTAGATAATTCCCCTGGGATGAGGGGGGCTCCTTGCTGGTGTATCATCCCTTCACTTTCTTCCTCCATGCCAGTGAGAGGGGCATGTCTAAGGGCAGGGGGATAGAGCGAGGCAGGGTAAAACACTGGAGCAGGTTACCCAGAGAGGTGGTGGACTCTCCATCCTTGGAGGTTTTGATGACCCATCTTGACTGGCTGGGATGATGTAGTTGGGGCTGGTTCTGCTTGGAGCAGGGGTTGGACTAGATGTGAGCTCCTGAGGTCCCTTCAACCCTCATTTTCTATGCTTGTCTTAAAAAAAAACCCCACTGTGTCCATTAACGACTGTGCTGTACGGGGGTAAGCAAGAGCTGTCTGGCATCGCTTCGAATCCCCAGAGCTGCAAAAGAATCCAAAGCACAGCTCTGATGCTGGAGAGACTCAAGCTCATATTTTTTAATTTAATTTTTTTCCATTAAAAACACGATAGAGTTTTTTTTTTCCCCCTCTCTTTTTCCACACCCCTTTAATTCAATCTTGGAAATGCTGCATTAATTCTAGCTGACCACGTATTTTCTTCCTCCTCTTGTTCACTCTTGCACTGAAACGTTAATGAATGGGAACGTTTGTCTTGGTTCCAGAGGCGTTGCAAAGGGTTTCAAAGTACATCCTCTGGAAAGCCAGCAAGAGCGCAACCTTCCCCCCCGCCGCATGTTCACGGTGAGGAGCGCAGCAGGCAAGAATCATCACGACCCCATCTTCGGTCTGAAAAATAAATACATTTCCCCCCCTTTTCGGAGCCGGTTTTCTGTGTGGCACGGCATAAACATTTCCTGTTCCCCGCAGGCGCCGAGCGACGTAATTGAAAACTCGGGAAGAAAATAAACGAACCAAAACATGACCCAGATATTTGCACAGGTAAAAAGAACTACAGCAACATTGGCTGCAAAGGTAATGCAATTTTAGCCAGCTGACTCCTTTTTTGCTTTAATCAATAGTTTTTTCCCAGCCAACTGAGGGCTGGTGAAAGGGTTTGGGGAGAGACTGTTCAGACCAATGGTTTGATTTTAAATCTGTACAACAGGTACAGCGCTGGAAATGGGAGTGAAAGCGTCTCGCCACCCAACTACGCCACGAACATGTCTCAGCTCTAAACTTGGAGGGACCATTTCTAGGCCTGAGCAAAGTGTTTGTCTTCTGTGGTCCAGTCAATAGTTGCTATGCTGCCGGAAAGATTAACATCAATTCAGGAAATATATTTTCTGCCGAGAACATTAGTCATTAGAAAATAGACTGATATCACCAGGTTGAGTTGCGTAAGATGATCTTGGCTGGGATGATGCAGTTGGGGCTGATCCTGCTTTGAGCAGGGGGTGGGACTAGATGTGGCCTCCTGAGGTCCCTTCAACCCTCATTTTCTATGATTTCTATGATTTTCTGAGATGCTGGACATTGATAAGACAACAGTAGCCTGTAGGCCTCATTTTCAAACACATTTAACAGGGCAGTTTCATACGCGCCATAACTCCTCCCAAAGTCTTGTGACCACCATGAATTTGTGAGGCTAATATTAGGCATTGGGTGTCCTGGGATTTGATATAAGGTCATGAGAAGCCTCCTTGCTAAGAACGGGAGCCCATAAGTCAAGCAGGAATAGCGGCGCATTTTACCAGCCCAAAGGCAACCAATATCTTTGTGCAGAATGACTGACAAACTAGCCTTTAACCAGACAACTTGGATGTGGAAGCTAGCTGCCTTCTGGGAAGAGCCAGATGGGAAGAGTTAGGCGTCGTCCCTCTCACAAGATGCCTGACATCAAGCAGGGGAGCCAAGTTAGGAAAGAAGGATTAAGGTCAGCTTTTAACAAACTTCCCTTATGGTTTGGCTGAGGGCTCTTAGGCAATCCCCCACAGCTTTAAAGGAACCTAACTGCACCATAAAGGAAGCCTGCACATAAAATATGCGTAAACTATATTGGCAGGTCTCAACAGAGGTCTAGCAAAGCCCAGCAAAATCATTCAGGCTCCCTGTGTAATGGTCATTTTAGACACAATTAAGAATGAACAGTTTTTTCTGCAAACAGTACCAGGAAAGGAGCAGGGCAGAAAGACAAAAGCAAGGAAACCTGGCTTGGGAAAATACCCAAACACAGCAAAACCATATGAATAAGGCCTGAGTGAGACACACGCCAACCCACCCCCTCTCAGTACCTTTGAATTGGCTAGCGCACTGTAACAACGAGCTAAAGCGGCAGACACAGAATAGTATTTGCTCGTTTATCTATTTTGGATTCAGTTGAGTGCCAAGAAAGAGTTGCCCAGTAGGGATGCCAACTCTCTAGGATTGTCCTGGAGTCTTCAGGAATTAGATATAAACCTCCAGGAGACTGCTGAAAGTCATCCAGGAGATAAATGATAGGGCGTTCATTAAAATAAATATTACATGTTGAATCCAATTTATACACTAGTCCAGTGGGTTTTGAAAATGTAACAGTAATGTCCTGATGTAAAGTCTACACACCAGAATCCGTAACTGATATACACAAGCACAGGGGCACGTTCACAGCGCGTCTTGTGGGCACGTTGTCGTTCCAGAAACCTCCCGGAATAGATGCAAACAGACTTGGCAACCCTACTGCCCATTCATCTTCTACGGGCCCTCAACGCGAAACTTCAAGCAATGGCAGCAAGTGAGAAGCAAGCAGGGCTGGTTGGAAATTGTCCATCAAAACGTTTTGTTCTTCCCCATTGATTTTTTTTTTAAAGCAAAAGAAAAGTCAATGTTCTTGGAAAGTAACTTTTTTTCCTGGACAGTTTTCAATTTTGGGGGGTAGAAAACTGCAGAGACGACAAAAAAAATTTCAGCCAGAACCCAAGTTTTCTTCAGTTTTCAGGGATTCCACCCCCCAGCATGCACACGCACACGCACACGCACACACTTTTGACAGCTTTTGGCCATGTTTTTGGTTGGAAAGTGCTAATTTTTATCTCTTAAGTGTTAACAACAACAATAATTTTAAAAAATCCACCCCAACACATGTGCGTGCGCGCACACACACACACACACACACACACACACACACACACACTTTTGACAGCTTTTGACCATGTTTTTGGTAGGAAAGTGATAATTTTACCTCTTAAGTGTTAACAACAACAATAATTTTTTAAAAATCCACTCCCCAACACACGCTTTTGACCGCTTTTGACCATATTTTTGGTTAGAAAGTGATAATTTTACCTGTTAAGTGTTAACAACAGCAATAATTTTTTTTTAAAATCCACCCCCAATACATGCACGTGCACATGCACACTCACATGCACATGCGCGCACACACACACACTTTTGGCAGCTTTTGAGTATGTTTTTAGTTGGAAAGTGATAATTTTAACTCTTAAGTGTTAACAACAGCAATAATTAAAAAAAAAAAATCCACCCCCCCCCCCAGCACACACACGCTTTTGACAGCTTTTGGCCAGGTTTTTGGATGGAAAGTACTAATTTTATCTCTTAGGTGTTAAGAACAACAATAATTTTATAAAGAATTCCTTTCAATGGGTAGTTTCTATGCAGAAAAAAGAATTAAAAATTGTAGTCAGCCCTAACCCTAGTGTAACTAGATACAGTGTTACAATTCCATAAAGCTCACTGCCAGAAAGCAGGACAAGTTTAAAGCTCCACTCAGTAAAAATAAATTGTAAATCAAAATTATCAGAACACAGGACTAAAAGGGACCTCCGGGGTCAATAGAGGTCAATCCGGTCCTGCAAGCAGGTCATGCAGCCCTATTCATAAGTACATCAAGCTGCAATTAATAAAAATCTTTTTATTTTGCCTCTACTATTCTTATTGGAAGAGTCTCCCTCTGATAGCTAGAAGCTCCTTCTAATTTCCAACCAGTTTATACCAATTTGTTCTTATACCAACACTGTCCTCTGGCTTAAGTATCTCATCTCCCTTATTTCATTGCCAAGACTAACCCAAACGCATCATAAAAGCAACCGTTCCCCTTATTCTTATTTATCCAGAGAGGGCTTCATACAGACATCCAGTTTCTCCTGGGAGACTCACTGCTCTCCCAGGAGACACTACAAGTGTACAGATGTTCAGGCTTTTTCTCCCAGTGTAAAAATGACTCCTCCATGAGAAAAATAACGTGGAAGCAACCAGAGTTAAATAACTCCCAGGAGAGTTTCTCCTGGGACAGCAAATGCCTATACATGCTGTAGCGTTCAGCCATAGTCTACCTAGAGACACAAGTCTATCTCTCATCAACTGGTACAGAAGCCATTTATATCCAAGGACAAAATTAGTCCCTTTGTTCGATCAGTTTTATGATGACTCTTTCTACCCAGCCTTACCCACTAAGAATGTCTTTGCAGAAGCTATGTACCTCCTATTAAAGTCCTTGATGAGAGCTGTCTAGCTCAACATTTTGGATAAGGTGGCTCTTCATTTCAGAGCCGAAACCATTCCCATAAGAAGAACCAATAAGGACAAATGTTAGTTCTATTATAAAACATAGCATCATTGGAAACTTGGACAAAAATGCAGATTATGATGAATATAGAGACAATTTTTGATCCTCCCAACAATCTTCTCCAGCTCAAAGGATCCTGACGTGATTTTTGTCTTGCACTGTAGCTGACCTTGAAAGTACTTGATGCTATCTTGGAGAGGCAGGGGAAAAATGACTGCAGTCCTGCAGCACTGTCATATTTTACCATGATGAGCACTTAAATAAATGTAAATAAAAACAGCTTTCCTCTCCAGACTCGTCCTAACAAGGTTTAGCTGGGCCTCCACATAATCCAAGGGATTTCTAAAGCTTTTAGTTTTAACTAAGTAATTTTAAGCCGGCCTGAGATTCTGCCAAATGTGTGGTAACTCGATTTTGGTAAGCTCCCAACCATCTAATTAAAAACATGGAATGAATCATTGCGTTTAGGTGATTTCTTTGCTTTGCTTCGCTTTCGTCCTCCCTCTCCCCAAAGAAATCGTCCGCTCGCAAATCGAGGCTGCTTTTCAAAATGGGGTGTTTGGAAAAGACCTCAACTGGCATTTGAATATATATATATATATATACATGCACATATATTGCAATGGTATACAGTTGTCAGGAAGGCGCACTGCGCTCGTTAATTCTGAAAGCCAAAAGCTGCGTTAAACACGGGGAAGGCAAACCGTTTGCGATTCTCTCCCGTAACGCATTTCATCTCTAGGAAAGATGAAATGTGTAACGTCCTCCAGATTTCCCCTCCAGATTCCTGCCTGGGATGTTAGACCAGCCAAAAAAGAAATGGTGAAAGAGGCCGAGAGACTGCTCCAGATCTTGCAATAAACAGCATGGGAAGAAAATCCACCCCCTCTCCCCCTGTCCCATGCCATGTACAGGGCTCAAGAAAGCCGTCCCGGGGATCCTGCAAACAGGGGGAAAGATATCACCCGCAGAAGAGATAAGATCGGTGGAGTTATGTGCCGCACCGTAGAGTCCTAATGGCTCGATTTAAAGAGCTCTCAGCAGCAGGGATGCCACAAAATGAAGATCTGGGGATAAGCTTGCATTCATTAAGCAGCGAACTGGAGGAAAGAAAGTTTCTCCCCACACACACGATGTTTGTAAACAGCAGCATGCAAACTTAAATGGCTTTTCTTCCTCCCCTGTCACTATAGCCAAAAATCAAGCTTGGTGCCTTTATTGCTCAGCGCAATAACACACACAGAGCGAAGTTTGGTTTTCGTGGTATCTGGCGAGGCATGTGAAACTGATGTGGATCAAAGACTAGATGGGAGAATTAAGCAAATATAATCAGCGTAATATGATTCACTCATGTCCTGCTGCACAGATGTTTAAACAGATGTCAGGTAGGGAAAAAAAAAAAGTGATGGGGGTTAACACATTCATTTGAATTTGTGCATTTAAGAAAAGGGGAGTATCTGCGTTAAAACATTAAAGGTGAAAGTAAGTATTTATGACCAGTTGCTGGGAATCTTATCTCTCATTTGCTTTTAGTAGACAGCAATCTCTAGCTCCCCTACCAGGAATTGCTACAACATCTAGCGTGCCTATATTACTTATCCAGCTTCCCACTCTGTTTAAATCTCCTACAACTATAGAAACATGAGTACGCTACTTAAAGTTTAATGCAGTAATTAAATTAGCAGAGCAGGTTAAAGACACTGGGTCACCTACTGGCCTACCATTACAGGGAAAAAACCTAATGAAGTATTTGGATTGCATTATAAAAGTGCCTTTACTCTTATTCCCAAGGGCAGCCTGGTGCCTTTCAGACAAATAAGACAGAGAAAAGCATGCTTTGAAGACACATGTTCTGAGATTTCCTGATCAAGACTTTGACATGTAGGAGCTTTATTTCTACGTGCTGCTATAGCAGCTGGATGTAAACAGGATAATTATGCAATCATAATTACCCACTGGTACACACATTCACTTCAAGTATGTTTGCAGTTCATACAACATAAGGACCTGCCCCCAAACCCATTGAAGCTGATGGGAGACTTTCCCCTGACTTCAGTAGATTTCATTAAATGAGACCATTAATTATGATGACAGGCGACTGCTTACCTGTAACGTCAAAAACTCAGTCTTTTTTGTTAGTCAAGAGGAATAAATTAGCCATAAAATAGGGCTTTCATATATTATTAAGAATAACTGCAACCATATTACCCTGATTCTATTTTAAACCTATTTAAAAGTATATCTATTCAGCAGTGTCATTTGGCCCATGTGGTCCCTGACACAGGACACAAGGGGTGGCAGTATAGGTATAACACTTGTATTTTCACTGTAATATTTGTGCATTGTGCATTTTCACTGTAATATCTGTGCATTATTTTCACTATATTTTTCCCCAAATAATCATCCATTCTATTGGAGAGAAAAGGTCTTAGTGATGTGTTTTGTGATGTCTTTGTGATGTCTTCTCCTACCAACTGTATGGCCAGTGGCATCCATGTAGTTTGAGAGCTGTGCTTTGCAAAAACTCCAAGGTTTTAGACAACATCACTCCTCTTCTGTACGTTTCTGCACCAGAAAGGATCTTGGAGCTCTTAATATCTTGGAAGATCATTTATTTGTCATGAGTGATCCTGGAGGCCTTCCCTATAAACCTCTATGAAGACAATCCTTTTTCTAATTGCGTAATGTCATTGGGGAAAGTTTCTGCAGCCAGCGCATTTGCTTCTCCACCGCTGCCGGTTGACATTCCCCCTGTGATGTGGCTTCGTTGACTCGGTCTGGCAATGCAAAAGCAGCCACATACACTCATTCTTTGCAACAATGAGCAGTTCTGCAGCAGGGTCAACAAATTCAAGCCATATTTCACTGAACGTCACCGCTTCGAGACACGGTGCTGCATTTCAGCCGCGGCGTAGCGGTCTTATTTAGGAGCCTTTGCTGTTGCTTAATTTCCAGAGCTGTTTTTTTCTCCCACCACATTCTCCCCCGCCGCCGGCTTTCTTTGCCACATCAAGGTCTGCCCCTATGATATGGTGCAGTCATTTCCACCCTAGACAAAGAAGCTCAAATTTGACAGGGCCTCTTTAACAGGTAGATATAATAGAGGTGGGTCTGAAACAAATTCGAGAGCTGGTTAGTTTAGGGATAAAATCCTCTAGCTTTGGGGTTGAGGGTTAGGTCTGTTCTGGACAGGGGTTTGTAGCCAGAGGGTAAAGGGGATCAGGGGATAAGGCACCCAGGTAGAAGCCAGGAAATTTGAGTTCTAGTTGACTCTGCTACTTACCTACTGTATGGCCTTGGGCAGATCATTTTCTCTCTCTCTGTCTCCATTTCTTGCCCTTAGGAGCTACTGAATAATACCATATGCTCTGTGCAATTCCAGCGCTCAGACTGGATGAGCCTATTGGTATACACTGGCTGGGGACTGGATCCAGAATAAAATGTTCTCACTCTCATTTCTACAGGACTATATTGGGTTGATTCTAACAGGCTATGATAAAGAGCAAACTTTTAAAGGAGGCCTGGTGGGTGCGATATCATTCACGCCCAGGGATTGCAGCCGTCCCTCCAGAAGCAATCCGTTTCTGTGTTGCTTTTCCCCAGCAGCAACCCCACCGCTTTGCTGGTGGATGGAGACTGTATTAATTATTTTAATTTCCCCAAAAGAAAAGAAAAAAGGCTCAAGGCAAAAATTCTTGCACATGAAGGACTCGCGCCCTAAAGGTGTGATGAAAGCATAATCCTGCACATGAGCCTTAGTTCTGCTGCCTAAAATAATACTTCAGGATGCTGGCAGGGGAATAGTGCACTTCCTGCAAGTGTTTCAATTCACATTCTCCCAAAAATAACACAGAGACTGTTAACACCTGCACTTTTCAACGTTTCCTTGCTAACAACAAGGAGATTAATGGGTTCCATTCAGAGTGGACCTTTTTGACCTCATTTATGATGTTGGGAAACTCAGGAAATTGCCTGCTAATCCAAATCTTGATAATCCCAGTATCCTTAAAAAAAAAATAACAACATGGATCAAAATGTACAGGCAGGCCTCCTATTTTTCAAAGGTAAAATCAGATCCAGGGCAAATAATCCTTCATAAGAGGACATCCTAACCAGCCTTAATAACAAAGCAGAACAACCAAGTGGCACATGTCAGTAAAATATATAGCTAGGTAGGCAGTCTTCACCGGCGGCTCGTTTCCAGCAGGACACCAGCGGTGATTTCTAAGAAAGAAGGAAGGACTGGATTTTGCTTGCATTTTGCTTGCAGCAGGCTGGCGTTGATTTTCACCTTGGGTCAAACAGCCTGGATCTCAATCAAGTGCATCAGGGGGTTAATTCTGAGAAAACTTCGGCACGCATTAAAAAGCTGCAGGTACAAACACCTCTGCAGCCCGGGAAACCTTCGCCCCGTCCCCAAGGTGCAGACAACACCAAGGCGCACCGAGCAGCCACAGGTGCCCAGGGCACAGGCGCAAGAAGAGGCCGGGATGAGAATATGCCATTTCTTTGGTGACAAAATGAAAAACAGTGCAAACGTGGAAGATACTTTTGGAGAGATTCAAATCTGTCAAATTTAAAGGGCCAATGCTACTTCCCCGTCTTTCCTCTCTAGCACCAAGACACCGAGGAGCAGCCTCGAGCTGGGAAGATGTGCACACATCGGCTGGCCTGAAGCAAAGCACCGCTCCTCTATTTTGTATGCCACCGCTGCCCTTTGTCGAACAGTCGCAGCAAGCCGTGGTAGCAATCGGGGCTGCAGAAGTTTTAGCACCGTGGGGAACAACTCATTTCTATGACACATGTCACGGCCTGGAAGATGAAGCAGTGCACTGGGACTCAGGAGACTTGATTTCACTTCTGGGATCTGCCTCAGGCTGCCTGGGTGCCAATGGACAAGACACTCTGCCTCTTTGTGCCTCAGTTTCCCCAGCTGTAAAACAAGGAGAAGGATCCTGGCTTCCTTAGTGGAGCACTTTGAGAACTGGTGATGAAAAGTGCTGGATGCTATTATTGGATATATAACCATGGATCTCACTTCAGACCTATTGGTTTCAGTTAGGGGGTGTTCTTCATTTTATTTCTTAATTTTGTCATCTTGGTCTTCTACATTAGGTCTTCTTAATTTTAATATTTTTTTTCCCTGTATAACATGGCCATTTCCAGCCCTATTCTCCTTCCACCCTTCCAGTGCCGCTTCTATGGGAGAAACCCGTTACCCACCACCTCGCAATCCCAGCCAGGATCGGGGCCACCGTTTTGCTGGGCTACGCACAAAGACAGGGCTCTGCCCAAAAGAGCTTACAGTCAAAAACAGGCACGGTAGACATGTGGTAGTGGATTAATATCGTGTCAGCAAAATTAAGGGCATGGGCTATTATTCATGTTTCTTTCCCAGCCTGCTCAAATCACGGGTACTTTTACTCCAGATTTAACCCTTTTCTGTTTCATTACAACCTATTTTCATTGGCATGCCTGATTTCTCCCTGTTTTTTCCCTACCCCTCCAGGGGTGATGGGTTCAATCTCTGCATTGCTATTTAATGCCACTCTTCTCCACCCTTTCACAGTTCAGCCCAGTGAACAGGGTTCCCAGTAGGAAAATATCACCGATACTTTTCTGAAAGAAACCTTTTCAGAGAAGCTGCTTACAGGAGACAGGCGTTTGAGAGCCTGTCTTTATTTTTAATTCCCCAAATTCACTGCTCCTTGCAACAGAGGCTTGCTTCTGAGGAATCAAAGCAAATTTACCATGAGGTTTTAAGGCTTCTTTGGACGGGGTGGTGCTGGGGATTTTGGCTTTGCATAAAAAGCTTTTGCAAGACCGTTTTATTATTATCTATTATTTGTGTCCTGGAAGAGCCCAGAATAAGCTAGGCTTCTAACATCAGAAGAGCTAATCCCTGACACTAAAATGGACAAATCTAAGGCGGGTAGGTCTGAAATCCCCGTTAAACACTGCGTTGTTTGGAACAAGCCGCCAGCCAAAGAGCTGCCCCATGGCCAGCGAAGCGCCCCGAGGCCCCAGTTCTGCAAACCTCACACTTAAGCCCAACACAGATGCCAGATGTGCCACTTAGCACACCCCTGGAAAGTGCTCGGATAGCACAGTCATGTGGGTGGCACCAGAAACCAAAGAGATTGACTATCAACGACAGTGTCCCGTTGTGAGGTCAAATTGCCGCATAACCCTCCTCTCCTTCTGCACGTGGCGATACCATAACCGTGTCGCCGTCGCGATGCCAACAGTGACGACGTGTTTTTTTCCAACTTTGTGGCACCGTTGTATTTCCTGAAAACACAGCACGCAGCATAGGCTGCCTCTGCAGACCTGTTCGCCGGTCCCAATCATCTGCCCGGCGTAACTTGTTTTGTACGCACGGAGCCTGGGCGAGGGGAAGAAAGTGATGTTGTCATTTAACCCGTTTACCGCATAGGAAGTTTTCAACTCGTTAGGAACAATCGGGCTGAGAAAGTACAGTCGGTCTTGTGGGTGTACCTAGAGATTTAAAGCAGAAACTATTAAGGTCATGCCACTGCGGGCTAATAGATGGTGTCTATTGTTTTTCAAGCCAAGTTCCGCAACTTTGCTTGCAGGAAGTACATTGCAAGGTGAAGGCTGCCCTTGCCAAAGCCTCAGAAAACAAGTTTCCCATGCCAGACTCGGCAGGCTACTGCTAAATGCCATCGTAAACAAAAGCCCACCTGGGCAGGCTCCTTTTAATGAGCATGTGGAGAAAAGATCTTCAGACAATGAAGCCCTTGCACGTTTGCAGCAGGCCAGTTCCCAGGGCCCTTTCTTTTGACCTTCATAGGCATTTCAGCTGAGAAAGGGCTGATCCTGCAGTCATATCCAGAGAGAGGGACCTTGGCACCTATGCAGGGCAGTGGGCACTGTGGGTTGCCCATGCAGATCAGCGTTGAAGCATGGTTAAAACTGAAAGCTGTGCACAACCCTCATTCATGGTGTTCCCATATGTAACAAAATGCTGGGAATTTTTCGATCCAGTGGTATAACAAAAGGATGTCTTCTTGTCTGACCCCTTCTCTTTTGGGACCCAGTAGCTCTTTTACTTACCCAGAGGCATCTGCTTGTAGCATTTATTCTGATCAGCATCCTCTATTTTAATTCCACATGGCCCGCTGCTGGACCCCAAACACACATGTTGTTCCTCAAAGGCTGGTATTTAGTAGAGATGAGCCAATCCATATAAACAGGTGCTAAGTATTGTAGCATTGAGGACAAGCCTATGATTAGGTCAAATAACTCATGCCACTTGTCATCCCTTTTGGCGGCGGTAGTATGGTTTTATGCCTCACCTCCCTGTTTTTTCCCAGGAAAATAAAGCTTTCGGTGAGTGGGATCCTGCGGGATGACTTGGCAGTTTCCAATGGTGGTCATTATTTGGCATAAAGACCATATTCTATTGAATCCTTTTTTCAGGAACAATATATCTAGACATTCAGCTGTACTCTGAATATGTATGGAAAAGGCAAGTACGGTAAAGATGCTCCGAGCCAGGAATCTAGTACTGGTCCATCCTGTTGAAGAGGGCAGCGTGCCACCCAATTTTTGTGGGCACCATTTTAAGGCTGACCTGAAAATCCAGATGCAGTGTTGCACCTATGATTCATTTACTGTATTTTCTCATATACAAGTTGCACAGAAAAAAAACGCGGCTTGTTTTTGGAAGAAGAAAGGTGGGGGGAAAAAGATTTTTACAGTCACGGCTACCTGTGCAACACAGAGTAAGTCTTCCTAGGAACACAGAAAGTTCCTGGTATCAGCTGCCTCATGCAGACTGTCTCATGGGACGCCACGTTTGTGGACAGTCTGTGTCCAGGAAGACTTACTCTATGTCACAGGAGGTTAGGCCCTGAACCCTTGCAAGAGCAGTTGCAAGACCGTTACATCTTTCCTGTAAATACTTCTCTATATAATTTCCTGGAAATAAAGTGTTGTTTCCACATCACAAGCCTCACTTGTTGCTTCAAGCACAAGCCACAGGGGCTGTGAGAGGGTTAACACGGGACTTAGCCGTCGTGGTAGACATCTCGGCAGCTATATGGCATGCACGGCATCTCCAGCCTTGCTTCTTTTCCAGTGACGAGAACAGCTTCTTGCTTAAAATACATATCCCAATTTTGAGGGACTGATTTTGGAAGAAAAAAGTGTCTATGTGAGAAAATACAATATTTCCCACCCCCCACTCCTTGCCTACCTGGGAAAATACTGGGTGCAGTCCACATCACTGCCCCTCCAAATGCTGGAGTCTGAAAACTCTTCCAGGAGCCATTTTTGGCCATCGCAGCCAACCGTTTAGCTCCACGATCCCTTGGCTGGATCCTCCCAAGTTCTCATAAAAGGAAATATCAGGAAAACTATTAAGCTCCTGCATGTTCATTTTTTAGGTCAGTCAAAAAGCAGGATTTGTTTTTCCTAAAGGGCTATGCAAATACGTGGCTCGGTTAATAGATTAGGGAAAATGCAGGAATCCTAGACCCGAGCTAAGATCCAAGGGACCCTGGTCAAGAATGAGCTATGACTTCACCCTTTCCATCCTCATCAGGCAGTGTTTGTTTATTCTGCTTCCCAAAGCCAACTTGAAGAAACATCTCCCCGACACTTGCCCTCGAGTCACAAATGTCTGGTGCCTTTCCATGTTCTCCTTGGCCACTCCAGGTCTCCTCCAGTGGCTCAATTTGCCTTCCAGGCTGTTTACTTTCCCTGTGCAAACACTCTCCTTCCAACAACAGGTATTTGAAACGCCATGAACACCATCTTTCTGTTTAAGCGGACGTGAGTTGTTTTTTGATCGACTGTGATGTTCTTCTAGTGGCCTTTGGGGATTTTTTTTTTTTTTTTTTAAATGATTTCCTGTGAATTGCTGAAATGTAAAAGGTGGAGTGAAATGATGCCCTGCTCTCTTGAAGATCGCTACTCAAGTAAAAGACACCGCAACTCATTCTGGCTACGTCCTATGCGCGTGCTGTGATGGATCCACAAGCACACAACTGAAAAGCTGTGCGCTGCCCTGGTTCAGGCAGTTCCTGTCTGTATGTGACAAAATGCTGGGAATTTTTCAATCCAGTGGTATAACAAAAAAGATGATGGTCTTTCTCCTTGTCTGGCCCCTTTTCTTTTGGCACTCAGTGGCTCTTTTACTTACCCAGAGGCATCTGCTTGTCATCATTTATTCTGATCAGCATTCTCTATTTTAATTCCAGTCTTTTCAGAGACTTATTAGTCACAGTTGCCTTCTCACAGCTAGGGGAAAATCAGACACACACAAACTAAATGATGGCACAGAAGCAAAAGAAATGCTGAAAAAGGGAACACGTGGGTTCTTCTGACTGGACAGACAGGACTAGAAAAAATATGGTGTTTTTTCCCCAAAAAGTATATGCAGGCAAGCAGTAATGGAAGTGATACCCTTCCATATGGGATGCTGGTGGAGACCGGACAAGCACCTAACCGGGGTCGTCTGACCCTAGTGCTCCTTCCTGCCCAGGGCAGGGGGTTGGACTCGATGACCTACTGAGGTCCCTTCCGACCCCAACATCTATGAATCAACGAATTGAAGATGAAAGAGTGCTATAAGAGAGGAGGAGAAGGAAATAAAAAGGGCAGCATCCAGAAACCACATAGTAGATCTTCTTCCAGGAGCAAAACAACCCTGGGTGGGTGAAAAAAGCAAGTGGCTGGGGTGACAGCTTCAGCATCTAGCAAAGCTAATGGCAACGAGGGTGATGAGCTCAGGTTTCTGTGCTTTCCTGACCTGGGACATAAGGGAGGAAGGATTCCTTCCCAAGAAGATGCAGGAGCTGGTAGATGTTAGTGGACTGATGCCAAAGTTAATGATAGAGAAACAGGCTTCCTGTCTTTAAAACTATAAGGAAAAAAATACATGATACAAGAATGATGAGCCTAAATCACCAAAATCCTCCAGTTTCACATAGGTGTTACTCCCTTCATTTCAATGTCGATGCTCAGAGCAATGCCGTGTTGAGTTGGGAACCTGCGGTTTCACCACGTAGTACTCAGTGAGCCCAGCTCAGACGAAACGTAAGCCTTCATTGAGTATAATGGTTATGATTCTACTTTCACTTGCATCAATTGATTCAAGGAGATTTATTATTGATGTATCAAGACGGAAGGAGCAGTCACCCAAGGGAGGAACAACTAAGGTATAACACACCTCTGGCAAAAAAAATCAGCCCCAGCAAGAGCTGGCAGATGTAAGCTTCCCACCCCAAGAGGAGCAATGAACTATTTTTCAATTAGCCTAAAGCAGCAGACCGCTGGGTAAGCCATCGTGTTGCAGTCGGGGCTGCAAAGGATAAATCAACTTCTTTGCAGTTTCTCCAGCCTTCTGCATGGGCTTCCTCCTCTCTTGAGTTGCCTGCCTGCCAAGCAAAACACAGATATTAGCAAGGAAAACCCAGAAGAGGGTTGAAAAACCTAATTTGCTTGCAAGCTGAATAACCATAAAACTGCTCCGAGACACGCAAAGATAATTTTGTGCTAATCAAGACGAGAAAACTCCTGTGTGAAAATATTATTCATGGGATCAAGCAGCAGCCAATGGCAGAAGCAGGCTCCGTGCTCGCGGATAAACAGTATCTGCTTAAGATAGACAGAGTCTCGGCCTCCTCCGCATTCCCATAATTTCACACTTTACCAAATAAAATGCCCAAAGGTTCATGCAATGGATGCTGCAGCTGTGTTGTGACTATTGAAAAATAACAGTAAATTAAAACATGCAGTGAGAGGGCCTGGGCAAAACAGCTCTGGTCTTTGTTTTAATTTTCTGTCTGATTTGATCTGAGCTACTGAAATTAGGAACAGCAAAGACGTGATTTTAAAGATATGGCTTTCGGGGAAGTTGTTTGGAGAGCAAGTGGGAAAGAGAGAAATCTAACAAGGTCAGGGGACAAGAGGAAGAAAAGCCAGATGGGAGCTAAAATAGGAAGGCATTAGCAGCATGAATGAGGCCGGCGGGACCAAACGAAGGCACCAGGTGATTGCACCGTCTTTGTGTTTCCATCTATTTTCTCTTGTCTTACACTTAGAATAGAAACTCACAGGGGGCAGAGAGGTCACGAGAGGGTTCGACTAGGGCTGCCAACCCATGCCACGGGCAGCCTCGGTGTGTGGCATGTGGCAGATCCAGGAGGGGACAAGCTGCACAGCACTAGATAGGGCAGGAAGCAGAAAGCAGAGCAGCAGATCAGGCAGGGAACATGGGACAGGAAGCAGAAAGCAGAGCCGCAGACCAGTGGAAGCACGGGGCAGGGAGCAGAAGGCAGAGCAGGCGATCAGGCAGAGGACAGACATCCGAGTAGCAGTCGGGGAGGGTTCAGGACCCGTTTGTGGCACCCCCCCCAAATAAATAGTGCATGGGCCTTGCATTGAGGGGGGTTTCCCCCCCGGGGGATTGGAAGACTTAGCATAGCTTCAAGTGCTGCTTTGAACAAGGTGAGTTCAGCAAGGGTCTGCTTTCTCTTTGTGAAAGAGAAACGAGCCCCTGGGTAGGGCCCGGTTCCCGGCCAGCCATAGAGAAGGGAGGCGAGAGCTACACGTCCATGGCAAGAGTTTTACCCGATCTTCTACTGAGAATATTTTGTTTTCTTTTTTTACTCCTCTCTTCAACACGATGTGAAATACTACAGTATGCTTCATGATTAAGGGGATTCCCCATGGCAGGGGTTGGACTCGATGATCTGCTCAGGTCCCTTCCGACCCTACCAACAACCAAGAAACATTTCATGCTCTGGATCTACTCCTGCTTTGCAAAGCCAGCTCCATTGCATTCCTAGGAAGCACTGGAGAGCATGGCAGAGGTAAGCTTGATGTCCCTGCCTCATTGAATCAGGATCTTTGACTACAACCAAATGCATTTCAAGACAGCTGGAATTTGAGGGCTTCGTTCAGGTTCATCTCTAAGGCAGGTAGGATCTCTTCCAGGAGGTACCTTCTGCACAGATGGTGTCTTTCTTTCCGCTTGTTTGTCCTCCACATTCACATCTACTCCAAGAGCTCATAAAGCAGCATAAACCAGTGTTCATCTTGACTGAAATCTTTGACAAGCAAAGTCAGGACACTGTCTGAGTTACTCTTTTGTCTTTTAAGAGCCTACAATACAATCCTTCAGTTGAAAATAAAACTGGAATTGGCTGGAGGAAGGTGACATTTTTCTCCAAGACAGCTGAAGGAAGCACACTGAATGCTGTCCAGGATATCCGGGACTTGGCAGATTCCCTTCCCCTCCCTGAGTTTGCTCACCGAAGGCTTTCTGTTTATTTTACAAAAGTCTGTTCCTCTTCGACAGGTGTCCTGATCTCAGCAAATATGTGCTGGCGAGGGCTGGTCTGCAGGGACTTAGTTTCTGGGTTTCTTCTAAGTGGGGATGGGAGTTTCTATGCAAAAGGTACAGCATTGTAAGGATTATATATTGATAACAATGTTCTCTTCTATATATAGCTTCGAGTGGACGTGTCCTTTTCGAAGCACTAGGGAAAACCTCGGGGTTGAGAAGCTGCATTGCAAAAGGAAGAGATCCATTAACGACAGACGGTCTGCGAGCTTTGGGATTTTAAATGAACTTGGGCAGAGGAAAGAGGGGGTGGGTTTCAAGATCGTGTCAACTGGGGGCTCTGGTTTTGCAACAATAATATAGATCTCAATTGCATTTAACTGGCAGAACTCAAGAGGGATGAAAAAAGCTTTGGTCCATCTTTTCCTTTAAGTGTATTTGAGGTGTTGGTCGTAGCCGTGTTGGTCTAAGGACATAAGCAGACATGGTTTTGGGGGTAAATGTGATATCTTTTATTAGACCAACTAAATGGTTGGAAAAAATCATTCTCTGCAAGCGTTTGGGTGCAAAGCCCCTTCTTTAGGTGTAGGGAGAGTCTGCTGGTGTTTGTGCGCTCTCCTGGGTGGAATACAACTTTAGATGAAACTTTGCTAAAGAAATCTGGTGCTTGGAAATCAGGTGATTGTAAATAATTCTTTAAAGCTTTTATTTCAGGCTCTCTGCAATTCTGTGGCCATTGTGTGCATGTATAATGGTCTAAAAGAGGCTATTATAAGCCAGGATTTTACCCCCAGTGCTGCTGCTACTCTTCTTGCTGCCTTCGGCAAGTCATTGGTTCCTCTGTGCGCAGTACTCATGGTACCTTTGATCTCAGATGAAAGGTGCCCTACAAGTGATGTTGCGTTGCCCAACATTTGTCATCTTGGTCTCTATTCATGCAAGACTACTAGCACATTCAGTGATTCCTGACTCCCATGTGAAATCAGTCTTGCTTTTGCCTCATCTCTGCAGTTAGACCACTACTCAAGACATGCTATAATCATCCAGAAATTCAGTGGTTTTTGGCAGTGGTTCTCAATCTTCTTAGACTTGAGGCACCCCTCATTAAACTCAAAGCACCCCCCAGGAAATGCCGGCTCTGAGTTTTCACTTGTCTTGACTATGAAAAAGCAATGGAGCAATTCTTCTGTTGAGAAGAGCTCAGAGAGACCACAATCAGTCCAAATGCTTTAGACACTATAGATTCCTACTGGAAATCTGGTTTTATCTTGTGAATTGTGTAAGTGTTAATGCACCTAATATTGCACGGTACCCCAGAACACCTTCCAAAAGGATCTTGCAGCACCTGAATCACTGAATTATGCTGTGTAGATGGATGGCCCATTGGGAGGGGACTGCACATATTTGTGCGGATTGCTATGTTGCTTATGGGCAGGAAAAGACAATGAACTTGAATTAATTTCTTTATGAGACAAACACTCAAAATAGCAAAGGAGTGAATCAGCAAGTGCAAAGCAAAAACTATCAGAGAACAATGTAAATCAAAGGAGGACAGAAACCAACTGTTTACACTGTATATGTATTAAGCCCTATACAGTGAAGCAATTGGGTGCCTGCTTAACATAAAGTATGTGCTTAAGTCCCATTCACTCAATGGAACTTCAATATAGGCTTTGATGAACAAGAATGGTTTTACAGCTATATTTAGATGCTTTGATGAATTTGAGCTCATAGACCACAAGCCATCACCCCTCTAGCCCTATTACATCAAACCTGTTAATACAGTCCTGATAAGGTCAACATTTCCAAAGTATTTTGCAACGTGGACATGAAGACATGCCCTGAGCTAAAACTGTTCCTGCAATTACTCTTCTTTTTATTTTTATTTAAGCACCCCCAGACCTTATTATTGATAAATTTGCTTTGGGACCGGAAATGCAGACACAGATATAGAAATGATGTGGGTTTTACACTTAGGAAAATGATGGACAAATTTTGGGCAACCCAGAGAGTCCAACTTTGGCCTCACCCAGATTTCACAGCACAGAACTTTAGTTGATCCTCACGGCTAAAAGGCGGACAGTAAAAGGACACAGATAGCGCCCTCCGGGTCTGATAGGGATAATAGCCATTGCACGTGCGTTGCTTTTCCCAGTGATGTCTTTACTGCAGCAAAATATTCTTGTCCGGATCCTCAGCCATTATAAACTGACTTTATTCCCCTGAAGTCAACAGAGCAGTGCCCAGTTCACTCTGAGTTGGGGATCTGGCCCTCTGAACCCATCAGGACCTGACAGGATTAAACAGGGTCACATTTGAGGGCTGAGAAATGTGAGGGATTTGCTTTAATGAGAGAGGGAGGTTTTAAAGACAGATGATACGGGTGATCCACCAGAGCTCAAGCAGCCATTTACGGTGTATTTGGCATATTTCAGTAACAAGAGCTTTCATGCTATCTGATACGCTTGGAGCAATAGACTTGGCCTGGCAAGGATCCAGGTGACACTTTCTTTACATTTTCTCTAAAAAAAAGAATGAAAAGAAATAAAAAAGGTGTCATGGCAAGTCTCCAGCTAATATTGATATACTTCAGTAATAGGGCAGTTCATGTGATGGACCCGTGCCTACTTCACAAAGCAAGTTCAACTGCATCCCTAAGAATGCTGACAATTAATGATTTGAAAATTGCAATTTCTTGGACGGAGGGCACACTTCTAAAGCATGAGCTCATAAGTATGTGGTTTCTCTGCATTTCTAGATTGTGTGTGTGAGAACTCCCACACTAGATAGCGGGACGTGTGTAGCATTCTTAAGTCTAGGAGCCTCAGTCACATGATGGCAATTATGGTGGGTATTGAAGTCAACAGGCCAAATTCAGTTCCCAGAGTAAGAGAGCAGCTCTTATTTAAGTACACTTGCTACAGGGCTGAGTTAAGCCCCTAACTGCATGGAGAGGTCTTTTCTGTTCAACACATCTTGGTCGTATGCCTACCTAGATAAGGAGATGCACCAAATCCAGCCTTTAAACTGGGATTTGCAAAGGCTCCACAGAGCACCCAACTCTCATTTAAGTTGGCATCTAAATCCCTTAGGCTCCACAAACATTTCTATCTTGATAAAACTTTACACTGCTGGGTAACAGATACATTCTTACGCTAGACATTGGCAAACAAGGTTCTTTGGGTGAATCTGGTATCTTTTATTAGACCAACTTAAATAGTTGGGGGGAAAACATTTTTAGCAAGCTTTCGGGTTTAAATCCGAAAGCTTGCTAAAAAAAATTTCCCTCAACCTGTTTAAACCCAAAAGCTTGCTAATTTTTTCCCCCAACTATTTGGATGAAAGAGAATTTCAAAATGCTGGAATTTTCTGCAGAAGAAGAATGCAGTTTCCCAGCCAGTTTAAACCCAAAAGCTTGCTAAATTTCTTTCCAAGTATTTAAGTTGGTCTAATAAAAGATATCAGATTCACCTTGTCTGCCTGTGTCCTTAGACCAGAAGTGGGTAAAATGTGGCCCGCGGGCCAGATGCTGTCCACCAGGCCATTCTATCTGGCCCACGTTGGCCCTAAAAAATTTAGAAAATTAATATTTATCTGCCCTGGGCTGCCTGTCATGCAGCCCTTGATGCCTTGCCAAAACTCAGCAAGCGGCCCTCCACCTGAAATCATTGCCTGCCCCTGCCTTAGACCAACACGGCTCCAACCTGCACCCCTGCACCCTAGACATTTTCCCTGTCCAAATGTTAATACTCTTTAGATTTAGGATCTGACACTACACACACTTGTGGAACCAAGTACACTGCTGCAAAAGGACACCATACACATGATGGGGTCGAGAGAGGATGAGGTAGCAGGAGTCCCGAGGGGAGAGCAGTGGGAACAGGAGGCAACATCCCAACTTACTCCGCTGAATTCAATGGAAGACAAGGCTGTTCAGCTCCACTGAATTCTGCAGCCACCTGATCTGATGATAACCTCCTCTGGCTCTTTTTAAGCTAGGCAGGTCTGATTAGATTCTCAGCCAGCAGAAACTGCCATGACTCCATTGACTTCAGTGGAGCTGCAATGATTACACCAATTGAAGATGTCACTGTGTATATTATTAAACTCAAGATATCGTTAAAATGTGGCTTCTCCCTGCTAATTGCAATTATCCCATGTTCTTTCAGCAACTCACTGTAAACACAGAAAGTTCACTGGCTTGTATCTTTTGCTCTACTAATATGCTCATCTCCTCCCCAGGACTTCCTATTTGGCAACGGCCAACCCCTGCTGAATCACTATCCGGCTCTTGCTTCATCCTTAGACCCTGATGTTCTGATAAAATTTATTTGTGGCTATAAGTAATTAAAACTGAGATGACATATTTTGCATAGACTCTGAACCTAGATTGCATCTCGGAGCAATTGCTTGCAGCTGGCTGGGAAACTGCATTCTTCTCCGGCAGAAAATTCCAGCATTTTGAAATTCTCTTTCATCACAAATTGGAACGGCAAAGTTTAAATTTAAAAATGTGCTGCAAAATGAAAATTCAAAATGTTTTCACTTTGGGAATGTTGAAGCAGACTTAATAATAAGCTGTTTCACTTTGACTTTTCCATTATGTTAATAATAGAGTAATACTATATCAAAAAGACCAAAACACAACATCGAAAAGACATTTCTCAAACTTACCGAAGCGTAACTTTTCCACCCAATCAAAACGAACTCAAATTTTTTCTGAAATGAGCGTGCCCTCATCGTTCTGTTGGATCATCATTTTTGGAGAAAGGGCTGGTCAGTCGGCAAATGTTTGACTGCTATTGCTTTTGGAGCTGGCTCTTAATTTCTTTCACTGTGTATACCACATCACATCCAATACTTCAGGGTTGAAATCCCGGTCCCATGGAGACCTATGGCAAAACTCTCACTGATTTCAAGGGGCCAACTATTTCAAACGAATAAAAAGGATGGTGAATGTATGGATTTTCTGGTTTTCAGTGGTATAGCTCTTGCTGCTTTGTCACGGATAATTTCTTGACAGAAGAAAGGATGGCATTCTGATTGAGATACAAGTACAGGAGTCAGGTTTCCTGGATTCTGTTCATGGCTCTGCTATAGACTTCCTGTGTGGCTTTAGGCAAACTGCCTGATGGGCTACTTTTTAATAATGGAAGTGTACAAGTGTTCCAACATCTGCCCACATTTTTATATATGAATGCCCTGACTGCGCAGGCTAGGGACAGAAATTCCACACAAACCAGTATAAGTGATCAGAAAGTGATTCAAATCTGCAACACAACAGAAGTTCAGTGCATGCAAACTGCTTTCAAAATACCCCAAACCAGTTTAAGATAAAGCTAGATGGATGTAGTATCAACCTGAACTGATTTAGGTTAAATCGGTTTCCTGAAATTCTGTCCCAGATCCCCTCCAGACTCAAGTTAACTCACAGTCCCCCAGCATCCCAGGATGCATTGCACCTGCCTTAATGCCCCCGCTCCCTGGGGGCAGAGTAGCTTTAGCCCAAGCTGTCTGCTCCAGCAGAGTAGGAAGGTGTGCTCTAGCGCCCTCCAGATTTTGGCCTGGGCCACTGCAGGCCTGTGGCTGCATTTCCCGAATCAAAAGTGAATGTCTGTTCACTTCAGTTCAATCTACGCAGCTTAGACTAACCTGCAAAGACTGAATCAATTCAGCCTCGGGCTTTTTGACTGTCTGTACTTAGCCTGCATTCACATTTAACCACATCTGACCTCACTGATCATTTGAATGCACAAGCACGATAATTGCATATGCAAGTAGGCATGCATTTTTACTACTGAATATCTTGACCTTTAGGGCCTTAACCTCTTCACAGTCTAATTCATCTCACTGAGAAAGCGGGTATACCGGCATAATATTCAAATGGGTGGCAGCAGATTTCATGCACCGAGATTTATCAAGTGCTCTGAGGACTTCCACTGGTAGACACTAGATCAGGAAAAAGTCGTTTTAGCATGAATCTCCTTCGAGTAATTGATACGTGCACCTTGGAAAAGAGATGTGTGACCTAGGGCATGTCCATGTTTATGTAACGTGTGCTTCACATAAGGAGATGCTTTTAGTCTTTAGGGATGTAGATCAGCAAGAACCATTTGTCCTTAGCCCAGAGAAAGAGGCATTACAAACTTTTTGAGTCAACAGGTTGCCCAGTTACTGAGACACATACCTTTGTGCATGAGGCATAAGAAATCAAGTTTTTACTTATATCATCTCTCCCCAGGAGACATCAGTGGTGCCTTACCGCATTAGCAAATGCATGAATGAAAAAGAGGCCATGCCTGTTGCTGGGGTCAGGTTCATACTTCCTTACTACCTTTTTTTCACTCCTGATATGGCATGAATGGACATTCATGAATACATTCCTTATTCCAGTGCCTGGAACTTACTTTTTTTTTCTAGCTAAAATATCACGGGATGCCAAAGGCTTCAGATTTGGCAAAGAGCAGAGATTCCCTGTGGATGAACCATCTATGTTCAAGTGAGGTATTGAGCCAAGATCTTAACTGGCTTGGAAGCTAGCACTAAAATATCCATAAAAGAGATATGACTATAAGTGGTGAACTTGTAGCGGGTTGTCGTCAGTACATTTAATTCCCTCTAGATCATGACATGGGATGTTCGCAGCCTGAGACCATCTGACATACCTCCTAGAGAATAGTAAATGAGAAAGCAGTTAAAAACTACTCGGGCCAGATAATACTCTCCAGCTTTGAAGAATTCAACCCCTTTAAGCCAAGAGGACTGACAGGGGGTCATTTTCTTTTCTTTCGTATTAGGAAATAGAAAAATGTGAACCTGTTATTTTGGTCCCTCTGGGTCCTTTTACAGGAGCAAGCATGACTAACAGATCATGCGTATAAAACCATGGATATTAAAGGCATATTCCTTAGCCTATATGTATGAATCTGCACCTGAAACATGTAGGCTGAAGAATGTCATGCCATTATCAAATTGCCTTTCTTACCAGAAGAATAAGGTGACTTTTTGGTCCCTAAAGAATTATGCAGCCTTGAGAGTTGCTTTGTAAGGACGTCTTCAACTCCTTCTGGGACACAGTAAAACCAAACACGTTTCTGGGAGACTGGCTAAGTTAATTAAATCGATGAGCAGTAATGGGAATAGGGTCCTGGAGCCTGAAAACAGGCTCCAGAATTTGAATAGAAGCACAAGACAGACTCGGGTCACCGACCCCTTGCTGGTAAAGCAGTTGTGTGTGTGCTTAAAGTGATGCAGGCTCTTTGAGTAGATGCGACATCTTTTATTAGACCAGCTGAGTAGTTGGAAAAAAGTTCTTTGCAAGCTTTTGGGTGCAATCAGCCTTCTTCAGGCATGGGGAGTCTCTGCTGTTCAAGTGCTTAAAGTTAAGCTCTTGCTTAGTCCCAGTGTCTCCAATGGGCTTGAAGCGTCGGCTAAATTGAGGTCTAATGCTGTCAAAGGATTGTTTTCCTCCTGGATTCGAGGAGGAGAAGGTGGTAACAGGGCATGTCTCAAGGAGTTAGTGGAGGAGAGATGATAAATTGTGAGGCATTTTCACTGTAAGAGAAAGACTTCAAAACCACTTGGCAAGAAGCAAGTAATAAATTAGGTTGCTCAAGTGAATGTAGTTAACAACCCAAGCCATTGTCTTTCCAGGGCTTGTCCACTATCGCTTCCAAACTGGCCTCAATTATATTATAACCAACTTTACACTTGATAAGTCCTATAATGAGCCAAAGATAATGCCTCTCCCCCTCCCCCGCTACTCCTACCCATTTAATGAGCATCTCCATCAAATGTGAAGTACAAAGGGAGTTCACTGTAAGTCTTTGTATTTTTATTTTTTTTGCATGTTAGGATGGCTGAAGAACAGTTCAAAAAGCAATCTGCCTGGAAACCACAAGTTTATGAATCCCAGAAGTTTCAAATGCTCAGGTCAGGCTGAAAGCTTGGCTGAAGTTACAGTAGAAATTTTTCTCTGTCAGGCAACAGAAAGCAGTACAAAGAGCCCAGCTGTTAGGTCTCAGAGCCCAGGCCTCTAATTAAAACAGTGGAAAATTAGATAACTTCACAAATTCATCACTGCCACCACTGGCTGTCAAAAAAAGCTCGGGGGTTACCACCCACCTTTTGTTTATGTTGCTAACTAGTGTCTCTGCTGAGTGTGAGTGCGTGCAAAAGCGTTTTATCTTTTTTCCCTTTCTTTGCTTTTGGCCTTTTTTGCACCTCATTCAAGCAAACTTTTATATTAGCGTGGAAAGGAAAGCCTCGATTAGATTTATATGCATGCATGCACCCACACCCACGTGCGCAGGCTCAGCTCCCATCGGGGCACCTCGGTTAACCGGCCCGATTTGCACGGCGTCCAGAAACTCCCATTGTTCCCAAAAGGGAAAGGAAGAGTCTTCATTATACTCAACCGCGCACGCTGCAGCGAGCTGTGGGCTGCTGAAAATCGGGGTGGAGGGGAGCAAAGATAAGCCTCACTCCCCCAAAACATCCGTCTTCAGATACACAAGAAAAGACCTTTGGGCAAAACCATCTCCACCTTAGTGGAAAAAGAACTCCGGTGCTCGATCGAATGTTGAATTAATGGTTTTAATTATGTGGTGCAATTTGTTATACATGCAAAAGCTTTCAAGCCAGACTGCAGTAAAAATAACTTGTATTATTCCTTATTATTATAAACAAGATACTGTTTCAAGGAATGAAGGGGGAAAAGACTCTCAAATCAGGAAAAATAAAAACCCTTAGAAGCCACAAAGAAAAAATACCACCAGGCAAGCCATTTTGGATTAAAGTCACCCAAGTAGATTCTGCCAAGACAGCTGTGGGGTCGTAAGAGGCCCAGCTGGCAATACTGGTGTCAATGGACGTAGGACCAGGGCCTAAGCTGTCCTGTTTTGCAGCACTGCCCATAAAACTCCAGTTATGCACCAGGAACAAGGTGTTGTTCAGCCACTGACAGTGATAACTCTTGCCCTGAAGAATTTACAGTATCAACAGAAGAGAAAGACAAAAAGGGAGGAGGAGAAAATGGTAGGACGTAACTTCCCCAGGTCATACAAGGCAACACACGCATACAACCATCTGCAGCCTTAAAAGACAGAATTTGTCACTGGCTGCATTTGTCTGAACAAAGTCTTTCAAACGAACATCAGCCCTTGTCTGTGCAGACGTGCTGGTGCACATTTCAAAGCCACATCAAGGTCTTCTTTAAACCAGGCCATCACAATGCATTGGCTAGGGATGCATTCCCATCACTGAATGCAGGGGCTGCCGTACGAATGCTGTACCTGATTCTGATTATTACAGGCTGAGAGGGGTGGTGCCTGCCCCACGGCTTACTCGAGGGTAAGGGGTGGTGCCTGCCCCACGGTGAGTGCCCACGTGCCTGGTCTTACCCTTGGGTAACTGGAAACTAAACGGTGGCACTTCAGTCCCGTTTCATGAGGGCTCACAATGACATACTACCCCTTTTAAGGCTGTGACAAAAATGTTTGCACATTTTTCCATTTGCTCACACCTGGATTTTGACCGCTCTTCTGGTCTGAAGAATTTTTTCCATCTGGGATCATGAGTCGGTCCTGTCTCCGGGACCCGCGTTCAAATGTGGGTTGAGGAAAGGAAGGAGCGGGGATGATGACTTCTATCGGCAGTAAGAAACCGAAACAAAGCTGTGACCTATTCGCTGTTTATATCTGAAGTTCTGCATCTTACAGATACTGTTGTTAAATCAGTACGTCTATGTTCGGGAGTCAACATCTAATGACTATATCCTAAAACACTCAAGGGCAACTTCTCAATCATGCAGCATGCCCATAGAGAGAGTAATGGGACCTCTTTGCATTTCTCAGCATTGACTACCTTGATTGCCAAATTCTCCCCTACAAGTATACCTGTGGGTGGAGAAAGGGCAGGAAATAGATAGAATCACACCCAGGGGACGTGTCCACCAGGTGCATGGAAATGGGAGAGAGAGAATAACTTCAAGAATCACTGCTTCCTATTCTGCTCCTGCCACCCTTCGCACAGGACGTGTGGCTGCTTAATAGCGCAAGGAGTCCTTCATGCCTTCTAACCCAGACTCAGATTTTGCAGGGTTTAACTCTTTGGATATGTAAGTAGCAAGATTGTTCCTTAAAAATACATTTATATATATAAACTAAAAAAAAACCTACCCCAAAACAGTTGTCATCACCAGAAGGTAAAGACATTCAAAAGAAAGGCGCTTCTGTCACATGCTACCTTCTAAATCTTGGGTATCCTTTTGTACTTTGACAGCAATTTTGCATATAGACATGGCTGCCAAGCCAAGTTTGTTTGATGTTCTTTCCTGCCTTTGTAATGGAGTTTCCTTTCAAAGGGGGACCGGAGCTTATAAATGTGGAAAAGACACTTTTTGGCATTAAATTAGTGTCACTTTTAAAAAAAAAACCTACTGGTATGGACCCCCGTATTTTTTTTTCCAAGTTGGCTACCTTTGGGATTGTCCATTTGGAAAATATAATTTTAAAAAAAGAAACACAGAAGGGAAAACCATCATCTCTGGGAAATGCGCACAAGGCTGTGAAGCCTCCGCCGTCCCATCTACAGGACTCCAGGAGCCTTAAATGCCCTGGTCTCTGAGCCCTTTGTAATTTTTAATATATTGAGGGATGAACGCGTGATCTCCACTTTATGGAAAATGAAGTCGCTAAGCCCCAAGTCGCACAAAAAAATGTGCAGCAAGGTGTTGAACCCGGATCCCCCCAGACCCAGGTTAGCACTTTAATCAAAGTGCCGTCCTTCTTGTCCCTGAAGGGAATGGGGAGGTGATCTACACATACATAGTATTGCAGGACTGGAGCCTAGCTTGAAAACAGAGAGCAAAGAAATGCAATGATTTTAATTGTTACATAGCGTGTGGCCTATCAAACCCTACCTACTTTAAAAGAAACATTTGGGCTCCCCCCATGAATCAATCCCAAAGTGAGGATGTAATAATCAGAATACATAAAGTCCTTCTATTCACAAATGCTTGGTAGCCTCTGGCTGTGCATTTGCATGGCAACATCTTCTCCTTATATCCTACTTGGTCACAGGGCTGCATTGCTCAGCAATCAGTCTGAATTTCTCACACATTCTTTTTAAAAAAAGTATTATTATTATTATTATTATTATTTAATGTGCTTCTATGACTGGCTTCCTTGAATTGCTCTTGATGCTGCACACTTTTGGTCTGGCACATGAAAAATCCCTTTGATGAATGCATATGCCTTGTAAACAGGAGACATGAAAAATGTAGCCAAAGTCCCAACCGGCTTGCCAAATTGAACATGTGGAAGAAGAACAATAAAATGCCTATGAAGTTTTTTTTTTTTTACAGAGCCATAGACATTTGAAATGGAAAGATCTACTATGTGTTGCATGCAGAAGTGTTCTCTGCGGCGTATTCCCGAATGCTTTGCCCAGTGGTGAATGACTCAAGTGATGGACTTTCCAACGCTTCCCTTGGGAAACTATTCCTCAGGCAAATAGATCTCGCTGTCAGGAATTCTCAACCAGCTGTATGTCAAAGGATATAAATGTGCTAGCTCGTTTGGTTTGGAAACCCTCTAAATGGTTTATAAAATTTCATATTTGCAAGACTGCAAACATAAACTCAGTTACTGAGGCCACGTTGGTGAAATACGCCCTTCAGCGTTGGTACACTCTGTTTTGCACAGCCACTTTCGCGCATGCAGGTCACCTCACATGAGTAATTGTACAAGCAAAACTACGTGCACAAAATGAGATGCAGGCAGTCCTCTACTGACAATGTTTCAAGTGACAACGTTTTGCACTTACAACATTTATAAATTGATGCTGTTTCAACTTTCTGTTGTCAGTTTTGACTTTACAACGCTTGATCTGATGCGACGCCATGCCAGCGAACAAGTTCGCTGCGTCACTCATCTCTCTGGAGAACATCTGTCCAAACTTCCTTGGACACTTTCTTTAAGAAAGCGGACAAGACTCCAGAAAAACCTGCAGCCAAGACTCTGGAGAAGACTCCAGCCAAGAGTCCTTCAACAAGTCCAACCAGGAGCCTTTCAAAAAGCTCTGCAAAGTCACTTCAAAGAAGTCCTTCCAAATCAATAGGATTGCTATTTACAATATAAATATATTAATGAAGCTATATTACTCATCTATGATTAATCAAGTACAAAATTCTCGGGTATTTTTTGGTGAAAATAGGGTATTGGGCCTTGGTTCAGGAACCAATCCTCCATTTATAACGTTGTTTCTTATGAGAAAATCGGTTCCGAGTTACAACGTTTCAACTTAAGACGCGGTTTTCAGGAACCAATTGTGTCGTAAGTTCAAGGATTGCTTGTACTTGAAAGCTCTGGGCCTGGACACCAACACATTTAGAGGCACATAATTCACATCAGGTTTGTACACCAATGTACATTATAACGTGGAGAAAACACCTACCCTGAAATAAGCTGAGCACAACATTTACCCTAATCCAATTTAGACCAGCATACCCCTGATATTTCCTAAGATAATTCTATACTAGATTGGATAGGGTTACACCAATTTGGGGATGTGCATCTTGGATTGACTATATTAAAATTAAATACATTAAAATTAGGCCCTTGAGTGGAAAAGAGAAGGGATCTTTCCTGGACATTGTATATAGGAACTGGGTGCTACCAGGGCCATCATAGTTGTGCTGTCCAGGGTGGCAAAAATAGAGGTGTAGCATTTCCAGAATTGATTAGTGATCAGCAGGGATCCTGGCTTTCTCTGATTTAATAAAATCCCCATTTTTTGGTTTATAAAAAGTAACCCCAAAACCACCTTTTTCCATGATTAAAATGAAACACCACTATGTATATATAGTTAATATATACATAATATAGTAGTTAATATATATATAGTGGTGTTTCATTTTAATCACGGAAAAAGGTGGTTTTGGGGTTACTTTTTATAAACCAAAAAATGGGGAGATATATATGTGGGGAAAGGAACAGCAATGTTAATTTTGCTCAGGGCAGCAAAACAGGCAGGGCCAGTCCTGTATCCCCCGAACAGCATAGATCCATATTCCAAAGTCATCTTTGCCCGCAGATAGCCTGGAGAACTTGAGACACGTGAATATTGAAGTGTCTTTTACGGACACATGGCCCGATTCTCCTAGTGAATTCACATTCAGTCTTCTCTGACCTTCCTACTTTGGCCACATCCATAATCCGATAGCGCTATCCTTAGTCATTTGGCAAGGAAAAAAACCAAAACCTACTGCACAATCCAGAACCAATCTGGTTTCCAACTTCCCTGTTACATTGAGCTTCCCAACAAGCTTCCCCTCCTAGTTTGGTTTAAATCTTGTTTCGGGGAGTCAGACAGAGATGTACATGTGATGCAGCAGTCCTCTTGGACCAGGTGGCTTTAGCCATTGTAGGAGCTTTATGAGAATGAAATCAAAGTTTAGCAATAGTAGTATTGTAGTTCCTAGGAGTCTTTTTTATGGACCATGATCCCTGAGTGTCATAAACACAGAGCAAAAATGGGGGTGCTGCCTCATTTTAGATTGTGGAATCCAAGAAGTCTAGACTAACAAGACCAGTTGCTATGTTCTCTAGCTCTAAATCATATCTATCTGTATGTATGTATGTGTGTTATCTGTCTATCTGTATGTATGTATGTATGTATGTGTGTTATCTATATATCTGTATGTATGTATGTATGTGTGTATGTGTGTTATCTGTCTATCTATGTGTGTGTGTGTATGTGTATGTGTGTTATCTGTCTATCTGTATGCATGCATGCATGTATGTATGTATGTGTATGTACGTGTATTATCTGTCTGTATGTATGTGTGTGTGTATGTGTGTTATCTGTCTATCTGTGTATGTGTGTGTGTGTATGTGTGTTATCTGTCTATCTGTATGCATGCATGTATGTATGTATGTGTGTGTATGTGTGTTATCTGTCTATCTGTATGCATGCATGTATGTATGTATGTGTATGTATGTGTGTTATCTGTCTGTATGTACGTGTGTTATCTGTCTATTTGTATGTATGCATGCATGTATGTATGTATGTGTATGTGTGTTATCTATCTGTATGTATGTACGTGTGTTATCTATCTATCTATCTATCTATCTATCTATCTATCTGTAAGAGTGTATGTATGTGTTTATACATGCACACACACATGCATGCATACCCCCGCCCCCCCCACACATCTATATATAGACAGACACACACATTATATATACTAAAAAAAACCCAAATGAGCAGGTAATCTATTTGATCTCAGGCAATAAAATACCACTATGCTGGTTCTTCATCCCCTCCCTCATACTCCATTCTCCCAAAAAAGGAGTAAATACCAAATACTGGCAGAAATACCCCTGTTTACCCTTTTAAGGCCCAGATGTGATAATCAGACTATAATCTGGGAAAATATCAATCCATTAGACTGATAAAAGTAACCCCTAACTGTCAACTAAATGCATTCTTCCACTCTCCGTAGAGCCAATTTCCACAGTGTAAATGGGAATGTTATATAAAGCTGCTCTTCCAGGAAACTGAAATTAATGATGTCACTTGTCCTATGAGACTGGAACGTAAATTAATACAGGCTGTTTTATATATATGTACACCAAGGGATTAGTTGACAATCTACTCTTAAAAAAGAAGTAACACTTTCTGTTGGCTCGAAATCCACCGTCAGATTTGCTTATGAATTTTGCAAATTTTTGTAGGGGCCAAACCTCTATCATTGAAGCCAATGGGAGTTTTGCTACTGGTTTCATTGGGATCAGCAGTGAGGAAACCCAAACAGTTATCTCTGAACACTACCAAAACTTAGGGTGCTGGCACACGGAGAGGTGAAATCTGTATCTTGTGTCTTAAGCCATATCTCTTGATAGATATGCAGACTGTCCAACCAAAACAGCGAGTATAATCTTTCAAAGGTCTGTCCTTTGATATCTCATCCATGTTTTGTCTCCCTTTTATCTGGGTAACTCTACACCATGTACCGCCGACAACGCGGTATTTTGATTGATGTCACTTTATTGTATAAAATGCACGAAACATACTTGGGCAGAAAAACAAGAGAGACGAGAGAAGAGGTATTGTAGATGTTGGCATCTGATAGGATTAAACTCACTCCGTATTAAGCTGCTTTTTATCAAGTAGTAACTTGACAAGATATGATAATGTAATGCACTGTGACATGGTATCACATATCATCATGCAAAAAAAAATGCAGAGGAAAAGGAGGCTTTGTTTCAGGGGGGGATTATACATTTCATGGAATGAGGGCATTCCCTCCAGCTGTTGGGCGGGTATTTGGACACAGAGCAAGCTGCTAAAACAAAAGAAAGTCCCAACTATCCTCTGCCCCCCCTCTGGCAACACCACCAGTCTAGCTCTTATGAGCAACTAATGAACAACTGGTAATCAAGAGAATTAAAGCAAAACCCAGACTTAAATTTTAATCTTTGCTTGTTTCCAATTCAAACACTGCACTGCTTTCCTAAGGAATTAGCAATTATTATGACAAATAATATTGCTTCATCTTGAGTTACTTTCTTTGCAACTTGTTATGAACTCCTTCATCAGAGACTTCGTATTAAGTAATTAAACAAAGTCAAATAGCAACCACTTATAATTAGGACTGTGAAAAGAAGGGCATTTTCAGACTGGTGGCTAAACTGAAGAAAATGGGGCTCAATGAAATACTTGGTTTGCTCTTTTCTTTACTTTGAGGTTATTTAATCCTTTTTTGCACCCTCTAAAAATGAGGTTAAGTCCCAAATTTAAACTTCAAATCTTTTTGACTTTGTCTTTACACATCCTACTTCCTCCTATCACTTTTTTTTTTTTAACTGCTGAAACTATTCACTAAATTTTACCCAAACTCATGACAGTTTTTGGCCTGTCCCCAAAACTGAATCACCAATGGAAAAAAAAAATCACCCAGCTCTAATGACAATGCACTTCTGCAAGCTGATTGCAAGGCTTCTGCAGGCAATGCACTTCCCTGGTGTACACGTGTGATTCACGTGTGCTAGTGTGTGTGGCAAGCCTGCCCTGTACACAATCAGCAGGAGGATGGGAGTCTGGTGTAGTTTTTAGATAGTACTGCCATGTCAGTAGGAACTTGTCGGGGATTCACACAGCTGGGGGTGGCAGAGCATCCTTCGTCCTGGGGAAGTAAGGACGTGCACCGCATACACTTCCAAGTGTCCTTTTTTATTCTCGCCAGCATTTTCTCTCTCAAGCCTACTTAGGGTTTAAGCAACCTAGCCCAACCTCTCACTAGGTATCTGGGCAGGCTGGAAGGCCATATGGGTTGGGACTTCCTGTAGTGACTTTCGTCGAAGTAATGTCACCGATATCGTTTGTAGAGCTTGAGTCCAATCTGGCTCTGGACCTGCTCACAGCTGAAGGTTTCTAATTTGGTATCCCGGTTTCTAATTTTGGTATCCCACTTTATAATTCTGGTATCCCATTTTCTAATGCTGGTATCCCACTACCACTGAGAGGGTCAAGCCCTGCTGGCAGTGAAGCCTGACCCATCAACCCAGCTGTAACTGGGTGCCTGGCCTTTCAGTTTGGGGGAGTCCAAGTTGCCCAGATGTGATGTGGGCCCCTTTCTTGCTGCTGAGTGCAGGAACAAGCCTGCCTTTGCAATAGTCTTTGGGCACAACTTTCAACTTTTTCAACATTATTACAAGCAGGGTATATAGGGATCCTGTGGCAGGCACAGGCCTGGGCTCGCTAGAGACTGGATCTGCAGCTCATCCCACGCTACCTTGATGCTCAAGAGCTGCAGTCCTTGGCTTCCAGTTCAGGTCTAATGCTTGCTTTTTTTCTAGGAAACTGCTAGGCTGCTTTATCCTTTGAGAGGATATAACTGAACACATCAGCACATCCTCGCAGTTTCGCTGGAAGGAACGATCGCGATCTATGCCAACATCTGCAACACAGAAAGAGAGGGGGGGAGAAGAAAAAAATGGCTGTTTGGATTCTTGATAGGGAGCTGAAGCATAGCCATAGAAAGGAATTGGCTCATCCCGAAAACTGAATTCGTACCATTTCTCTGACCCGGGAAGACAGATGACATCAGTCCCATGGGGAAGTGCTTTACAGAGGCCTATAATCCATGTACTGACAGGAATATTCACTGCAGCCGTTGTTTGTTCTCTAAGCGTCAAAAGCTTGATTGGATCTTGTATCATTTGACAACAGAAATGCTTTGTGGCGATGGACAAATGAGGTGGGGTCTGACAGATTGAAAGGCGGTTGTGAGATACAGCATCAGCCCCAGAACCCTGCAAATACAGCAGCTAAAAATAAAAGCTCCCAAGGCCGATTTGGGCTCAAAAGGGAACGCACCAGAAACGTCGGTCGTTCCTCTGGGGTCGTTGGAGCCGAGGGGGAAAATAAAAAAGTCCATGTTGGATGCAAACTCCCTTTTGTCCCCCGTTGTAGTGCAGCACAGATGTGGAGAAGTACAAGTGTGACTGTGTTTTCAGAAGTGCAGAGGTAAAATGTTATTACGGAAATATATTCAGGAGGAAAAATCCTGAAATGCAAAATGGATTACTTCTCAAGCGGCCCAGGCAGAGCGGGGCTAAAACAGCAGGGCAATCATTTTAGGCTGGATAGAAAGAGTTTGATTACGCTTTACCCTAAAGCCCATTCGCACTGAAAAGCAGGCCCAAAGAATCCAGATAGACCCGCAGACTTATAACCTATTAGAAAGGGTTGATTGCTTTGAATAATCAAAATCAGATGGAATAATCAGAGGTAGGCCTGAACCCAATCTGTTGATCTAAACACACGGCTTCAGGGAAATCAAGATTCATTTTTGGGCCTGAATGAGAAATTCCTGCCTATTTTCACCTGCCAAAGGTCTGATTTCTGATGGCAATCAAAGGCGGAAATGGAGATTTCACATCTTCTTGCTTCTCATTGGCAAGGCTTCATTGATTGGGCTCACAGTAGGATATGAGAATCATAGACTGAAATCCTCAGGGGGCCTCTACAGTGCTTTAAATACTTAATTTTTCTGCCAGGATCTATTCTCCGCTCCCCCAAAGAAAGGTGGGAGAAGATCTGGAATTTCTCAGGTAGACAGAAGAGATGGGCAAGGAGGGGGGTGGTTTTATTTGGGAGAAACAGGGGGTGGGTTTGGGTTTCACAAACCTAGGGGTGATTTGGATCTGTATGGGTCGTTCCTCACCTCCATTCATCCAAGTTTGGGGGTGTTTAGAGAAATGTATTCTCATCCTGGTCCAACACTAAGAGAGAGTTGCTTAACTCATTTTCCACTTGTGATAGCCCATCGGTGAGGATGCCAGGCCAGCGGTGTTGGTGTAGCACGATGCACAGGAAGAGCCAAACATTTTGCTGGTCATAGTGACACGAGCCCGTCCAGGTAGCTCAAGTGAAAGCCGTTTTGGCCCGTGGCAGCAGGCTGACTCAGTTTGTCTACCATTGAGAAGCAACGGGATGCAATTCGCTGTGTCCAAAATGAGCAGCAAAACTGCCCCCTTACACCCGAAGCTCCCTCCCAGTTGAACTAGCTCGGCCGACTGACCCGCGTGACCTCAGAAGAGGTGCCAAGACACAACCCCTGGTGAGAAACCACACAAGTACCAGCTTGTCAACATGAAAGAGGCTCCCTACCCTGATGTCTGAAAGCCACGGGGTGCCCTGATAATGTCAGCACTGCCATTATCTAACCTCTCCTGACCTTGCCAGCTCGGTGACCCCAGGAAGGGCCAAGCGACGGGGAACAGGATTGGTCCGACTCGACACTAATTGACATGTCCGTAAATCATTCGCAAAACAGTTGGCGCTTTCTATATTCCAATACAATGGCACATTGACCATAATGGCAGCAAGAAAATGAATGCTTGAGGATTAGCACAGACCATAACATATACCATAATAGCATATTCTGGGGACAAATGGTTGCAAGCATTTGCCAGGAGGGAGCTAAAGATTTAACCCAATGTTCAATCTCTTTCCAAGTCTGACTTTTATCATCTGTGACTGACCAGTTTTCCCCTGCGTCTGGCACAGAAAGAAGTGGTGTGCTCATAATTGTCTGCGTGTGATCTTCAGAAACGCGTCTGCGAAAAACACAAGCCCACAACCTAATGCAGGAGTTTATTATTTTGCTGAGGAAAAAAATAAAAATCTAGTCACCCAGTAGAGCAAACAGCACCTCTTTAATACTTAAATCATTAGGCACAAAATAAAGGGTTGCTATTTTGATCTCAGGCTTTTTTTATGAATAAGGTGCAGCGGGATGATGACGGCCGTGGCATTACTTCTGTTTGTAGATGGGAAATCAGGATGCATTTCTCCAAAGTCAGATGTCGTTAGAGCCACACCGCAGCGTGGACATTCATTAAGAGAGCAACTGGATCTACTTGCCAATAAAGGGTGGGGTTTCCATCAACCTGTTAATTGCTGCAGCTCTGCTTAAATCTATGGGGGCAAAGCAGATACGACTCTCGGTTAGACCCTTTACAAAGTCGACCCCGCAATCTTTGCAAATGCAAACAAATGCAATCACTGCCTTACTATTTCACAGAGCAAAGCCCTGCCAAACCTGCTCTCCTTCAGGGTGCTCTGCAGCTCACCTGCCCCCCCAATCCCAAAAAGCTCCATCTAATTCAGTCAACCGTTTCTCTGCACATGGGGCCTGGATTTCAGTCTGGCAGCAGTTCCTGCGCCTGGCTCTCGCTCAAAGGGAGAAGCCACGATTCTCATTGTACCCATGGATGCAAAGTGATGCAGAGTGATGCTGTTAATGTGACTCAGCTGAGCATGCTTGGAGAGAACAGCCAGGTCAAGGCACGCAGCAGAGGGGATGGGATGGGAGAGCTGGCTGCTAGCCTGCAGCCCATTGTCCTTAAAGGGGAAGCATATCCTTTGTACTTCAAAGCCTTGATTGTCGACTGGTAGATCCCAAGTGTGGCTCATTATATGGCATTTCTGTTTGAGGCCAGGGCTCCCGGCAAAAAAGCCTTGGGACTTTTGTCACGGTTTATTTTGTTAAGGGCCATGCTCTGCTGCTTAGGCCTTGGCTTTTCATACGCCACATACATACATTGCCTAGAAAGTGTCTTTCTGCATGGGATAATAGGGGATTAGCCACGCTGCCATCCTACTCATCTGAACAGATCTATTCCTAAAGGAGGGAAAGCTCATAGACCTGCTTCTTTGACTCACTAGGCCACGATCCCCTGGACTCAGGGTCTGCGGTTGTGATGCTATCTAGCTCCTTGAGTCTTCACCGCGGTCTGGGTCTGCCCCTCAGTTCTCAGCTACGTGCAGACTCGGTAACCAAAAATTAAAAGCACTAACGCTGCCACTGGCTCGCCTCCTTGCCTGACTTTGGCCGCCCAACCTGGGCTCCCTTAAAAGCAGGTTTATTCTGAGCGGTCTCTGCACTTTGCTCCGGCCTAGAGAAAAATAAAGCATGAAAAAAAAAAGTCACCCACAAGCGGAGGGGCATGCAAGCAATTTGTCTGGGTTACTCATTGCTCCACAAAGACGGAGGAGAGGGGAAGGGCCAGTGTGTGCCAGTAGTTAAAAGTTTCTTAGCGCTCACTGCAGCTGTGACTTGGACGCAGCTCGCTCTGGAAGTACACGACATGTGGACATGTTTAAAAAGATGCTGAGATTAGGAAAACATTATTGCACTACAGGAACAACACATTTCAGCTGCCTTTACTGCTGATAAACCTGGGAAATCTTTTCCAGAAGAAGAAGGACCCTGCCATGAGAGCAAATAGCAGGGAAAAACATGAAAATAGTAAACAAGCAAACAAATCACCAGGGTTTTAGGACAGCTCAGGTTTACATGCAAGAGCGCATGGCTAGGATTTCCAAAAGTGCTCTGTTAGCTTCACTGAAAGCAGTTAAGTTTGATAGGAAGAGCATGAGGCCACCAAAATCAGTGCTTTTGAAAGTCTTCCTCTTTGTATCTGGTTGTGTGACAATGCAGTTCATTTTCAAACAGGATTTTACCTCCCTTGGCTCCGAGATCAAATGTTCCCCCAAAACTTTGGCCATCTCCTTCACTGCCTTCCACAATAAGTGTCCTTTTGCAAAGCTATGACGTGGACTCCATCCTTCCACATCATAGCTAGTTCCCTCCTTTCCCCTTCAATCAAACTGGTTTTCCCTTACAGTCATTTCCTCTCTTTAAAAGTGATTTATAATACCAGACCACAGGACCTGGAAGCAATGTAGATGATAAACAGGATGCACTTCCATACACAGCCTCTGTTCAGGTGCTTCAAGCAGTGACAGCGGGATTCGGAAGAAACGTGGTCACTCCTTTTTGGCCGGACGGGAGACTTATCTCAATGTGGGGTTACTGGAGGTGGAAAAAAAAAAAAGAAAATATAGCAGGATACTGCAGGCTTGTGCTTCAGCAAATGTCTCTTTCAAATTTCCTTTGGCTCCTTCTTATGGATTCTCTTAAATAAGTCTTCAGCTCTTCTACTTAGTATTACCACGATAGCACCAACAGCGGCAGGGACAGTCCCTCTAAACCAGGGGTTTTCGACCTTTTTTCATTTGTGGACCCCTTTGGAAATATCAAATGGAGGTGTGGACCCCTTTGAATGGTAAGGGTGGGTAGTCACATACTTTTCATTGACTATAGTGGACCCCTTAGACATAGTCTGCGGACCCCCAAGGGCCCACGGACCACAGGTCGAAAACCACTGCTCCAACCCATCCGCTCTGTGCAGAATGGTGATTATCTGAAGAAGTAAAAGGGGGAGGTACGAATCGGTTCGTAGCCAAAGCTAGAAGAAAACCAGGCATTAAAGGCAGAGGCTGACTCAAGTTTGACCCACCTTCCTTTCCTTTAATCTCGGAGGAAGCTTGAACCTGGATTTGGATCAGGACTACATCACTGGCCCAGCCCCACTTGAAAGTTAGACTCAAGGTTACCCAGGGGCCACTACAATAATTTATACAATCATTGGCACCTTCCATCAGACTGCCAATTAAGCGCAATTTAAGGTCCCGTCCATTTGAGGACTTCCCCAGACCGGGTCTCAGAGAACCAGCCCCGCTTTGCTCCTGTGGTCCTTTTAAAAGTGAGCAAGCAAGCAAACCAGTCAGGGCATCCCTGTGGAAAATGAAATACGTACCACCCTTTGTATTTGTTAGTCCAATTACTTTTGTTTATTGACCTGCTCTTCATTTAGACTTTCGGTCATTAGCAGTTACCCGGCGAGCATGGGAGGCACAGCTTAAAAGAATAATCATCCTACGGGACAAGACTAGAAACAGATTTGAGCCGTTAGGGAAAGTTTTCAGATGCAATATTTTTGATCGTTTGTTTTTCTGTTTGGCTGGCCCTTTCTCAACAGATCGTGTTTCTTGAAGGGAAGTTTCTCTTTGCAAAGTGGCTGACCCACTGGCAACAGTACAAAGTGCTGAGTGTTTAGGAGATGAACTCATACTTTTGAATATGGTTCCCTTTTACTGCTGGAAGCAGCTAATGAAGGGGAGCGGGGAATAGCAATGCAGGGAGTAGAGACCAGTGGTTAGGGTGCTAGCTCGGGCAGGGATGGCCTGAGTTTGGTCCCCTGCTCTGCCACAGACTTCCTTTTTAACCTCAGGCAAGTCACTTAATCGAGGCATGCTCAGTCACGCTGCTGAGGAAATAAGCCTTGCCCGCCCCTATGCGTCACTCCCAAAATGATGCCATGAGGACACCTGAAGGCACTTCTAGTGAGATCAAGCACAGTGAGCATCCTCACAGCCTCATCCCTGGGGTGGAGAAGCAGTGTGGGAGCAGGTGGACTGGGATGATGTCCTTTGTGGTAGTGGTGTAGACATAATCCCGGGGCCAGATATTACAAAGGGCTTGGGGGGCCTTGTGACATGGTCCAACCCTGGATATGACCGGGGTGCCTCTGAGCCCCACTCCTGGGAGTGCGTCCACACCTCCAGGGCTGCCTCTCAGCCCCAATCCCCTCTCTGCCATGTGCTGCTTGAGTGCTGAGGACCGACTGGGATGCTCCAAAGTTTACCTCCCTGACCTCTGATGCCTCAGCTTGACCTGCCTCGCTCAGGTCTTGCCAGCTGGAAGAATCGCACCCTTATTCGGCCGTGTGCTCAGAAAAGATGAATACCCTTTCCAAAGAAGCGGCTTGCCTGTATGGTCAAAGGCTCTGAAATCATACTTATCCCAGCAAAACGAAGATGCCAAAAAATAACAAAAAGTTTTACTATAACAAGAGCAACCATAAGAAATCGGTGGTCGTATGCTGAGATACGGGGATATGAGAATAAGCAAACACAAGGAAATATCAGAACAATAATCTGACCTTATCCAGCATCTCAAACCCAAGAAGGCCGCTTCTATTCAGCTCAAAGCAGCCCCTGCCTCTGACCCGTCTGCAATTTCTCCTGCCGGCCTGCTTTGCTGGGTCTGCTGGCTGAGGGCTCACCTAGGAAGACTAGAGATCAAGACTTGCTTCTCCCTACCAGATGTTGCAGCTCCCCTTTCCCTACAGCAGCATCCCCGCACAGGTCCACATCTGTCCCTTTCTTGACAGGGTGTTGACACTCTCCATGCCTTCCTCGCACTAACGCCCAGCCAGGTTTTTCTGCCTTGAAGGGCTCAGTCTAGTTGACTTTCTCAAAACCCATCTCACAAATCATTGGGTTTGCTACACTTGGATGCCTATCTTGCTGGGATCCTTTGACCCCAGCAGACTTTGGGGCTGGCCCAGATGATCTTGCAAGGTCCCTTCCAGCCCTAATGTCTATGAAGTCTATGAAAAGGCAGTAGTAGCTAGCTGCCACTTTGTTTTGAACCCCACCGGTGCCTTCCTCTGCTACAGCACTCAACCGTCGTTACAAATCTTGGCTTATTGCAAGGCTTTCGAGTGCTTTCCTCTTCTCCTAACCTTCAGCTCTCCCCCTAATACAATGGGAAGTTGTGTTTAAAAAGTCTGGTCATTCTCCTGTGTTTGCTCATGCGGATGCAGCGAAGGTTAGAAGGGCTTTGTTCCCACCTCCTTGGCCGGTGTGTATTTTGGAGAGGATGGGAACTGTGTTCCCATCCCACCTAGCTCAGCTGATAGCATCCGTGCGCTACAAGTCACGTCAAGCAAAGAAGCTCTCGAGAGGGGATTTAGATCCCCGATCAGCTCCTGATGCATAGCACACACATAGCAGCTGCTGTAGCAGCTTATCTTCTCTTGCTTCATAAAGAAATAGGCTGGAAAGGAGCCAAGGGCACGTAGGACTGAAGATCGGGGGAAGCAGTCAAGGGGAATACAAGCAAATTTAGAAAAGCAGAACAATGGCTCAATGGAGTTCTGATAAGAGTTGCATGGAGCTATTTTTTACTCTTCAATCTGTGAGTCTGATTTTCATTGTTTTATTTTTCTTCCCCTTAAAAAAAACCCAAAAAACTGCAAAGCTTTCAAGAGGAGGTGCCACATGGTAGAAAGGGTTAATGCATAAAGTCTACCATTCTCCGAACTCAGCTCTAGCTCAGTGCCGGAGTGAAATGAGCTGGTGGTCTGAACCTCGTCCCTGATGGGTATTTGCTCATATTATAAAACCCTGCTTACAGCACACAACGCCTTCTGAAACAATTGGCAAGCTCTCCTCAAAGGGTGGCCTGGATTTGTAAACAGCAGGGGTTTGCAACCCAGCCAGCCAGGCTGAAATCCATTGGCAGAACTGCACTGGGAGCCTTTACACAGCATCCCCCTGGCTCCCTGCCTGGGCTTTGCAAGTGTTATCAATCGCTTGCTTTCATGAACATTAAAGAAATCAAACTTTCCTTTTTTTAATAGCAGCTCAAAGGAAATGCAAACTTAGATCAAGGGCAAAGGCAGAAAGGAAAGGAAAAAAAAGCTGTTTTTCATGCTGCCTTCTGGGGAAATCCTTGAGATTGCGCAGTGGACGTGATGAGATTTCTGGCCAGGATGAGAGCTTGGACTTGATTCTCAGCTCAGATCCATGTCTGTGCATTACAGAGATCCTCTCTGGTAAAGGGTGAGCCCAGTGACACCCTATTATGGTCCATATAAGATTCAGGAGTGCTCCAGGAGGACAGCACCAACCAAAATCTACTACAGGTGCCCCCGGCTAGGGCAAGCAGCCATCCCTGTGCCTCATGCCTACCTGTAGGCTGCTGGGAGGTTCGTCTGGTAGTAACACCCCTGCACAAGGACAGTCAAGTTGCAGCAGGGGAGGTTTAAGTTGGATATGAGGAAGAACTGTCTCACTAGGAGGGTGGTGAAGCACTGGAGCAGGTTACCTATAGAGGTGGTGGCCTCTCCATCCTTGGAGGATTTAAGGCCCGGCAAGACAAAGCCTTGCTGGGATGATGTAGTTGGGAGATGATCCTGCTTTGAGCAGGGGGCTGAACTAGATGTGACCTCCAACCCTCATTTTCTATGACTGCGCTTCCATGGCAGTAAGTGGCTTGTACAAGATGAGCTAAGACCAGAGCTGGGCTCTAGGAAGGGACCCTGTAAACACTTAAGCACACAAGTAGCTGCTCAAGTGTGCAGGTCCAGTGAGTTCAATGCAACTACTCAGCTGAAGTAAGGTTAACCACGTGCCAGAAGAATGAAGTCTTATGGTTGCACCATGAAGCAGCACTTAGTCAGACTTGGCTCATCCATGGTATTTAGACTGCAAATGAATTTGAGGGAGGTAGGCATCTGAGTGCCTTAGAGGATCAGGTTCCTCTACATGCTCACCCAGGATTAAATATATACTGTCATGCTCCGGGTCTTTGCAGCACCAGCTATACACCCGAACAAAACTCATAAAATCCAAGGCTTGAAAGGAAGCTTCCCAGATCATCACAGCCCATCTAGGACTTTGTCTCCACGATGGGGCTTCTGGAGAGCTATCTCACCTACCAGTCTTTTCATGCCCACAGCCAACGTAGCTATGCTGGAAGATTTTTATATTGCAGACATTGAATATCTAGGGGAAGAGGAAAAACACAGTGTGTTGCGAGGTGGGGTTTAATAATAATAATAGGTAAATAATATGCAGCCCTTTTTATCAGTTGGCTGCCAAGTGCTTCACAAGGATGATCAGAATTGTTGTTATGAATGGGGAAACTGAGGCACAGGAGGAGGGTGACTTGGCCAACAACACCCAAGAAGCCCGTGGCAGAGCTAGGAACATACCCCAGCTCTCCTGAGTCCCAACGAAGCTCACTAGCCATATGGTCAAGTCCCGTGCTTCCCTCCCCCACAGCCTTTAAATAACAAAGTCCATCTTTTCCTTTCATTCATATGCCGTGACAATCTGCTGAGTGGGCATCAATAAAGGCTTCTCAACTCATGTTTAAAATAACTCATGTATCTTGGACACTCTTCCAAGTCCATCCTATGAATTCTGTGCTCTAAGCCAAGGTCTTATACTTTGTGTCATCAAGGGATCAATTTTACAAATAAGATTAAGCGCTGAAATAAAAATCACTCAAGATGGAGGTAACTCATTCGCTGGCATAAAGCGAGAGGATGAATTGATCTTCTGGCACATGTAAATGCTCCTCCATCTGCCAATACCATCCGGCAATTAGTCAGAGCTGCAATACATAGGGCTTATAGGCATGAGTTGTAAATCAACATCATCTCTCACGAGGGGGATTTAACCCCTGGGTGTTTTTGGACCATTGCAAATATATTCCCAGAGGCTCCTATTGAAAGGAATGTGCTCAGAAACAATGTTTTCTTATTTCCAGGATGGAAGTCCAGCACGTAATGTAAATGTGATCCCTTTACAGAAGTATTGGGCAGCTAAGGACAGCCACACCCTTAAGTGTGTTTTAGGAGCTGCAGCATTGGAAGAGGTTCATTGCCACCTATTAGTGCCACCTATTTTAATCACTTAAATGGATTTAGGTTCAGTGCCACTATTCAGTGCCACCTACTTTAATCACTTAAATGGATTTAGGTGCCTGCAGGTGAATCTACCTCGCCTTGCTCACATCCCTGAAAAGCAATGAATGCAAAAGGTGGGTGGGTGATTCTCCTCCCTGCTTATTTGTGACTCAGTCGCAAGGGTCAGAGGACCGTGTGTTACCAAAGTAGATGTGTGTAGATGTTAGCCAGCCCTTGGTGCTTTCAATACCCAGAGATGAGTGCTGAAAGTTTTGGGATCTGTTGCAGCTATACTAGTGGGCAGCTTGCTGGTTTGCTTGCAGCATCCTGAATTCAGACCTACATTAAGTGGGATCACTAAGGACTGGGAGAATCACACCTGCGGGCCCCAGTCTAATTACACATCTAAGAGCTGTTTGAAGAAACTGGCCCATGGTGTCCACAGGCAGACCTGCCCCGTGACCTCAAGCAAGATGCTTCATCTTTCCATCCCTGTTTTCCTTCCCATCCCTTGTCTGCCTGGCCTTTTGGGCTGGTAAGCTGTACAAGCCAGGGGATCACTCTGGCCAGGTGCTTGTACAGCACTTCCCACAATGCGAGCAGACCTCATCTGCGGTAGCACCAAGTATCTAACGTGATCGCCTGGGTTAGGATCGTTTGATATAAACAATCACGGTGCATTCCCCCACCTCAACCTTAAAAGAAGATTTTTTTCCCCCGTTCAGCTAAACTGCTTGATATAACATTTACATTTTCTTTCACTACAGCTCTCCTAATGACCAGTTTACATAAACAGAGAAATGAGGTATGGCAGTTCAAGATAGGGGAGAAAATAACACACTGTACCAACAAGATCAACAGAAGGGGGAAACCCTTGGTGCTTTCAATACCCAGAGATGAGTGCTGAAAGGTTCGGGATCTGTTCCAGCTATATTAGTAGGCAGCTTGCTGGTTTGCTCACAACATCCAGAGTTAAGACCTAAATTCTTTTGACCTCTGATTCAGCGGCGGTGAGGATCGCATGTGAATAATGAAGTGAGAAAACCCAAAGAAAAAAAAAAAGGATGAATACTGGTGTGCATACCGTTAAAAGGTGAGGCGAAAGAGTTTTCTGTCTGCCAAGAGATGAGTTCAAGTACCTAGCTGTCTGAGGTTCAGGTTGTAAAAACCTAGACTCCTCAAAACCATGGGTTCCTCTCCCAGAAGGCTGACACAGCCCTTGTTTCTTCCAAGATTAATAAATCATGATGCAATTTTATCATTTACGGGTCTTTCAGATGAGATCATATGAGTCTTCTCAGCCAGGTTGTATCAATAGGGCATTGGGATATAATGGGGGGGGAGCCTGAATTGCCTCGGAGGGTGATCTGCAGGGGCAGTGGGCGATGCCTCTGGTTTCCAGAGGTGCCAGTGAAGTGCCACTGCACCTACCTCCACCGTTAGCTAGCTGTGATGGGCAAATGCAAATTGATGGGCATTCACTGGGGTGACCTGTGCCTGTGGGGTCCCAGTTGGCACTGCTCTGTGCATTCAGGAGAGGAACCAAGGGATGCCAGGGGTATAAAAAGCGAGAGACCAATTCTTGCACCTCAATTCTCCTAGCTAGCTCTTAAAAAGGAACAGCTCCTCTACAGGCAAAACCCCATGCTTGCAGTCACCAAGATGTATAATATATTTAAGTATCCATATGCCTGAAGAAGGGTGATTGCACCCAGAAGCTTGCTAAGAACTTTTTCCCAACTACTCAGTGGTCTCATAAAAGATATCACATCTACTCAAAGACCCTGGCCTCCCTAATTTAGGGCCAGGATTTTCAAATGCCAAAAGCATGATGCGTTTGTTGTTTTGCTTTCTTTGGTTGGACCCGTTGGTTTGCAAATGCCAACTGGGGATTAGTGCAGGGTACAGGGCCATGAATGGACACCCATGGCACCCAACTCACCTCCTTCCTCACCCTTGGGATTCTTGAAGCTTTGTCCTTCCTCTGTAGCCCCTCTGTCACCTTTCCTAGGTATCCTAGAGACCTCTATCTCTTCCTTCATTGCTTACCATCTATGGAAGATTGCCCGCTTGAATGGCAACAAGCCAGCTGCTGACTTGGTGAAGAGAGATTAAGAGGCTGGGGCAGTTCGAAGTGTTCCTACTAGGGAAGGGTGAGCTCACATATTTCCATTTATTCTCCTGTTCTCCACTTTGTTTGACATTTAACCTAAACTTATCACATTATTTCATGTCTATGGCTCCAGCTTTCTAGCTTTGTAGTTTTCCACCCGATACTTATTTTTTATGGTGGTTAACTACCATTGCTTTTCCATGAGAGGCCTCTGAACCTGGCTGTCATACTAGATCATTTTCACAGCTAAACATTGGCCTCTTTGGAAGGGGGAAGCCTAGGTGATGGCCGGGGAAGGCAGAGGAGACACCTTGATGATGTCTGAGATATAATTTGTAGGGCTGTGCAAAACTTCACCAGGCGTTTTGTTTCGAAGCTGTTTTGACATGTTTCAAGCTCAAAACAGCAACATCGAAATGAAACAAAAGGCTTTGAAACAGCTTCAAAATGAAACGAAGGCACTTGTAATGTTTTGAAACATTTCGAGTTTCGAAGCCAGACTTACTTGGCTTCAGCGCCAGTCCCAGGCGGCAGCCTCCTCTCATCCAGCATGCAGATCCAGGGTCTTGCACCCCGGGAGGAGTCCAGCACAGCCCAGCAGCCCTCCTGGGGGTACGAGCCCCCAGATCTGCGTGCCAGATGAAAGGAGGCAGCAATTTTCTCCGGTGCTGGGTGCAGTCCATGCCCAGCACCAGTCCCAGGTGACAGGGCAGCCTCCTCTCATCTGGGGTGCAGATCCAGGGGCTACCGGGCTGTGCCGGACCCCTCCAGGGGTGCGAGCCCCCAGATCTGCACGGCGGATGAGAGGAGGCTACCACTACTGGCAAGTGTCAGGAGTTGTGTTTTGAAGAGTTTGAGGTACAGTTTCCCAGAAACCTCTATACCTATCTCCTTGAAACCTGGCAGGCTTCATGCCCTCAGAAGGTGCTAACATCCTTGCAATTTCCAGCCAAATCAGGAGAGAAATGACAATGTTGTAGGCATTTTCACGATTCCCCATTATAGCCTATGGGTGAAACGTCGGAACACGTCGAAACAGCGAAACAGTTTTGACGAAACGAAACGGGACAGCGCTTCGAGATGAAACAAAATGATGAAATGAAACACCGTCCCTTCGTAACAGTGAAATGGACATCGAAACGAATCGACGGTGTTTCGCACAGCCCTGTCATCACAACTTGGATTAGGGCAGTTCAGACTGAACAAATGGAGGTGTTGAAGACAATCATCAGAGTAGAGTGAGACTTTTGGAGTGCAAAGCAGGGGGGAAGAAGGATATAGGGACCACCGCAATGAAACCAAGATAGCAGAGCTGTTCATGGCTCTGAAGAGAGAAAGGGAAAGGAAGGATTTGGAAGGAGAGGTGGGCATTTTAATTTTTGACATAAATTGAGTTTGCATGGGTGAGGGACACTGGGAAGCAGATGTCAGAGATAAAGAGCCCACCCTTTCCAGTCTTTTTCTTACAAAGCAACTAATGAATTCCTGAGACGCTCTTTCAAGCCATACAAAGTCTTCTCCCAGTTCTCGATAAATAATTTTCTTCTAGTAATCACAGAAATTTTCAAGTAATTATGGAGCAATCCCTCCACACATGCTTCATTTCAGCTCTACATATAAACACCCGGCAAATTAGCAATCAGATTAAAATCCATTTCATAGTAATAATCAGAGGCAAAGCAGACACTGATCCATAGACATCAGTCAAAACAAACATACCTGTGGACCATCAAACATGAATGTCTTCCATACTGCTCTCTTTTAAGTTTAAGTAACTTGTTCGGCCTTTTTTCTTTTGCCAGAGGGCTGTAACGTAGCTCCTTCACAACCGCAAATTTAAGAGATACTGTTTGGAGACCAGAAACAACATTAGGGAAATTGTGTTGACCTAGTTTTCAAAACAAATGAGAACATGTTAAAGTCACATTTTTAGGAAGCTTTTACGACTAGACCATATGGACGGAGAAGAATGAAGAGATGCACGGGTGAACTCTGGAAATGTGGCCACAATGGATAGGTTCACAAGTGAATTTGGCACCTCAACCTGTTCCTTGTTTATGCACGTCAAAAAGTCACCAAAAAGTCATCATCCAGCATCTCATGAGGTCATGCAATATGCTAATACCATCCACCCCTTCCTACCATCCCAGCATGTTTCTGCTGCGACTGCCTCTCAGGAACCAACGCATGCAGTAATGTCTTTAGATCTGGCCAGTGATCAGGTGTATGGGTACAGCCAGAAAAGGAAAGCAAGCCTAAGACTAAATCTGGTGATGCCTGGATCAAGTAGGTGCTAGTAGCTCCAGACTTTTACAAGCACCGAATGATTCCCAAAAGTGCTTTGGGGAAAAGAAGAACAGACTTTAAGAAGTCAACAGGTTTATGCTTAAACTGGGCAAGAACATTTTATCATGCATGCTCACCTTGCTGGGGTCATCTGACCCCAGCTGACATCCTGCCCCTTGGGCAGGGGGCTGGACTCGATGATCTCGCGCGGTCCCTTCCAGCCCCTAATGTCTATGAAATCTATGAATCATTGTATTATTAAAAATACCAAAAGGTATTTTGATGCAAGTAGGCTGCAAAGTGGAGTGGAAATCCCGTCAAGGAAAAATGGAAATTTCATGGGAAGTTCTGAAATGTCAGCATTTGTTTCCCTTCTGAATCCAGACCAAGATCAAAATAGCAAAACTCTCCAGGGGATGGGATGAACCACACCAAAAACAACTGATTCAGACCTTCAGAGTCTTTACCTTTCAAATCGGCGTTAACTCTTATTCACCTGAGCCAACACTTTACAACAACCACTTTCCTGTGGTGCATCATCAGTGGGGAAGCGCCATCTCTAGGTGAGAGCCATGGCATGAGCAATGGTACGAGACCCCTTGAAGAAGCACAATCTCTAGGTGAGAGCCATGGCACAAGCAAGGGCACGAGACCCCTCTAGGAAGTGCCATCTCTAGGTGAGAGCCATGGTACGAGCAATGGCACGAGACCCCTCTAGGAAGCACCATCTCTAGGTGAGAGCCATGGCACGAGCAATGGCACGAGGCCCCTCTAGGAAGCACCATCTCTAGGTGAGAGCCATGGCACGAGCAATGGAATGAGACTCCTTGAAGAAGCACCATCTCTAGGTGAGAGCCATGGCACGAGCAATGGCATGAGACCCCTCTAGGAAGCACCATCTCTAGGTGAGAGCCATGGCACGAGCAATGGCACGAGGCCCCTCTAGGAAGTGCCATCTCTAGGTGAGAGCCATGGCACGAGCAATGGAATGAGACTCCTTGAAGAAGCACCATCTCTAGGTGAGAGCCATGGCACGAGCAATGGCACGAGACCCCTCTAGGAAGCACCATCTCTAGGTGAGAGCCATGGCACGAGCAAGGGCACGAGACCCCTCTAGGAAGCACCATCTCTAGGTGAGAGCCATGGCACGAGCAATGGCACGAGACCCCTCTAGGAAGTGCCATCTCTAGGTGAGAGCCATGGCACGAGCAATGGCACGAGACCCCTCTAGGAAGCACCATCTCTAGGTGAGAGCCATGGCACAAGCAATGGCATGAGACCCCCTCAAAGAAGCACCATGTCTAGGTGAGAGCCATGGCACGAGCAATGGCACGAGACCCCTCTAGGAAGCACCATCTCTAGGTGAGAGCCATGGCACAAGCAATGGCATGAGACCCCCTCAAAGAAGCACCATGTCTAGGTGAGAGCCATGGCACGAGCAATGGCACGAGACCCCTCTAGGAAGCACCATCTCTAGGTGAAAGCCATGGCACGAGCAATGGCACGAGACCCCTCTAGGAAGCACCATGTCTGGGTGACAGCCATAGCACGAGACACCTGAACTACACCAGCCCCGAGGCACGGTGGCATCTGAAGCCTAGACACACAGTCGTGTTGAACTGAGCTGAAAACAAAAATGCTTCGCTCCCATTTTTAAAATTTCGGCAAACGCGACTTTTTGTGCCGGAAATCTGTGACTGGCAGAAACCACGTTTCCCACTGAAAAATCAATAAGGGAATAAAAATGTTTCCGACCAGTTCTCCTTTCTCTAGGGAAGCAGAAGAACATGCAAGTAGCCCTGGGACACAGTCAGATGAATATAAATTGAGAAATATGTGTGAATTAACATTTTAAACAGTCTGAATGTTTTCGTGCCATGAATATACAAATCCAGTGTCTGAACTGCAGTTACCTCGTCCCAACCTGCCAAACTGGGGAACAAATCTGCTTTTCCCCATTAATGAAAGGAAGCTTAAATATTCCAGTCTCCCTTATACAAATCTATTGTGGTGTGTTTTGGAATCCAGCTTGTGTGCATAAATGCATATACTATTATCTTTACTTCCTCCTGCTTATTGGCAATGGCTAGAAATCTTTCAGTTGTGGTATGCAAAGCCAAACATGAACCAGTATTTTCCATTATGGTTGTAATTTTGGCCTGTAATTTTATCACTCAAATCTAAATCCACTTCAGAAACACCATAAGCTAATTGTCACTGAATAAACTTAAACTTTTGAGTGGTTTATAAAAGTGATTTAATAAAAGGAAAATAAAAAACAAATGTTAGACATAATATTTTTGGCAAAAAAGGTAAAATATTTCTTTCTGTTCCCTTCATTTGAATGCGAGTATCCACCCAAGGCTTTTAACTGCAGTCACAGCAGGTTTGTTTGTCTTGGATAATGTAGTAACAGATTTAACATTTGTCCAGTGTGAGTTGGATTTTTTTTTTTTTTAAGCAAAGTAAACAGATCAAATTTGTATGCAACAAAGATACTCGCTTCCTAATTTTTTAAAACTATCGAGGGCGAAGTGTTAACAACACAACTGCGCTCTCATTACATCGTTATAGTCATTTTCACAGTTTGGAAAGCTAAACACTTCAGAGCCCATTGTAAGTTTATGTTAGGCAATAATTTGAATGACTACTAGTTACCCTGCTTCACTTCATTCATATTAAGAAACAATATACAGAGAATATAAAGCGATCAGCTATGTTTACGCTGAAGGAAAAAAAGACGGGATTGCATAACTGGTAAACAGGGAATTTGTGTATGAATGTTGACATGCTTCTGCTAATCATTTATGAATGAAAATCTTTTGCAGAACCTCCAAACACAGACAAATCTGGGAATGTCAAACAATGGAAAGCCAGGGAACAGGATTTCTAGCAACAAAAAAACTCCCCCGAAAGACATTTAGTACGTCTTTTTTTGTAGTGGTTTTCATGTTGACATATGAAGATTTTGCAAGGCATGGCTATATACAAAAGAAGCCCCATATTTATTCATAAAGCAGATCCACTTAACAACTGCAATGTAAACCTGGCTGCAACGAACACACGAACGATGCAGAGTCTGGTCTTACGTACTGGCTGGGCCACGCTCCATGTCGGCAACGAAGCCAGGGGACTTCAGGCCACCTTTGCGGCTCTCCATGGGCTTGGCCAGTGCAAGGGCCAGCTCAGGCCTCGGCGTACAGCACAGCAGCCCTGAAGCTGCGTGTGCAAATGCAGCAGCCAAAAGCAGCCGGTGTATAATCTCACTCTGGCTACTCCTAGCCAGAGCCCTGATATGCTGCTTCCTAAAGATTTCAAGGGAACCTGCTTCTAGGCTACTGTCTTTTTTCATTGCCTGGGCTGAGAGGGGCAATCCCACCTCCACTATACACTGGAGCAACTTAATGCAGCCAAGATAGGCACCTAGACTCACCGACGGTCCCATGTTGTTTCCTCTCACCTTTATATTGCTGCTTAGCTCCTTTCCGGCTATTAAATTCTCTTCTGAGACCAGCCCCCATCGTCACTGCAACTGGGCAGCTTGCAATGGAAAAAAAGGAGCAAGAGGAGAATTCCTTTGTCCTCCTACCAACTGTAGCACATCATCACATATAACACAACACATATTTTTCTCCAGTTAAAAGAAACTAGATGCTGTACTAATATGCTAGGGGGCTAGTACTATATTATTCCGTTTAAGATCAAAGCAAAAACAAACATAACTATTGGAACGTGCACTCATTTGCTAGGCTATACATAAAGTTTAAAAAAAAACACAACAAACCAGGCAAAAAAATGGTCAAGGTAGCAAAAAACTATTGTTCGGCAGGCAATTCGTCCTGTGGGCATTATCATTAAATGTATCCTTTATTCAGATTCATAAAACACAAACAGGAAAACAAAATAAAAATTGTATTTAATTTTTTTTTGCAAAAATCTAGTTGGTCTAATAAGAGATATCACCCCTCCCATGAGTTCTGATTCCTTAAAACAAAATCTAGCTTTCTTGAGCATCTTGACAGTGCCTCCGATATTTCACTGTCAGTCGTTTCTACACCTCAGTTAAGATGCCCACATCTGAGTTAAAGTTTTTATTTAGAGATAAAAAAACAGTCTGCCAAGCTGTGAAATAGGAGAGAGACATGACCAGCAGGGATTCTAGTCTTCTCTGATTTAAAAAAAAAAAAATCCCCAATTTTTGGTTAAAAAATAGTAACCCCAAATCCACCTTTTTCCATAATTAAAATGAAACACTGCTATATATCTATCTACAGCTATACTAGTGGTGTTTCATTTAAATCATGGAAAAATGTGCATTTGGGGTTGCGGTTTTTTAACTGAAAACTGGGGATTTCTTTAAATCGGAGAAAACCAGGATCCCTGATGACCAGGAATGCCTAACAGACAGCAAAATTGGAGAAGGAGGGGTAGTTTGAACAGTGGAACTTGAAGAGCACTGAAAAGGATGGAGGGTTGTTAACCCCCGTGGAGTGGAAAGAGATTAGCAGGAATCAACAAGATGATAATGAGCCACGAAGTCAATTGTTGCTCTCAGCACAGCCTGAATAGCAATGCTGCTGGCTCTCCTAGGCAGTTGGTTTTAAAGGTTGGGTGCAACGGGAATGCATCACTCATCTGCCCCCCGGCTCCTTTGGACTTTAAGCTCTCAATTCCCGGAGGTAGCAGCTCCAGCGTGCAAAAGACAACTCTCCCCCCAGCTCCGACGTGCCTCATCCTGGATGTTGGGACTTCCATTGTAGCCAAAACGCACCAAGGTAGGTCCTGACCACTGGGGCAAACCTGGTCTCCGAAGACCCTGTGCATCTATCTCCGTAAGACTGAAGATCTAAGCCGGCTGCGGGGTGGGGAGAGCAGCCGTACTTCTCAGCAGAGGCAGATCGGGGCTTTGAGCATGAATGCACTGGAGTAACTTCATGCCGTTAAGTGGATTAAGTTGCTCCATTAAGTTACTCCAAACTCTGAAGCACGGACTAGGCCTAGGGTTAATAGATAATTCCCTGCCAGTGTCACTTCCGGGTTCTCATGAAGCAGACCAGAGCGCCTGTGTTTGGGCTGCAACGGCTGGTGGGGGGGAGAGGATATTGGTTTAAAAATAGTTTCCACAGGGATTTTTTTTGTGTTGTTTTTGTTGTTAAACTGCAACAGTCCTGCTGGTCTGGCATTCTGCAGAAAGCTCCAGGAGAGGCTGGGAATAAAGGAGCAGAGGGAGTGTGGGAGGGAAAATATCCAGCAGAAAACATCAGGATGAATGAAGCAGACAAGCAAGGAAGGGAAAACTAAAGAGACGGGGGATGCAGGGAGGAGCAGGCAGGGGGAGAACGAAAATTAAAGATGCAGCAAAAAATGCCATTGGGTACCCACTGGGGACCACGGGGTGGTATCAACAGTTGCTTGCATGTCACATCTCTACCCCAAAATGCACAGGAGAGAGGTGGGGATTTCCTGTTCAGCAGCAAGCAGGGATCGCGGGACAGCGCCGTTTCGGAAAAGAGACGTGTTGCCACGGAGGTGCGATGCTGGAGAGCAGTGCCGTGGGTACCCAGGGAGAGGCACGCAGGTGAAAGCATGCCAAGGGGATCCCTTAAGCATCTGCCTGTTATGGGCAGGGGCAAACCTTTGCACCCAGATGGACCATTGAAGGGCATCGTGCAAACAGCTTCGTACGGCCTTAATTCAGCAACACGCACTTTCAGTGCTTGGCTGCATCAAGCCCCATGCGAGATCTCATCCCTCAGTGCCGCGCATTGGCCTGTAGCTCTCAGGCCTGGCCCGCCGGCGTGCCCAGCAAGCTGATTTCCTTTAATGGCCAGGTGCTGTTAACAACAGGCTGCCAACGGCGACTGGTTTGCTGCAAAAGGTGCCTGGAATGAAACAGGGTGAGGAAGGGGAGGGGGAGTCAATGAAACAGAACAGATAATTTTGCAATTTAATTTTCCATCTCCTCTAATAACGGCACCGGTGTCACGGTTGATGGATGAAATTGCTACATAAGGCCTCTCCAGATTGCTTCTCCCCTGTAACGCCAGCCGTGTTTTTCCAGTGCACATCTTTACTCCTTTACTCAGTCTTTTCCACCTCCCTCCCTCCTCCCCCTGCCCCAACCTCCTTTTCCGTGGAAGAATGTTTTGGATCACAGCCTGCAAGGAGAATTAGACTGGGCAACTTTCATGTTTACTAAAGAGACTCCAATCCTTTTCCTGAAGCAAAGAGCGCAGCTTTTATGTGCAGAGCTGCAGCACAACAGCCATCAGCCCTGTATACCCTTTACCTCTTATCTGAGACGGCTGACTACCACATAAATACAGTGCATCTGCTTTTCCCAGGATCTCGGATCTTTATTTTTTTTATTTTTTTTTTTTACCATTATGCCTAGGAAAAAATCTCCGAAGGCCATTAAAACCTATACCGTAACCTGATCCCTGTATTTTCCTTGACCAGGGGATCTGCAATTTAAAGACAAGGTTTGATCTTATCTATTTTTTATCTGACAGTGCTGGCTCCAACAAATAAGTTTTATCTGTAAAGAAAATAATGCGATTAATGTCCTGGCTGTCTAGGTCTTTATGGGGAGAGCTCAGTTCTTACTACTCCGGGCAGCCTGTCAATTAAATGTAACTCTGTAAACTTTAGCAAACTGAATCCTTATCTAAGAACATGCAAAGCTACTAAATTAAGTCCATGGGCTTAGTAAACCCTATATAAAGAGTTTGCGGGAGGGTTTTTTTATGCAAAGGAAAATGCAGACACTGTTTTGAACAAAAATCTGAGTTTCTCTGCCTTGTTCTGGCAGGGAAAGTACATACCTCTAACAAGTGTCATTACTGCATTTACGTCATTGAAGAATTTTCTTTTTCTGGCACACTCACTGGTATCCCACAGCTGAAGGAGCTCTGGGTTTAAAACACACACATATGCATACAAACTGGCCTCCTGGTAGTGGTGAAGCATAAAAACCTATCCAGATCCATTTGTGCTTCTTGCTCTGGCAAAACGACTCGAGGACTGGAAATCAAAGCCACTGGCTACATGTCTGCTTTGGAGTATTTTGGGGGGAAGCGAACAACCAAAAGAGCATTGGAAGAAATCAGTGGCCAGTTGGGAGTTTGTGGCAGCAGGAGAAGTGACAGGAGGGTGCTGGGAATTCCTGCTCCCAGCAATGCAGGATAATCTTCACTACCTCTTGGGAGCAGAAGGACATAGGCGCAGACACATTACCGGATAGTGCTTTGCAGCACACGCACCCCATAGCAAACAGCACGCTTGCTGGCCTCAGTTAGGACTCTTACAACAAGGACGCTACTCACTGGCAGCCAAGCCAGCTTGCACTGGGATGAAAGCAAATTGGGAAGCAGGCACACAGCTGGTACCCAGATATAACACGTACCAGTATAAGACTTCCTCGCTGGTCCATTCTGCGTTTGCTATAGAGGAACACCATTTATTCCAGAGTACCTGCCATGTGTCCTCACCTTAACACTCGGTAGAGCAGTTCTCCTTCTGCCCAGCAGAGGGCAGTGATGTTTGCAGCTCACACCGATATTTTCTCGGCTCATTTGCTCGTGTTGCCCCGCCAGGTAAGGAAGCCTCCTGGAGTTCAGATGCTTGGCTGGACAAACCTTCAAGCTGCAAAAATGATTCGGAGATCCCCTTAGAACAGGCTGCATTGCTAAGTCTCAAGCCTACCCAACTTTTTCCAACCAGAGGCCTCAAAACACTTACAAGGATGATCATTCTCATTATCCTTACTCAACTGATGGGGAAAAGTGAATGGGAATGAAAAAAGTGATGGGGACAAAAGAGAATTGGGAAGTAGACATACAACCGGTATAGCGATATAACAGATAGCACCAGTGTAAGACCAGGTCCTTTGGGTAAATGTGGTATCTTTTATTAGACCAACTAAATAGTTGGAAAAATTGTTCTTTGCATGCTTTTGGGCACAAACACCCTTCTTCAGGTCTAATAAAAGATATCACATCTACCCAAAGAAACTTGTCTGCCTATGTCCTTAGACCAACATGGCTACAACCAACAACACTAAACCAGGTAAGACTTCGTTTGACCCCTCCACTTTACAGAGAAAACTTGGGCTCCTTATTGGTGCTAACGTATAGGCAGGACAGGGAACAACAACAAAATACCCATAGTTGAATGGGTCCTAGACTCTTATCTGCTCAACATGCCCCATTGGTCTCTTTGGTCTCTCACCCCTTTGGGGTCTGGAAGACCAAGGGGGTTTCCTAGGTCTCCAAGAACTGATGCCCCAGGGTCTAGATGGTAGAGAAGATCATTAGAGAATATTTTAAGTCTTCCATGCAGAATGGAACATCTCCAACAGTGGAGATGGAGGGGGGAACCCAACCACTGAATCCCCGGTAGCCTGGTAGCCAGGACACTTACCTTGAATAAAGGAGAATCAAGGCTAAAGACACTCTGTGCCTGAGTCAGAGAAGGCAGTTGACCCAATGTCTCCAGACTCTAGGGGGTTAAGGAGTGGGTCTTCAACGAGCAAAGCTTTCTAGGAGACACTCACCTAGGAGGTAAGACATGCTGGTTCCATGTTTTGTTGAAACAGGGTCAACCAAAGAAATTGAGAGCAGCCCCACAGCCGTGAGTATGTTATATTATGCTGGTGAGTGCACACTTACGGATGTAAGTTCAACTCCTGTCTAGTAGAAGAGGGACTTAAACTCTGGCTGCATACATCCTTGGCTAAGTGGCTTACTTACTGGACTACTTGGTAAAAGAGAAAGACTTCTCAGCCTTTGGTTTCTTTTGTTTGGATTACAAATTCCCCACAAATCAGGTATTTCCTTTCATCGCACATCCAAATTTTTATTTTGTTTTTTTCTTTTTGGTGAGAAAAAACAAGAAAAATTATTTCAGGTCCTGAAATCTTCCCCACAGTCTTCCAGCTGATGGAAAGCTGTTATTCATATAGTCCCCTGCTCCCTCACCATCTCCCTCTGAGATACACCCGCCAGACTGGACTGGTGGTCAGGGCTGGATTAATGCATGGGCAAACTAGACATATGCCTAGGGCCCTGAGCTGCGGGGGGTGGGGGGTCCTTCCCTCCATGGCATGGCATGAATGGCCCCATCCTCCTGCCTTCCCTTCCCTTCTCGTCCCTCCGCTGACCTAGTTACTGCTGTGGCTGCTTCCTAGCGGTGGCTCCGAGCCCTGCTTCCCATGCGGGGGGGGTCTTGACCAGCCCACCAGGTTTCTTTTTTGCCTAGGGCCCACTAAAGGGTTAATCTGACCCTGCTGGGGGTTGTGCTCTGCTGTGGTGGCCTTCATGACTTCTCTCCTGAAATCCATCTCAGTCCCTCTGCCTCCACTCTAAAAACAACCAGCTTTCCCCCCTCCCATAGGGAAAAACCCTCAAGCTAGAAGAAATATTTTTTAAATGTCTAAATTTAAGACAAATAATAATTGGGGAAAAAATATGATGTTTTGCAAAAATCTTCCTGCTGTTTCTCAACCAGCCAAAATAATAAAATAAAATAATAAAAACGGGAGGAGGAGGGGGAGGGGAAGGAATTCTCCCCTTCCCCTTTTTTGAGCCATCTTTACCTAAAAGGCAAGGGGCTGGACCTGATGGTCTGCAAGGTCCCTTCCAGCCCCTATCAATCTATGAATCTATGAATTAAACTCAAATTCAGGGTTGACCATGTAGTTTTACTAAGAGGTTAGACAATGGATTTGTATAGGATGGTTTGGATGGGGATGATCATGCCTCTGCTGGGAGGTTGGACTAGATGCCCTCCGAAGATCCCTTCCAGCCCTGCATCTCTGTGACTGTATGAAAACAATTTCCTTCCCTTGAAGGTGTTTGCTGAAATCGCTATTGACCCTCTGCTCTTCTATTTTTGTTGTCTCTCCATTCACTGAGCTTGGGTTTAAATTGTTGCTATTAGTAAAAGTCTTTTCTAAATTATGCTAGTGTGTTTTTAAAGGAAAAAAATGTTCTTATTACATTATGACCAACTCCCTAAATACTGTATGCAGGAAACTTTAAAATGCAATGTATTGTCATTTCAATGGTGACTAAAAAGGGGGCAAAAATAGCTTTTCCAGTTCTGTAAGAAAGTGGTAAAGGGGGTGTTCACCCCCAGTTAGTGCTTACAGGAAGTTTTCATGAAATACAGCAGGGGAGACGTACTTAATTTGCAGTTTGGTAGATTGTGCCCTTTTAGGATATGAAGTCTTTCACTGGAAAAGAGGCTATCAACCGGGACGTCAGGATAATCGCTGTCTTTTCCTGAGACGGGTGATAGGATTTTAACTTACAGCCAAACAACTCCTGAGTCTGAAAACCTTGACTGTGATGTGCTATCACTTGCATGCCTTCCATGGGACTCAACTGCTGTTATGGGAAAGACCAGTAAAGGTCTTAGGGAAGAGCAAATTGGGTGACCGCCCGGGGCCCCACACTTTAGGGGGCCCCAAAATTTTGTAATAGTCTCCACTGTGGTTGAAAGAAAAATTAATGACACTGAATATTTGTATTAGCAATATTGCATTAAGGTATTTTCATTGCAGTTTCATGGATAGGACAACATGAAATTGAAATAAAAAATGCCTGACTTGCTTATAGGTCATCAAAATTAAGGGGTCCCAAATGACACTCTTGCTCAGGGCCCCAACAACCCTAAGGCCACCACTGGGTAGACCGTGAAGCCACAGCATCATATGTCCATTGTAAGAGCATATTACTGAAGGAACCATCTATTAATAGTGACTGACCATGGGAATCAGAGATGGCAAAGGTCTATTGGCTGAACCCATCTCCTTGATATTGCAGAAAGTAGTTCCCCAGTGGATATTAAATTGTTCTTCTACACCTGATTGTGGCCAAAGAGCCCATGAGAGTCTCAGCAGAAACTAGATCCGGGGGTGGAGAAAGAACCACCCTGCTTGCAAGTGCCCGCCGTACATCCCATGCAAGCAAGCTCCCTGCAAACCCCAGCAGGCTTTTCTAGGAATATTCGAGACAAGATTGGCCTCCTCAAGGGACTGCATGCAGTCAGCTGAGGAAGCCTGTTACATGCAGTAAAACTGAGCTTTCCATTCCTTGTGTAAACACCATGTATCTCCTCAGCAGCCTCCATAAAACTCAGGAAAGTGCAAAGTCAGCAGCTGAAGACAGACTTGGTACCTCCATGCAGTAAGAATATCCCAGGTGGTCTCTGTCAGGGGAAGTGATTTATGCTCCCTCTCTCCCTCTTGGGATGCTTTTATTTAGTTAGTGGGAGCCCAGCAGCCCAGAGGTCATAGACACTCCAGTCACGAGTGGTTTCTCTCCTGAAATCAAGAAATGCCTTTATAAGGGGAAAGAAATGTGGAACTGAAAGCTGACCGGCATTCACCACTGGGAAGCCAGCAGATGCGTAAACACTAACGGGTTTCAAAGAGGGGCGACTTTGTCGACTGCCTTCACCGCAACTCAAATGGCTGAAAAAGCAGGGTTTTGCTCCACCTGTTTATCCTCTATTCCTTTGCATTTAATTCTGGGGAGACTTCAGCATCATGGGCAACGTATCATACTTAGGATCTACCTAAATCGTGGCAGGGACGTGCCAATTTTCACGGGTTGATCGCAGCGTAAAGTTTGACGTCCGCAGTCATCCCTTGGCGCTGATTGGTGGAGAGACCCTAAGGGAGGTGGAGGGAGGAGGGGATGGCTACCGTCTTGATTGCTGGCTGCCCTTCATGAAGCTCCGCCCTTCAGTGCCGATTGGCGGAGAGGCTCCAGCAGGGGGAGGAGAGACAAACAGGCAGCTTCCATCTTGCCCACCGCCCCCACCAGCGGGCACCTTCCCCTCCTGGCCACTGGATCCCACTGGGGAGCTGGCGTTTTATTTTTATCACATTTGTTGTTGTTGTTGTTGACTTTGGAGATAATCCTGGATTGCGCAGTTTCTGCACAATTTACCAAACTGCAAATTAAGTAGGTCCCTAATGAGAAGCATTCAGTGAATGACTTATTCCACAATTCTCACCACTTTTCCTTGTTGCATGTCCGCTAAAATGCCAGATAATAAGTAACCATCAGTGCAATTCAGGATGCTGTTCTATCCCTTCCTCTGTGGCCTTGGGAAAATTACTTGTAAAAAAATCTGTGCCTTGGCCTACTCAGCAGAAAATGGGTTAGGGTGATCCCGACCTCTGAAATGCGCTCTGAGGAGTGCTAGAAAAGGAAAGCGCTATATGCAGAAACAAGTGGTTTTAGTTGTCTGACCCTGTTAAAAAGGGAAAAGCTCCATTTAGGCCCCAGCTTAGCGTCTTTCTCAGACATGCTCGAGGGTTTTGCGGTCCCAGTTCAGCAAGCTACTTAAGCATATGGTCAGCTTTTAAGAACAAGAATAGCTCACTGAAGTCAATGGGACCACTCAGTGGTGCCTACACTTGAGACTGCCTAAGAAGGGAGCCCTATTTATTGCATCCATTATTAGAAGAGATGGAAAATTAAATTGCAAAATTATCTGTTCTGTTTCATTGGATCCATGAATGTACTCAGATATCTTAATTTCAAAAACAACCCCCCCCCATAATGTACTGTAGTGATGTCTCAAAACACCATAGCAACACACCCAAAACTAGAAAAATTGTAGAACACTGTTGTGTCTATAACGTATATTTGCAAAGGTTCATTTTTCCAGCTTACATTTAAATATATGCTCAGTATTAATTGGCATCAATGAGCCTGGTGTTTAGGAAGGGAAATTAATGGAGAGACACATTTCAGAGTCTTGCCCATCAGCCCAGCAAACAAGTTTTATTTCTCCTGTGGCTAAATCAAAGTCTGGTGATTGAACCATTGCTTTCTGTTCTGAACATGCATTATATTAGCTCTATCTCCACTAAAGATACAGGACTGTGATCTCACCAGCACATCAGTGCTGAGCCAGGAGTGATGCGATTGGCTTCAGCGACGTTGCTCTGGATTAACATCAAGGCAAATGAGATCAGTCCATTAGTCTCCCTGGCAAATTCCCTAGAACATGGTTAAAATTTAGTTTGGTCCCTGAATTGTTCTAAATTGGGCACACGTTCCTACCCCTCATCGGCTAGCTGCAGTAAGGTCACAAACTCCCAATTGTTTTCCAAGGTTGTGGAGGTCATTGTTTGATTTCACACTGGACTTCTGGCTCACGAAAGAAAAATAGTCTGGGTTTTATTTTGTAGCATGCCCAGGACAGAGAGCACAAGAATACAGGAAGCTCTTTGGTTCAGAAACTTCTTGTAAAACCAATCTGCATTTTCAGACATCTGCTGATACAATGCCGCAGGATAATTTGACTTTCCTCGGGGAAAATCAACACTTGGAAATCTGACAGAAAAGCTAGTTTTCCAAAGAAAACCTCCAAGTTCTTAGGAAGTGACAGCGTTACACATACTCACAGGGGTGGTGTGGGGTAAAAAATAATGCCAGCATGGACTGAATTCTTCCCAAAGGAAGAAATTAGTTTGCCTGCTAATGCAGAAGGGTCACCATGCTTGAGTCAAGTAGCACTTACTTTGGAGATCAGTCCTAATGAAATCGGTAGGATTTCTCAGAGATATCCATCCTGTGTGGTGAGGTTTAGAGGAGGCAAATATACTCTGCTAATGGTTTAAGTGGGTGAGATACTTTAGAGAAAAAGCTCTATGTGACTGTCAGAGATTATATATGCTGGATCTCCTGTAAAAATATGTGATGGATAACAGACAACTAAGATCTCTCAAAAGGATAGACATCGTCATCAACATTCATCCTTTAGGATTCTGGGATGTATTTGGCAGCCGTGTTGGTCTGAGATTAAAAACAATGCAAAAATCTAGAACTCTTGGTTCAGAGAAGATACCTCTTATTTGACCAACTGAGAAATTGCAAAAAAAAAATGTTTTGCAATTTCTCGGTTAGTCTAATGAATGATATTATCTCTGAACCAAGAGTTCTAGATTTTTGCATTGTTTTTAAGATTCTGTTGCACCTTGACTTGCATATAGGCGACGTCCTACAAGAAGTACTAATGAAATGCACAATAGTATAGGCGATGTCCTACAAGAACTACTAATAAAATACACAGTAGTATAGGCTATGTCCTACAAGTACTACTAATGAAACACACAATAATATAGGCGACGTCCTACAAAAAGTACTAATGAAATACACAATAATATAGGTGATGTCCTATAAGAACTACTAATGCAACGCACAATAGTATAGGCGACGTCCTACAAGAACTGCTAATGAAACGCACAGTAGTATAGGCAACATCCTACAAGAAGTACTAATGAAAACACAATAATATAGGTGATGTCCTATAAGAACTACTAATGCAACGCACAGTAGTATAGGCGACGTCCTACAAGAACTGCTAATGAAACGCACAGTAGTATAGGCAACATCCTACAAGAAGTACTAATGAAAACACAATAATATAGGTGATGTCCTGTAAGAACTACTAATGCAACGCACAGTAGTATAGGCGACATCCTACAAGAACTACTAATGCAACGCACAGTAGTATAGGCGATGTCCTACAAGAACTGCTAATGCAACGCACAGTAGTATAGGCGACGTCCTACAAGAACTGCTAATGCAACGCACAGTAGTATAGGCGACGTCCTACAAGAACTGCTAATGCAACGCACAATAATGAGAAAGTATTTCTCAGTGGCATCCTATGTTATTATGCTGTATAAATGGAAGAATCCTCTCTGAGCAGTTTGCTGCCTTTGATCTATTCATTTAATTCCTGCTGACATCAGGTTGGGATCCACAGTATTTCCACTCCTGGGAGGAAACTTGGGAAACTATAGGTCTAGGGTATGTGTTACAGTCGCAATCTTTTTTAAAGTCTTCCTTGTATTTTTTTTTTAAATAACAAGTTAAATGTGATCAGGACTCATAGTAGAGATGATACCTTTTATTAGACCAACAAGATTTTTGCTAAAATAATGTATTTAATTGAAAGCTTTTATAAGCTTTTACAACCTGGATACTTGAGTTAAATGTGAAAAGCTTAAAAAAATGCCCCTATGCAGCCATAACCAAATCTCCAAAAGCATCCTAGTGGAATATGATACATATACCTTTCCCCAAGCTTATCAGAGCATGAACTGTCTTCTCCTCACATTCAGCCAGGGAGCAGAGTATGAAGCAGGAAGATCTCCTTCTGACAATAGCAGCTGCCAAGGACATGAAAGGAAAGCAAAGGTAAAGAGGCCTGAGTGAAATCACAGGCACTTCAGGAGAGATAGGATCTCTCAGAAAGTGAAGACAAGGTGTGAGAACTCGGCTCTTTCTTGTATCATCACCAAGGGCCCTTTTGAAGATAAGCAGGCTTCAGTGGGAGGGTTTGGTGGATGTGTTTTGCACTTCAAGGGCAGGGTGGACTCCAAGAGGTTCCAGCATTGGTGGGTCTGAATGAGGGCTGGGTTTCCAGCCCCTTTCTGTTTGTTTTTTAATTTGCTTTTCACTCTCCCGGTGACCCCCTCTCTCATCAGCATCACCACCACCTCCTCAGGGCCAGGGGGACAAAGGTTAAAAGTCCTCCTGGGAGAAATGAGTGGTCGGGGAAGATTTAAAGGGGAAGGGGAAGGTGTGGGAGAACTGGAGAGATTCAAGGACGCTTGAATTCTACTTTGATTGTTGGATACTTGGGGAGGGACCATTGTTTGCTCCATATTGGTAGTCCTTGTCTATGTCCCAAGGTGCTCTCACAATACAAATAATAATAATAATGGTATGACTCAGGCATGGCAAGAAGAACCTGAATTGGGCTTAAGGGAGTAATCAAAAATATTAAGGATCAATAGACTAGCTCAGGCGTTTTCTGGAGACTGACTCCATTGTCCAAGGGAGAGCATGCCATTGCCCCCTCGAAGAGGAGCTTTGCAGCTGTACTCTTCTGATGGAAGAACCCGATGATCTTCCGAGGTCCCTTCCAGCCCTAATGTCTATGAAACCTATGAACCCAGGCAATGACTTCTGAAACAGCCCAGAAGGAAAGATCCCTTCCCTGCTGCCCAGAGGTATTGCATGGTTTAGCCATGTCTGGAGACAAGGAAGGAGAAAATGATGTACGGCAGGGATGAGCAATTATTTTGGGAAGAGGGCCACTTACTGAGTTTTGGCAAGCCACTGAGGGCTACATAACAGGCAGCCAGGGGCAGATAAATATTAATTTTCTTAATTTTGGGGGCTGGATAGAATAGCCTGGTGGGCTGCATCCAGCCCCCGGGCTGCGTTTTGTCCAGCCCTGATAGAGCATAAGGATCAAACTGGAAGAAGTTGGGGGGATTGCCCTAGACTGACTCCTTTGCAATTCGTTCTCTCTGGGGCAGACAGCTGCGATTCATTGAAAGTGCAAATAATGAAAGCTGTAGGGAAATTTCAGCGAAAAAAGTGCATTTTTTTCCTACCCAAAAGGTGGCCCTGCTCCTTTTTTGAACCACACAAGGCCCTGCTCCTTTTTGAAAATTAGACAGAATTTTTCATATTGCAAAATGTTGGCTTTTGAATTTAAAAAGCAAAAAATTATCCCAATAAGTGATTTCCATCTACCCTCCCCTCCTAATTCTTTAGGCTTTGGCTGGGTCCTGTGTACATTGGTAACTTATGTAAAAAGCCACGATATATCAAACCACAAAACAGACTGTGAGTTAACAACACTTAATATATCTTCAAAACGTGCTGGGGTTTTTGCTGCTATTAACTTGTGCGTGTATAACCCACTCCTACCCAAGAAACACAGATTGTAACAGAGCCTTCCAGCAACGTTTTGCATGCTCTCTTCCTCTGCAGGATAAAATTAGCAGAGTTCTCATGAGATGGCAGCTAAGAAATAAGGCTTTCCTTGGATGACCTCAATGGAATCATTTGTTGCTCAAATGACAGACAAATGCAGTAATTAGGTCTATTTAGTGAAAGGGGAGGTGAAAGGTCAAACTACTGGGCAAACTGTCTCCACTGCTTCGCTTGGTCACCAAGTCGGGGATTTGCAAAGGTAATGTTTGTACAATAACCTGACACTAGCAATATCCAGCCAGCAGGTCCCTGTGCTACGGCCAGTTTCCCTAGGGCTCTGTAGACCGAATACTTTTTTTGTTTGGTGCCTCATATGAAAACATTGGTTTCCACTTGGATACTAATAAAATTCTGACCTCAGTCACTCGGTACTAAATTAGACCTGGAGAAAGGAACACTTAATGAAAAGTCTTTATATTATATTACTTAGATTTAACCTAATGTAATCACAAGCGCTCCAACTGAATTAATCAAGAGGGGCTGGGACAAATGGACTGAGTTAACCTTGCCAGGCAGTAGATTACAAACCTATTCAAGTTCTCTCTTCCTCCCTGGTATTTGGGTTTGTTTGATTTCAGGACTGATTCTGTTTCGCTTTAACAAGGAGCAGATCATCAGGGCACCGTGCTTAGCTTTTCTGGATGCATTGGGCTTAGGCAATAAGATGGCTGAGCAATGGTGATATTACCTATACATCATAGGATTGTAGGAAGGTAGAGCTGGAGGGACCTCACAAAGTCATCTACTCCAACCCCCTGCTCCGGGCAGGATCAACCCAACTAAACCAGCCCAGCCAAGCCTCTATCCAACCTGCTTTTCAACATTTCCAAGGATGGAGATTGCCCTGTTTCTCTAGGTAGCCTGTTCCAGTGCTTGACTGCTCCCATAATCAGGGAGCTCCTCTTCACCTCCAGCCTAAGCTTGAGGCCATTGCTTCTAGTCCTGTCACCTACAGCCACAGAGAAAAGATGGGAACGTTGTTATTTATTTAGTTCATCTTAATCCCGGTATCCTTTCCCCGCAAGTCTCTTGACTCCTTACCCAGTCTGCTTCACTGTGCCCCAGTTGGGCTTCGGCCACATGCCTCTTATCTGTAAGAGGTCAGTGGAGATGGGGGACCACCTCGACTGATTCCCAGCCCCATGCTATTTTCACAGGCACTTCAGCGTCTCGACTCCCACCATCCTGCCCCAGCTTCTTTGCTCAGCCCACACTCATTCTCCACACCTAAGCATCTCATCAGATGGGTCTCAAGCCCCATCCACTGATTCCCAGTTCAAGACTTCTTCCTCACCATCTGCCCAACAGCAGTCTCATCTGGGCCAGCCTCCTTGTTTCCCACTGCCTTCCCTGCTCCAACACGTGCAGCTTTCTCCTCCATCGTGCCGCGGCCCAGGGGCAAGGGTAGAAAGCACAGGACAGATCGACTCTCTTCTCTCCATTCCAGTGCATGGCTTCAGCCTGCAGCTCCCCCAAACCCCGATTGCAGGGAGAGTCCAGTTCAAGCAAAATCACACCAAGGTGTGGGTAGGATCTTTGGGGAAACCCGCTGGGAAGCTGTAGCAAGTGTCTTCTGAGTGCGCACAAATTGTAGTTCCTCAACCATAACCTGGCTAGAGTGGTACCCAAAGGCACTTACCTGCCAAGTTTCCATTCCCTGCTCTAGAGCTTGCGCGGGGCAGGAAAATTCCTTGCAGAACAGCCCGTTCCCAGAAACTGCTGAATTATTTGGGCTGAAAACTGCCAGGGAAAATCAGCCAGAGGGGGACAACCAGCATGCGTAGTCTCAGCACCAGCCATGCAAGTGTTGGCACAGTTGTAAGATGCTTTTATCATGGGAAGTATTCGCCGAAACAGTAGACTGTGCCACCGATCTAACGTGCAGACACATACGCACCAGCTGTGTCTGCAGGGTAAAAGTGACCCGTCCTGGAAGCAGCCATCTCAAGCATGCAGCTCTGCTTTGTCTTGGCTGCCCCATCCACTGGAAACAATGTAGCCGCAGGTATGCTGATTAGCATGGTTGGCACCATCACTCAGCAGTACTAATGAGCTCAGCTGAAGTACCATGTTATGCAGTTTCCAGGCAACCCACAATGAATGGCACGGAGGCACTAGAGCTACGCACAGTGACTTTGCAGTGCAGGCACGGCTACGCCCTGACAAATGTACTTGGACTCAGAAGGTGACAAGGATGAGGGGAGAAGCCCACACACACACACACACACTCACACACACACACTTCTAATGGTGCCAAAAATATCCAGAGAAAATGCATAGGAGGTAAGAATCAAATAGACTTGCCTGTATACAGACCGAGTCCATTCAGCCAGCAGCTGTTCATAGGTGGAGCTCCATATTTCAGGCTGTCTTGGACATCTCGGAGCTGGGCTCACATGGTTTTTAACCCAACCCTCCCAAATCTTTCCTGCTACCTCTCTTCTCAACCAAAAAGGATAGCACCTGCCTCCTAGTTGTCACTTCAGTCCATAATCCTGACATTATCTTTGGGTTGGACCTCACTTCCAGTCCAGTCTATGCCTGTGTCCTGCAAAAATCCCTCTGCACATCATGTCAAAGAGACAATCTTTTCTGTTCGTCCACAGAGCTAAGACTCTCTGGTCCATTCCTGCCTCAATTACAGGTGCACATTTAAAATGCAATCTGGCCTGGCTAATATCTATCCAGAAGGCTGCTGCAAAGATCATCCTCTTTACCTGTTGCTTTGACTATGTTGCCTCTCTCTCTGTGCACATCTGCCAGTCTCCATCACATCCCACATCAGCTGCTTGCCTTCACTTCCAGTGCCCTTCATCGTGACCCGTCCCCACCCTTCCTATCATCAGATTCATTTTCAAGAGTTTGACTCTGGCATCATCAGCCAGTTGGACACCAGTGGCTATCACACCCTTGCTACATTTTCAACAAGCAGCTCTTGTGTTTTTCACACACGCTTGGAAGAAGTTCCTCATAAAGGCCTTCATTCTTCTTTTTAAACCCCTCCTTCAAAATCTCCTTGGCTATGATGCTTCCAAAAATATTGATGCTTAGGCCAGTGATGCTCCCATCATGAAATTATAGCGCCACTGTTGCCTTGCCCTAGCTTAGCTGCCTGTGTTCACCTGTTGCCTTGTTTTTAGACTACGAGCTCATTGGGCCAGTGGCCAATGCTGTCATTATTCTGCATTTGTATAGCACCAAGAACAAAGAGATCCTGGCCTGTGGTTGGGGAAATTAAGCAGCTCTACAGAAACATCAACATGTGACCGTGGTACACATCTCCTCCTGTATTGCAACACCCGAACCTACGTGGCTACACTTGAAGTTGGAGAAGATGGTGACTGACAAGAGAGTCTGGAACAATCTGCTCAATCAGTTTCTTCCAGAAGAGTTTAGATTAAAAAAAACCCACCCAGAACAGCTCCTTTTCATCCTCTAGTCATAGCCTTTGTCCTTTCCCATGTTGACTGTACGCTCTTAAATGCAGCAAGTTGCTCAAGAAATGTGCTGTCACCAAAAACAGCATCCTTCATATTCTCATTATACAAGGTGGCCTTTACATGAATTTTTTAACAACAGAATTAAAGATTTTAACAACAAATCAAAGATTTTTTAACAACAGAAGTAAAGATCTATCAACGGAATTAAAGATCTATCCAAAATGAGTAATGTAAGGGCTGGTTGCACCATCCTTACTCATTCATGCAGCTAGTGCTGCGGGACAGTGAGGTTATTCATGTGTGTAAGCATTTCCCAGAAGCCGCACAATGCAAGTTTAGTCTTATTGGGCTTTGAAAGGTATTTGTTGTATACGTCTAGAAACTGTCATCGCTGAAAAATCGTCATTCCTAAGAGGATCTGCCAACCGACGTGTGTCTGTGGGCGTCATTCGTCTGCCATCAACCACCGTATTTGCATTCATCACGAATTAACGACTTTACCAGGGAGCGTTTTCCACCAAAGAATCTGAATGTGACATTCCCTTTCCACCTGAAATCCACTTGAAGGTGTCTTTCTGAAGTGCTTCATAACACCCAGTTTCATAGTTGTACTGGGTCCAGCCCCCTGCAATTGGGCAGGAAAGGCTGCTAGGATCAGATGGCCTCAGCAAGACGGGTGTCAAGACATGCTCATCTACCTTGGGTACAAAGCTTTGTGGGTGGGATGTCTTATAATGAAAGCTAAGTGCTAAATAATGTTTGAAAGGTAGACTTTTTCACATGCAAAGAATACCCTTGGGGGAAAAAGGTATAAATGTATTGTACTAGGAAATATATACAAACAAGATTTCTTATAATACAGGCGCATTTTGTTGGTGGGCATAACAGTGATGCTTAAAGTCTTCACAAAGAGGTGGGTTTCATTTTATTGGGAATAGGAAGACTTACAGAAAACAACGCTTCATTGATATTCTCTTGACTTCCTTCACTGAGAATGATGCCTATAACAATAGTAAATACATTCACCAAGATGTGTAGGTGTTCCTCTTTGATAGAGATGGGGGTGATTTTAAGCTTAAACCTTTTGTTCTACAAGTAAAGGTGTCTTCTATCTAGCCCATAACCAGGAAAAACCAACTTGGAGCTCGGTCTTAAAGGGCCCGATTCCCGTTTTGCTTCTTAGCAAGACGATGGATTTTGTTGAGACTCCCGGCATCGGTGTGCAGAGAAAGGTGTTCGTTCCAAATTGATGCAGTTTGGGGCAATGCTTGTAAAGGCTGTAAAGGAGGTATCAACACCTCAAAATCTGGAACGGGGAAGCAGAAAAGCATTAAAACAAAATAACACTAATTCTGAACAACATGGAACGATTGCAACATCCTACATAGCATGATTGCATTTCCTTTTATTTCAGTGACCACTCTGAAAAGCATGTACGTCGACATCGAACCAGTGCTCAGCTGATTACTACACAGACAGCAGCCTAAACTGGTTTCCAAGGCTGGGGCTGACGACACGAGGTTTGTGTTTGTTTTTGAACAAGATCGGAAGGGTGTTTATTTGTCGAAACAAGTCAGAGTTGGACCGTCAAGTATTAGACCTAACAGTGAGTCAACACTTATTAGAGGGACTTCTGCTTCTCAACTGGAGCGAGCTGGTTTAGTGATTATCTAGGTGGAAAATATGTTCAATGAACTAAAATATACTTTTTGAAACAGAAAAAATATACACACAATAAAGAATTGTCAAAAATAAAATAAAGAGCTTGGTGGACTCTTTGAGCCAACCAGCAGGGGCTCTGACCTCCCACGCTCTATATACCCTTCCTGAACAAATATTTCTGTCATGTAAAGATAAAAGATTATTTTTATAACTGATAACCAAATTAGCGTCTTTCCAGCAGATTGTCTTTGCACTCTCTCTGCAAACTGCAGAGATTAAATAACTTCATGTTGGATGCATAGAAAATCTCTGCATTTGAAAAAGAACGAGTAGGCTGATGGGAGGGGGTGGAGATGAGATTATCTGTATATTTATTTTTTCTCATTGTCATAAATCCAGCTGATGGCCATGATTCCCAGTTATCACAACTTGTCTCCGACTTGGCAGCACTGTGCTACTGTTGATGGATTCTCGAGCGCGGCGGTTTTCAACCTGTGGTTTGCAGACCCCTAGGATCTAAGGGGTCCACGAAAGGTGGCTATGATCAATCAAAAGTATCTGAATGCCCACGCTTACACTTCAAAGGGGTGCACACCTCCATTTGAAATTTTCTATGGGTCTGCAAATGAAAAAAGGTCAAAAATCACTGCCTGAAATATTCTGACCTGCATTGCATTGCATCTCCTACCCATTATATCACCCACACATACTCCCTACGCTTTATGGGATTGATCTCCTGGCCTCATATGGCTCCAATCAGATGGGGAACAGGGCTCTTTAAGAGGACACATGCCTACTGCATCAAAGGGAAGTATCACGGTGAAGCGCTTCATTCCTGTTGCATGTTCGTTGCACTCCAGAATGGGTGTAATATGGTTTCCTGTGTGCAACGTTCAACACGTTCCAATAAACACAGCCAAGAAAGAGCACATGGGTGGGTGCCCCACACTGCATTACAGTGGATACACTACATTTGTTATATATGCAGCCCATAGGCAATGGACCTGCCGGTTTTAACTGAGATGCTCCCTGGCATGGTCCTCTGATGGGATGGACGGGCCATGAATCAACTTCCTCACAGGGATAGGGAATGCCTGGGGATATAGTGCAAGCTTTGTAACCACTGCTTTTCCTGCCTTCTGGTCTAGTGAACATCTCAGGAACATTGGTGGGGAAAGGGCAGGTGACAGGAGGTTGTCATGTTGAGGGGATCCCCAATAGCCAGCAAGTCCTCTGATGCATACTAAAGCTAGTCACATCTTAGGCTGATGGTCCTATAGTAGGCAATCATAGGAGCCAAACAAGCCCTGGGGTTAGGCTGGGGCATGAAGGTGGCATAAAGCCACCTTTGTCTCTCTCACTTAGCTGTATTGGGGACAGCGCCAGTATGTAAGAGGCTAGAGCTCCCTACGTGCATTAGATCTCTCTCCCTATAAAAAATATAGAGTGAGAGATGAGAGAGATTGAGCAGCTCCACAGTCTTTCCAAGTGGGAACACAGTCAACACTATTATTCTGACTATTGCAGTTGTTCCTTGTTAAAAGGTACAAGATCTAAAACAGCAAAAGAGGAATGAAAAGCCGAAGTCAGAGATGCTTGCAGTCCAACCTCTCGGCTTGAAAATGCAGACCATCTCCAGAGGAAGCTGGTGAACATTATTGCTAAAGCTGCTGGCTCTAATTTATAGATTGTTCCATCTGAAGACTATTTATCCCATTTCCTCATGATTGTCTCCTCCTAGCCATGTATTAATTAGATCCAGCTATTAGCTATATACCCTGAGCCTCTTTGAGATCAGGCTTGGAATACATTTTCATTTGGTTTCCATACAGCTCTTGTTCTTTTCACTCCTTTACCCTTAATAATTTTTTTACAAGCTTCGGATCTGCAACAAAAAGAAATTGAGCTTTTTTTTTACCTCTGTTGCACACAGAGAAACACACACACATGCACAGACCAAGGTCAACCTTAATAACTTGTTGGCTTGCCTTGGATAAATAAATATGATTTCCTCAGGATCTGTAACGCTCCCTATACTCACTAAAGGGAATGCCCATGGAGCACCGAGGCAACATTATTTTAGTCACTACGACAATGGGCAAGTATGGAAAAGATGACCACCAGGTGTCTGTGTGTACATTATATATATCTATATATATAGATATATATATATATATATATAGAAGAGTGTACAATAGATATAGATCTATCTATCTATAGTTCTATATCTATCTATCAATCTATAGATCTATCTAGCTATCTATAGATCTATCTATCTATAGATCTATATCTATCTATAAACTTATCTATAGATCTATCTATCTATCGATCGATCGATCGATCGATAGATATAGATCTATAGATATATCTATAGGTCTATAGATATATAGATATATAATATAATAGGTATAGATATCTATAGGAGGTGTGTGTACCTCCCATATATTTGCACACACACACATACACACACAAAACCAATTGTGAATTCTCTGCACAGGCAAAACACCTGTTGACCACATTACAGTATTTGCTTATTAGCCCTGAGGATAAAAGTCCATTTGCTGCACCGAGTGGACAAGATCCTGGCCTGTGTTAGTTCAGCATCCTGTCATAGTGTGAGATGTGTGAATATGTTGAATCTGCATGTGCGAATGTAAAGATACTTTCTGTTGAATCTGTTTGTACCAATACATGCATAGTTTTACTTTATGTTGATGACTTATTCTGTGCCTGCCAGTCTAGTAGCACTCGTTCCTGTTCTCGTGGCTGGAGTCATTGGTCTGTGAATGCCTTGGATAAACATAACACATAGGACGCCAGAAATTGGGCTGGGAGGTGTTTAAAGATTTTGTCTTCATCCATCTCATACAAACATAGAAAATGAGGGTGGGAAGGGAGCTCAGGAGGTCACATTTAATCCAACCTCCTACTCAAAACAGGACCAGCCCCAACTTGATCATCCCACCCAAGGCTTTGTCAACCCGGGCCTCTTTGCCTCACTCTTTACACTGACGTAATTCAGAAGGAGAAGGAGACACATTGGAGCAGATAGTTCCCTGGCTTTACCTGGGGCAGGTTAGGGTCTTGTGTTTGTATTGTGTAGGGTGGATAGTAGTCTTACATAAAGTTTAGATCAGTGGTTTTCAATCTGTGGTCCACGGACTATGTCTAAGGGGTCCATGAAAGGTGACTACGATCAATGAAAAGTCTTAGCTGACTTCCCGCCTCTGGGACAGGGGGCTGGACTCAATCTTCCGAGGTCCCTTCCAGCCCTAATGTCTATGAAATCTATGAAATCTTTGCAAAGCATGTGAACACCCACACTTAGATTCAAATTCAAAAAAATTTTAGGGGTCCAAAAATGAAAAAAAAAAAAGGTTGAAAACCACTGGTTTAGATTCTAGCTGGTATAGGATGGTTTGAATAGGGATGGTCCTGCCTCAGGCAGGGGCTTGGACTAGAAGTGACTTCTGGAGGTCCCTTCCAGACCTACTTCTCTATGATCTTCAGGTGAAGTCAACTGTCATAGTGCTACTGTGTTCATCGGGGCTATGCCAATTTTGACCGGCTGAAGAGCTGAGCCATTCTCTCTATAAGCTGGCTGGTTCTGCCTGGAGATTGCTCACCCTCAAGTGTTAACCTCTAGGATATTTAGGAACTCAGGGACAAATCCCAGAGCCTTCTTCTGACCAAGCTTCCACTGAAGTTATCATCTCAAATCCTACATCAATATATTCTACCCCATTTGGACCAGAAGCATCAGACTCCTCGACCATTTCTCGTTGCTTCTCCATTTGCCAATGCGGTCAGCACAGGAGCTCTCTTTCTCCTGGACAGCATGGAGCACACTAGGGAAAGACCTGATTCTCTCTCTTTGCATGGATGGAAATGAGGAGAGTTTCCATGAAGTCAGTGGAGCCACACCAAATTTAAACCACAGTAAGTGAGAGATGGAGAAGGACCAAAGGGTTGAGGAAGCCAACCTATTTCTTGCCACTGTGCCTTGGATACCTCCGTTCTTAACATGGCCACCGCTGGTATGTGTTGAATGTGGAGTTAACCACCCAATTGGCATGGCTTGCCTTGCACCTTGGCAGAGCTGCCTGTCTTTGCACGGGACTAGACGCACTGTATGTGCTCCGGTGCTCTCTACTGGAGTGCATGGGAATAGGTCCTGCTTTTACTACAACGTGCAAAGTCGGTTCTGTTAGCCTCTATTTTGTGTGCACGCTTGTTATATGAGCTTTAAGATTTTCTTTAGGTTAAGAGCTGGAGATAAAATGATAAAGGCATTACACAGAGCTCCGCTTCTTAGCCGACAGTAACTGAAACCAATTAATACACCCAACAAACTGATACTCCGCTTTAAATCAATAGTGCATCACATTTCGTAATAATCTGCCTTCTAATCTCCCACCCTTCGGTAAAAGCAGGGGGGCAGAAAAATGTCTCTCTGTGGTATTTCAGTTTCAGCGTTTAATTAGGTTGGTTCCACCATTATTGGGTTTTAAAAATAAAACATGATTCCATAACGAAGAGTGAAACCACAGACGAGATGGTGTTGTAATTGGAATCAAACAGATAAGCAAGAAAGCAATACCAGATGCTTTTGGGGAAGAGAAATCTAGACTTAAAATCAGATTTAAACAGATGTTCTGATGTCTGGAGTTTGCCAAACATTTCATATTCAAAATGCCTGGTGGTTTTATTTGATTCCTGCTTTGTCCAGATGGGAAAAACCTGTTCAGATCAAATAAAAACTTCAACCTGCCTCTTTCCTAGAACTTGAACCCAACGATTTTTGGAGCCTGGGAAGCATTTGGTTAATGCGCTTTGCTTTGTTGTCTATTTTGGTTTTGCTCCTTTTAGTCTGGGCTGGTCCCTCATTGCTGATGGCAGCAAAAGCAGCAAGAAAGGAGGAAAGGGAAAATCAAAACTGTCCTGTAGTGTTGCAAACTCACGAATGGTCAGAAATATGTTATTAAAGAGCCCAAAGAGGTTTAGGAAAGGTTGCACATAAATCAGAAGCATCTGAGCTGAACCTTCTGATTTTCAGACACTCTTCTACCACTTTCAATTTTTTATTGCATCTGAATATGGAAAAATTAATCATTACATGACTATTACTATGCTGTTAAACCAGAGCATGAAAGGAATTGCCGCGAAGCAGTGGATACAGTTTGTAAGTGAACATTACTTAAAGAGGGGGACGTGTAACCGCTAAAATGAGGACACAGAAGAGCTGTACTGGGTATAACTCTCTGGATTAGGGTCATGTAATAGTGGGTGAAATGTTGGCTGCCCTATAGTGGACTGATGATCTACTGACATCAGTGGAGTCAGGATGCCACTCAATAATGGTCTTGGTTGGATTTGCTCAAAGAAAGTGGCTGCTGGTGCTGGTTTGCTAGACTTCAGTTATAAACGGAGTGATTTGCTAGTCTGAAGCAGCAGACGGCAGGTTTCCTCTGAATCCAAATTTCTCGCTCAAAATTCAGCTCAAATCTCAGTTTTGCCTAGACCGCAACTTCTTTAGTAAACATTATTTTCATACACCAAATGCCCTGTGTATAAGTGATAAGTCATTATCACCATAGCAGTCATGGTAGAATAGTCGACGTAGCTAATATTAACTATCATATACTCTACATGCAATCAATATTACATTTCATGACCTATGCACACGCACATCCGAAGTGAAATATATTTTAGATCACGATTGTACGTAGAGGTAAACCCCGGTTTAGTAAAGTCTTAAGGGAGATACAAGGCAGGATTTGGAAGTACAAATTGTGAATAACTAGGAGATCTGGACTTCAGACTGGCATCACTGTCCACTGTGTAAAGCATGGGACTCCTGGGTTTTGTACCCATGAGACCTCAGGCAAGTTATTTAGCTCCTCTCTGATCTTAGTTTCTCCATTGGTAAAAGTATAATAACTACAGAGCCAGCATTGAGAAGCAAAGCTTGCTCTCAGAACACATTTGTTCCCTTTTTCGTATCTGCCTCTCTGCAAAGCAAAAATAAAACAATACAGGAGTCCTATGTCCATCTTTGATTTCCTACAAATAAGCTGTTAAGGTTTAGCTTGAAACTATGTTTTAAAATCTAGTGAGCAAACCACTGAGAACAGGGCAACAATATGTCATGACCTACAAATATATTTATATTTGTTATAATGATGTCTCCTTTCTATAGTTTTTTTTAAATTTTAAATAATTTTTCCTCCTCAGATTCATATATATATATATATATATATATATATATATATATATATATATATGTGTGTGTGTGTGTGTGTGTGTGTGTGTACACACACACACATACATATACATATATATATACACATACACATATATATATGTATATATATGTGTATGTGTGCGTGTATATGTATATATGTGTGTGTGTATATGTATATATGTATGTGTGTGTGTGTATATATATATTATCTTATGACATCTATATTTTGCAGAGATATTAAAAGGATGTGGTTCCATATGGTTTAACTATAGCATATCCATAGCATTGATATTATATGGTATCCAGAGGAACCTACAACAACGAAGCCATTCTATTTGCCATTTCCAAGTAAATAAGGGTGAAAACGTCACACTTCTCAAGTTAGTTTTTTCTGTCTAAAATCGCATTCTCAGCACGTGATTATTTGGTGCTGAATTCCTCAGAAACGATCAGAAAGTGACTGCCACTTCAGCGGGATTGAAAAGGCAATTTCCCCTTAGTTTTACAATGAAGTCTTGGATTAACGATACAATCCCAAAGGCATAAATTATGATTAATAAATATCTTTTCTGGGTCCTTTACGAGCAAACAAATTGTTCTGTCTTTTTGTTCAGCTGTTCTTATTCATTTACAAATAAGACCCATGGGAATCAAATGAAAAGAGACTCCCTTTGCTTTCATCAACCAGTGACCAAGGTCTAAATCATTTAAACTAGGCACTCACATCCCTGGGGTGCAGAGATCCATTGGCATAATGCAGTCTATTAAAATTTGCGGAAAGGGGTACAGTATCTTTAAACTGGGAAGGGCTTAATAGAGAGCCATACAGCTTCTGCCCTGTGAAATTTAGTATCCAGCATAACTATTATTTGGATCATTTGGGCTAGACGTTTAAGGAGCTCATGTGAATGACTACACACAAGGAAATGCGGGTCTCATTTGTGTGAATAGTGAAAACACGGGCAAGTAAGGGAAGAGCACACATAAGGCTCCAATTCTGATCATTTACGTGCAAAATAGGGCTTTGCATAAACAACGAGAATGACCAGATATGCAAATTCAGTCTTCTGCTGCACACACGTTCAAGATATGGCCCGAAATGCTCCTGCACTTCTGGGCAAACACGTGACAGGGCTCGAGCTGCAGAAGCTGTAATCACTGCAAAGATGCAAAGGTAAAGGAGGTACAACTAAACCCAAGTTGCAATGCTAATGGAGATGCAGGAGATTATTCTCCAGTTTTAATGCATAAATCTTCCAGGAGTGGTTTGTATGCATTTGGAATGTAAAGACTTGGCCTGAGCCAAAGAAAGTCCTGTCCAAATTTCACTACTTTCCAGATGATGCCTCATTTATTAGTGTAGGCAGCTCTGAATCTCTGGGGATTAACATCTTGGCTGCCCAGAATGATTAGATTTGAGATCAGGAGGAGCCCCGGAGTCTGAAGCTTGAAGCACTTCATTCAACAACAACAGAAACTTCAGACAGGGAATCATTTTCCTTTCTCTCCATGTTCTCCAATCAAAAGGCAGCACTGAACGCTGCTCAAACAAATACTTTCAGACTTAAAGTATTCCACAGAAAAATAAATATCGCTCATTCTTTTCACTGCAGCCTCAAGGTAACCGAGCCAGAGCTTTTCTTCCATATAGATCACGGTTACATTAAGTGTCTCCAACGTTGCCAGCCTTTGGAATATTATTGTTATTGCTCACCAAGATACTTTTCACTTAGCACCTTTCACTGGAGGCTCTTAAACCATTTTGCAAACAAGGACCTGACCCGGCAAATGCCTTCGCACAAGAGTAGGCCTGCTGACGTCAACAAGGCTGCTCATGTGGTTATCGTTAGCAGAGGGAGCCAAGGTATTGCTGAAGTCTCTTCAAGGAATATCTGTTCCGATGACTTTCTCTAGGGATGCATCACCAACCGGAGCTGTGGCACTCGGTGAGGTTGCAACTCAGCCATGAGACTTGTGCCCCGGTCAGGAAAGCGCATGTCTTCCAGGCCTGACTACATCCCCACGTGGCTTCACCGTGCAGCTCTTAGGACCACTTGCACGCAGAACTCTGCAATTTGTCAGCGACAATTGTTATGGGTTGAATTGCCAACATAAAGGGAGATTTTAAAACAAAATTATGATCAAATGGAGAAAAAGGTCTACCCAGAATCATAGAACAAGGAGGGGCAGAAGCGCCAGAACCCGAACCCCTTGATACACAGCCAGCTCTGTTGGTAACTCAACTGCCTATCCCTCTAGCAAGAAACTTCCAGGCAGTGATGAAAGAGTTAAAAAATTCAGATCATAACTGAAAAGAGAGGATTTCCACTGAGTCCTTCCTGCAAGGAACACTGGACCTGAGTATAATTACACACACACACATCCCTAAATACATTTGAGTATCTCACAACAAAAACCATATAATATATTATTTCCTCTAAAGAGATTAGCAGATAAGAGGAAATGAATGGAAGTTGTGTGCTGCATTATCAGACCAATGGCACAGTATTCTCAATTTTGTATATTTGCAAGAATACCAACCTCCTTAGTAGCCGGGCATTCAAACTTAGCTTAAAGTCACTGATGTTAAAGGTCATTGGACCTGATGAATACAGCAGCTTATTCATGAAGACTCAAGACTGAAACCTTCTCTTTCTTTTCTGACTGCATCCAAGGGAGGAGAAGAATGAAAAAAATCCCCCGGAAAAAGCTCAACTATTACCAAGGAAATAAAGAGATGCATTGCCACTTCTCTTCCAGCTCCATCTGAATTCAATTGAACAGAATTTTATATATTAAAAAAAATAGAGCATCCTATAAAACTGAAGAGACCATCATCCCTCTGCCATAAATTTCTATAACATCTTATACATTTCTATAGCCAAGGGGAAAATCTCCTGGAGACTGGGATCTGAGTTTCAGTAGAAGTTGGGCACCCATAAGGTCCCAAGTGCCTTCAAAAATCTCCACGCAACTTGAAAATCTCTTTTCAAATCTGGATGTGCATGAAGCAGAGCTCTGTGGGCGGGCATGACTGAATAAGGAAGAGGAGGGACCGCACAGAGACAGGCTTCAATCTTATCTCGGGTGCCAGGAATAGAGATTCCCGCTGACTTCCCTTGTGGACTCTTTGCATCCTGTTCAATGGCATTGAGGCCCATCCGTGGCTATGAAAGGCGTACAGATTTGGCCCACAGAGGAATGCACATTATTTCTGTTCTGGGTTTGGTTTTGTTTTTTGAGAATTAAACAAACCCAGCGCGTACGTGCGTGACCGCGCGCAAATCGGCGCAATGTAGGCATGCTCCCGGGAATAGGATTCTAAGACAAAAAAAGACTTTTCAGTATTTTTCCTGCCGATTTCAGGAAACCGTCCCAAATTTCCATGGCAAGGTAACCTGCTCTGATTCAGCGGGGAAAGGAAATGGACATACTTCACAAGAGATTGTTCGTCCCCTCCCTGACACCACTCCCCTCAAATGCCTGCAGAAGAGGAAGGCATTGAATATCATATAATAAGGCAATTGGGAAAAGGGAAAGAAGTAGCAATAGTGTTGGACGGGAACAGCGCTGGTCTCAAGTATGGAACGTGGATCTGTAATTGTTAACAAACTGTAATATAAACACATCAGGGCCTTAAGCAATGGCAGAAAAGAAGCATCAGAAGGCCAGATCTAAATTTATATCTCCATTCACTAGAGAGGTTTCTTTTGCAGCGGGAACCCTTTCGGCATTGTTTGGGAAGACTCCTATTGGAAAAGCGGAGACTATGATTTCTTTATACACTGGCAAACTGAACCCAACGGTTCTTATTCCAGACTAATATACCCCAGGCCTCTCAGATGTTACAAGAAGATTAAATCAGTACCAAATTTGGCCTATATTTGATGACATTCATGATGTGCTCTGGTGTGTGTCTGATGTTTTATTTTAGGATTGGAGTGTTGTTATAGTCCCGATGGTCCAGGACATGTACGAGAGGCAAAAGAATCTTTTTGGCAATATCTTTTATTGGACCAAATGTGTAGCTGGGAGAGGTGTTAGCTTTCAAGCACAATGTGCCCTTTCTCAGATCTGGGAAAGGAGCAGACATAGCTTGAGCTAAATCATATCGGACAGCACAATGGCTCAAGTATAACTCCGTATTGAAATACAAACAGTCTGCTAACTTTGACCAGCGCAGAATTACCAGCTACCAGAAAGGAAGTCTATGGTAGCCAACAGGCAGAAGGACTTTTTCTGTCCAGATTTGGTACTTTCTTCCAGTGGAAATACAGCCCTTCCTACCTAGATGCCACGGTGAGGGGCAGATGTGAAATGATATGGCTTGGGGACCTTCATAATGCTTTTCAAGTTGCATCCCATCCTTGAGGTTTTCCAAGTGAACAAGGGAAAGTGGGAATCCCCAATACTCAGCAAATTGGATTAGGTTGTCTCTGGCCAGGGGCTGTATAAGGCCATGATGCATGTGCTCCTTTTTTTTTAAAACCTAAAAAAAGCCACTTAACACGAGCCAGCCTCCACTGCGGTGGATGCACTGGGAAACTACATCATCACTGCAATAAATAAGCTGTATTCTGTTCCCTTTGAACACAATCACACAATTCCTACTGGACCAACTTCGCTTTTTGGGTAACTACGTTGCTTCAGTAGAGTTATGTCAACAGTGTTGTTAGCCCCGCATCTTCAAAAGGAGCTGAATGATTTAGGGATGAGACTCTTGTAGTCAAACTGCTGTTTCGTGTTTAGCCCATAAGCCAAAAACCTCTGGATCTGCATTTTTGGCACGAGGCTCCAGCGAGCCTGAAACCATCTAATATTAAATACGGTGTGGATTTAATTACACAGCCTAAAAACAGCAATCAGAAAGCCTCACACTGCACCTTGCGTACAGAGCTGTTGCTGTGCAGAGGATGTGTAAAACCATATGCAGTTCTCATCTGCTCAGATCCTATGGGAAAGGATCGGCATGATTTATCGGAGACCCGTACTTTCAAGGTATCCTCTCTATTGTTAACTGCTGCAAGTTTGGACAGCAGAAAGAGGGGTCAGAGCCAAGGCAGAGAGCAGAGATTTGCAGAGATCACGCAATGCCTCTGTCTGTGGTCGGAGTAAACAGAATCTCCTGAAAGGTCACTTCTTCAGGCTCCCACTGCAATTGCCAAAGGAAACTGCAATCATTTTTCAGTCCCTTAAATGCCAAGAGTAAAATGCACTGAGTCACAGTTTTCCTACATGCTCCTGGTTTGTGATGAGCCTACTTAGGAGTCATTTCCTTGCCAAGAAAAGTTTTTTGGGGGTGTTTTTTTTTTCCCTTTTGAACCCGGAAGAGGTCGGGGCAACCTTGCACAAGCTCAGGGGTCACGGCACCACCGTTCAGGACTTGAAGTCGGACCCATTCGTGTGGCCTGAGCAAAGCGTTTGCTGCACAATCAGCCATGCGTTCCGGTTGATCAGATCACCGTTCCTCCCTCACGTGCAAACCGGTCGGTCACGGCTCAATTGAGACAATCGTGAGCGAAAGGCGGAAAAATCACAACACATTCGATTCAGTGAATCTTTTTATTTTTTTATTTTTTTTCTGCTTGCGAATTGGCCGCAAAACAAATAATAATAATAAAAAAAGGTACACACGTCTCAGATTTCCTGCCATCACCTCTTCACCTTTGTGAACAATAGCCTCAGTTCTTCGGAGCTGGCACGGCCGGGCCCTTAGAAAAGATACGGAATCGGTTTGGTCGTCGCCACTAATATTTCCTCTGTCTGGCACCCAATCTCTAATATCGGGAAGGAAACCCAGATACAAATCTACAGGGTTACAGCCCTTACCCACTATGTGAGTAGCCCTCCTGAAGCCCATCAAGCTACTTGTCTGGGTAAGTGCTACGCAGCAGGAGTTAAGAGTTGTCGGCTCTGGCACTAAAGTCCACCCCTAGCAATGGCCTTAAATGAATAGTCACTGTGTTTATACAAACCACCCAACAGATTGCTTCTCTCTTAGCCCACAGTCCTAATGTGTGTCAATAATAATCTCTGGGTTTCATTAGGCGGCTCTGGCGGGATATATAAATAATAAGGCTGTTGTCAGATTTCCCCATGGTGTGTAAGGGCAGATCTGGAAACCTGAAGGCCATGACCTTCATGTTTCTCAGCGGGGACTGAAACGCCCTCCGAGCCAAAGCAGTGGGAAAAGGAGAGTCTGTGTTATGCTTTAACGTGATCCTGACAGGCAAATGTAATTTCTCAGAGTTCACCCGAGTGAACACTGATCTGCTTCATAATCCCGTGCATTTAACACAGGGCCGGTTGTAACTAATACGTGGCGGCGGCTTGAACGTGGGAGCTTCCCCCGAACTTGGAAGCTGGGCGAGGATTGTGTTTGGGGACTATCGCCACGTTCAAAGATGGGCAGAGACGTAGAAAAAAAGATGATTTCATGTTGGCTGTGCCATGAGGACATTAAGCGGGGGGGGGGATAAATTAAATAGTTAATCCAGGGAGCTTTTTTTTTTAGCTAACGCCTATAGGTAAGCCCAATCAAGAGGTAAAAACAGAGCAAGATCACAGGCCTTTGATGAAGAAGGACAGAGGGACCATTGTGAGTGATAGACTGGGGAAGGCCGTGCTCCTTGTTCCTCTGCTCCCTGATAATTCCTCTCCCCCTGCCCCCTGCATCTTCCTGCCTTCTCCAACAAATCAGTGTGCACCTATCTTAAATCCAGTGCAAGAGCTCGGATCTGCTCATGGGAGGAAAGGCATCTTACCTCCGAGTCCCTTTTAATACCCCCTAGGCAGATCCCCTCCCCACACCGAGCCCGAGGCTCAGCCGTGCCCCTCTGGGGGTGCTTCGGAGCCGCAGCGCCCCAAAGGGAGCTCGCAGAGTCACGGCAGTACGATGCTCGGAGGACAGGCGGGTGCCCACGCATCCTTCCCAGAAGTACCACAAAGCCCTCGCGAGCGGCCCGAGAGGTGGGGGCGAGCGAGGAACAGCCTTCGTGTCCCAGAAACGGGTCACGAGGAGACCTGATGACACACTGCTGTCGTGGCCTCCGAGTGCAAGCTGCAGCTGCAGATGTAAATCAGCCCTTCCCAAAAAGAGCAGAAGCTGCCAGATTATACCCTGCACGCACGTCCGTATTGCAATGTAAGCCTCCGGGGCTCGCCCGCAGGCTGCTATTGGCCTCCCTCTCCCAAATGGCAGGCCTGCCCTCCATCACACATGGCCTTATCAAGCGAGGCTGTATATCAAGGAGCAAGTGGCTGTAAAATGTCCATTTTGCAGCAGATGGAGAGGGTCTGGAGGAGGAGATCTGCCTTGCTGCCTGGGCAGTAGTTTAGGTGCATCATTATGATTGAAAACTAACCCCTTCTGGCTACTCCCTGGGTCCGTTCAAAAAAGACTCCTTGAAGCCCTGCTATGCATGTAAAGACCTCTGCTAAAGCTCCCCCCTCTTACAAACTTGTCCTCAAAACCCGCTCCAGGAACGGTGCCTTAGCAGCACATCGACAGCCCTACTCCTGAACTAAGCTCTCTCATACTCTTTGCCCCAGGACTAGCCTCACCTTTGGACTTGACATCTTTCAGGGACCTGATTTCAGGGTCACATAGAAGAAGGACATCATTGCAAACAACAGGAGGAAGCGTGAGATGCAACATTCAGGTTTGAACCCAGTTGAGGCAGATCTTAAAAATATCAATACGGGGGGTTCAGTCCATTTTTAAAGAACCAGCTATAAAATCTGGATGCAGGACAGGGCTCTACCAGTATGCCTGAAACTCAAGGGTGGGCAGATCAGGTGGACCAAGCACCTATACAATTAAATCCTGGTGCAAAAGCACATGAAACTCAAGGGTGGTCAGATCAGGTGGGCCAAGCACCAATACAATTAAATCTTGGTGCAAAAGCACATGAACCTCAAAGGTGGGCAGATCAGGTGGGCCAAGCACCAATACAATTAAACCCTGGTGCAAAAGCACATGAACCTCAAAGGTGGTCAGATCAGGTGGGCCAAGCACCAATACAATTAAATCTTGGTGCAAAAGCACATGAACCTCAAAGGTGGGCAGATCAGGTGGGCCAAGCACCAATACAATTAAACCCTGGTGCAAAAGCACATGAACCTCAAAGGTGGTCAGATCAGGTGGGCCAAGCACCAATACAATTAAACCCTGGTGCAAAAGCACATGAACCTCAAAGGTGGTCAGATCAGGTGGGCCAAGCACCAATACAATTAAACCTTGGTGCAAAAGCACATGAACCTCAAAGGTGGTCAGATCAGGTGGGCCAAGCACCAATACAATTAAATCCTGGTGCAAAAGCACAAAGGTCTGCTCCATGCAGGGTCAAAGCCATTGCTTCACAGCTGCTCAGAAAATAAACAGCACACTCACCTTGGGTATGAAAGACCCAAGTGATCACTCTTCCTAGAAAAAGAGTCAGTGATGGAAGGAACGTGTGCAAGGCTCTCTACAAACGTTAGGAGAATGAAAGACACATTGAGGAGAGTGTGAGTAAGCAACGCAGTAGGATTCAAGAATGCCTCTTCCTCATGACTTCATCCTGGCATGGGCTCGGGGAAAAAGAGAGCTTGCTTACATCTCGGGGTTGTGCAGTGGCTGAGAGCAATGGTTAACTAAATGTTGTCAGATGAATTAACAAGAGCTATATACAGAACAGACCAAGGAAGGGTTACATATGCAGAGCGTGAGGCTCACTTCAAAACCGTATGGCAGGCATCTCATCCTAGGGTAGGGAATGTTTCCTTTGGTCCGAAGGAGACCAAACGATATGGTGCTCTTGGTACCTCGTTAGTACGCAAGGCCTAGAGAGTGAGTGAGGAATGATAGAGATGGTATGAATTTCCCTTGGAGGGAGAAACAGAGAAGGGCAGGAGATGACTTTATTAGCTGTGGAAGCAGCGGTGGCACTTTTCCAGGAGTACACTATGTCTCCTACACAGGAATGCATACCCTGCTCCCCAGGCCGAGCGGGGCAGAGCAAATCGCAGGCTGGGAAGAGGCAGGAAGTGTTTCCAGGAGCGGGCCAGGGGGGCTCTTCCCCAACCATTATGGGCCAGAAGCAATCTCAGCCTCCTGGTCGTGGGAGGAGTGTCATGTGTGCGCGCGCGCGTGCGTGCATGTTGCGTGCAAAGGCAGTGCAGTCTGGTCCCTGTGTGGTCCAGAGGGGGGTTGTGTGTGTGGTCCTCCAAAGCCCTGCTCATCTGTCCAAAGGCTGCTAACTGCCTGCTGAATGACCACGTCTGTTTACTTTAGCTCTGTCTGCACCAACTGAACTCTGATCGCTGTCTTCCTCCAGCTGGGCTGACTCAGGACCCCAAAGTGAAAGAGAGAGGGAGAGAGATGTGTGTGTGTGAGGCTCCAGAAAAGAATGGGCTGCAAATGGACTGCAGTGTAAATCACGGCGAACAATTTATGGGCCATTTTGTCTCCCATCATTTCTTCCCTGACCCCCCACCCCTCCCTCACTCAAACAGACCGGCCTCATAAATCGTCCGTGCTGAGTGCCGGCAGAAAGGTTTTTCATGTTCCTGACAGCTCCAATAAAAATATGCATGTGTGTCTGGTGACTGTGTGCGTGGGAGGGGGAGAGAAAGAGAGGTGGGCATGCAGGCTGGTGATCGTGTGCGGTGATGTGTCTGTATGTGAGATATACTGGGGGGGGTGTCTGCCAGTGATGGGGGGCAGGTGGGAGTGTGCATGTCATGATGGAGGGCAGGCTGGGATCGTGTGCGTGATGACTGAGTGTGCGCGGGGAGAGAGAGGGTGTTACATGTCTGGCAACTCTGCATGTCTTGCAGCTGTGCATGTGTGCACGTGTGTTTGTGCATGCATGTAAAGGCCGGGAGGGTCATGTCTGCTGGTGAGTGAAGCAGAGCATGAGCACATTGTGTGTGGACATGCGTGTGGGGTGATCAGGGGGAAAGAAAACATGTTCACAGTGTTCTTGCAAATAAAACAAAGGTGTTTGCTCAGTGTTAGAACGGGGTGGGGAAAGATTTTTCCATCACTAGAAAACCTGGAAATATTCTGGGGGCAGGAAAAATTCCTATCCCAAATCAGAACAAAAAGTCAAAATCTTGAACATTTTTCCACTCTGATAAATACATGGTTTAGGTCAAGAAAACCCCGCATTTTGATCACTTGAAAATGTTTTGTTTCAATTTCAGGAAAAAAAATCCCTTTTTTCCTCTATTTTGAAATGTTAAAGTCATTTCAAACAGCAACGCTGAAATTTTACACTTAGAAAATACTGAAATGGGACTCTGAATTTCTTCGCCCTGAATTTCTCAAGACATTTTGAAGTGAAAAGGTTTCAAAGGGTCATAGAAACTGGCCCTTTCCTGCGTACAAGTTTTGACAAAACGATATTTTTAATGGGGTAAGGGTAGCTCCAACTTTGAAATGTTAAAGTCATTTCAAATGGCAAGGCTGAAATTTTACACTTAGAAAATACTGAAATGGGACTCCAAAATATCCTGAGAAATTCAAAGTGAAAAGGTTTCAAAGGGTCATAGAAACTGGCCCTTTCCTGCATATAGTTTTGACAAATCGATATTTTGAATGGGAAAAGGGTATATCAGAACATCCTCAAAAAGCCCTACTCCTTTTCAGGGCTCCTTTTTTGTTCATCCACCCAAAAGCATTTGTGTGAATTGATTTTTTTTATTTCCAAACTTGCTAACGGGAAATAAAAACAACCCTAACCCTCTTCTATGCTGGACACAAGCATAGAGGAAAAGACGTGCACCAAACCGTGCACCAAATATGTGCACCAAATTGCCTTGCCACCATTGTGAAATGCTTTTTAGTTGCTCGGAAAGATAAGAAAACAAATTATGGACGAGGATCATCCAGGATGGTATAAGAATCAGGATCTATTTTGCAGAAAATGGGCAAAAATAAAAAAAGGGATTCCACCTCGGTAGAAGTTTGTCATTCAAAGAGGAAATAAACAATCTCATGCAACTTTGCTGCCCAGAGAGCATTAGTTGTGAATATTCAGCAACTAGTCTAGGAGCAAGACGCTCGCCAGAACTGGGTGCTGAATGTATTCAAAATAATTACAAATAATGAACACATGCATAAACACCATGATGTGGATACGGATCAGTCGCATGCAGGAAATAAGGCTCCACTTAGTGAATTAATTAGCCACAATGAATAACCTGACAGCCGCAAGCTCTGTATGTTGTGTGTTAAAACCTCTGGCTGGAAAAGGTGTGTGCCTTTATATGTCATACAGCAGTGTGCATATTATATGGCTTTATGCCTCCAGGCATGCTGGAGAGAGAAATACAGTTGACTGTCTGCTTCTGTGCCTCTGAGGAAGCAATAGCTTTGTTTGTGTGTGTTGTATCTATGCGCGCCCCTGTAGGAAACAAAGAAAGTTAGTAAAATCCAAATTATCCACTTAAGGTTGTGTCAGCTTTCCATCATAAATCTTATTTTAGAGGTTTGTTATTCATCTGTAAAAATTCATTCCAGTCTCAGCTTTGCACAAACAATGTGGTCTCAAAGCTGGGTGGGGGCGAAGCTGCGCCAAATATGTATATAAAATAATAGCTGACTGAGGTACAAAGGTATTGTGTTATATACATGCATATATTATTCATCTCAGCTGCTATTAAACTATTCAAGTAAAAGCCTGCAAGTTATGAATGTCTTTTGTTGTATAGCCCAGGGTAAGAAGAAAAAAAAAAAAAACCACCCCAAAATTCTGCTTAAAATAAGTAACATTTGGCAAACAATAAAGCGGTCTCCTGGAATTTGGCAACAATTCAACTTGGTCATAATATTATGCTTTAACCAATGGCATGTGAAATTTATGGGGTCTTGAACAAGTCGTGTCCTTTGGAAATGGGAATCTGCACCCTTTTCCATCTTGAGAGAAGTTGAAGCAACGGATTCGATTGTGCAGGATGCAAATCTACAGGACGGAGAAATCAAACCACTGAGAAACCTCGTTTGGTTCATTTAGTATATCATAATCAATATTTATTATTGACCTGAAGCTGCTGCTATTTTGGCGGAGACCGTAGCCCTGCCTATGCTATTTGGTCTTCTCCTTTTGTGATACAGCAAACCAGAAACAATATTTATTACTGCGGCCATCTCTACCCGACGCTTTCAGAAATGACTTCTCCTCCCAAGGCAGACTAGGTTCTTTGGGTCAATGTGCTATCTCTCCTCTTCTCCCAATACAGGAAATATTCTATCCGATTGATCACATATTCTTTTAAAAGGACACTTTATTAAAAGAAAAAGCACACCTTTCTCCCCACAGGCTGCCTCCTGCAAGAAGGGGACACCTATAAATATGCCTTATTTGATTTCATACCTATCCCCATTCTTCTGGAGACCACAAAGCGTGCTCTAGTGCTATTTCCAAAAGTTGGATTTGACCAGAAAGCTCAGCTCAGACAAGTACCCACTTTTGGTCTTTCTCTGCCTCTCCATTTGGTTTTTACCTGTGCAATGGGCACAAGAACTGATCCCTGCCTAAGGGAGGGTGGGCTCAATTTGGGCTCTAGCAAGGCAGATACTCCTTTATGCAAACTGGTTCCCCATCCAAGTGCAAAGCCGTGCATGTTGTGGGTCTTCAGCCCCGGAAACAAAGGCGGGTTGATCATTTAATAACCCCCATAACAGCCCGGCTTTCCAGGGACTCTCCTGGAGCCTTGCAACCTGGCAGGGTGTCGCACGTGCGCCGGGTTTCTTTCCTGCCCCAAATACACCAGGGGACTTCTTAATCCCTGCAAAGGGGCAGTGGCAGCAGCTTTCCAGGGCTATTAGGCTGCAGATTATCTCGTTTGCCAAAGGAAAGGAAATAAGCCAGAGTCGGTGTCTGCTGCTCCCAGATGCTGCAATGTGTTTCTGGGCGCCAGACTCTGGACCTCCAAATAAGTCTCTGGCTCCGAAAATTAACCTCTCTTGACATGGGAGGAATATCGTTGAAGTAGACCACACTGGCTGAAACAACCGGCCGCTTGCAGGGGACCGGGATCCGGGGCTGGGTCACACCGGCCCCGGGTGCTCATTAGAGCCGCGGGCACTCGGATTTCCGTGCTCCCAGCCCCATGGGGGTGCAAAAAAACCTTCCTCCCGGATCTATGGGGGTGCAAAAACCTTGCTCCCAGCCCTATGCGGGGTGCAAAAAAATCCTGCTTCTAGCCTTACGGGGGTGCAACAAAATCTTGCTTCCAGCCTTATGGGGGTGCAAAAAATCTTGCTTCCAGCCCTAATGGGGCATACAAAAAAATCTTGCTTCCAATGCGGGGTGCAAAAAAATCCTGCTTCTAGCCTTATGGGGGGTGCAACAAAATCTTGCTTCCAGCCTTATGGGGGTGCAAAAAATCTTGCTTCCAGCCCTAAAGGGGCATACAAAAATATCTTGCTTCCAGCCCTATGCGGGGTGCAAAAAAAATCTTGCTTCCAGCCTTAATGGGCGATACAGAAAACAAATCCTGCTTCTAGCCTTATAGGGGATACAAAAAAATCTTGCTCCCAACCCTATGGGGGTGCAAAAAAAAAATGTTGCTTCCAGCCCTATTGGGGTGCAAAAAAACCTTGCTTCCAGCCTTAAAGGGCGATACAAAAAAATTTTGCTCCCAGCCCTATGGGAGGAGGAAGGTGCAAAAAAATTGTTTCCAACCCTAATGGGGGATACAAAAAAATCTTGCTTCCAGCCCTATGGGGGTGCAAAAAAAAATCTTGCTTCCAGCCCTATGGGGGTGCAAAAAAACCTTGCTTCCAGCCTTAAAGGGCGATACAAAAAAATTTTGCTCCCAGCCCTATGGGGGGAGGAAGGTGCAAAAAAACTTGTGTTTCCAACCCTAATGGGGGATCCAAAAAAATCTTGCTTCCAGCCCTATGGGGGTGCAAAAAAAATCTTGCTTCCAGCCCTAATGGGAGATACAAAAAGTCTAGCTTCCAGCCCTATGGGGGTGCAAAAAGAATGTTACATCCAGCCCTATGTGGGGAGGAGGGTGCAAAAAAAATCTTGCTTCCAGGTCTATGGGGAGAAGGCAAAAACGCCTGTCGGTCCTGAAAGCAAGCGGCTCGCTGGCCGGAGGCATCGGTTATCAAACGAAAGGCTGCAAGCCAGGGGAGCTGGGGGCTGATCCCCCCCGCACAGCACATGCACAGGGAGGGCAGGACACCGCTGCAGCCCGGGCTGCCTTTGCATTTCCAGCCGGCGGGGGTAGCTGAGCCCCGGCTCGGGATGGGTTTCGAGGTCGGGTCTGCTTTGATTCCCCAGCAGCCCAGACGCAGCCAGCCGGGGTTATTTGTAGTGACCGACTTGTGCTTCTTTTCCCATCCTCCTAGCTCTGGTGCCCAGCTGTGTTGCCCCCATCTCGGCAGTGGCAAGTCTTCCCTAAGAAATCCCGAGTGGGTCCCTGCGCGCCCCAAGGGGTTTGGGCTCCTTCCACCCTCTCCTCTGCATTTGCACCCCGTGAGGAGCCGGGACACTTCGGAAAGCCTCGTGCTGGCTCCCCTCGAGGTGATCACGGAAAAAAAAATGACTGGGATCTTTGTGCCCAGCATCACTGAGCGGCATCCTGCTCCGAGCTGCTGCAGCGCCCGCCCGAGAGGACCCGGCAAGGAGGCAGCCCGGAGAGGGGGGGATCCCTGCAAGGGGCTCCCCTGCCGGCCTCTGTGGGGTCTCTTCTGGCACTGGTGTCATCCCCTGCTTCCCAGCTGCTGCTTCTAACAGTGCCCTGACACTGCCCATGCCCCAGGCTGGAGACATGCTGCCCCTTCCCTCCCTGGCAGCGGATGGGTGAAATCTGGATAGGTGCAAAGATGGGTGTGGGGTAAAGTAGGTGCAAAGGTGTATCTATTTGTAGGTACAAAGGGGGTATGTGTAGGTGCAAAGGGGTGTGTGGGGGTACATAGGTGCAAGGGTGTGTGTATGTAGGTGCAAAGGTTGGGGGTACTTGGGTGCAAAGGAGTGTTTGAGTAGGTGCAAAGGGGATGTGGGGGATGTAGGTGCATAGGGGGTATGTGTAGGTGCAAAGGGGTGTGTGGAGTACATAGGTGCAAAAGGGTGTGTGTGTGCAGGTGCAAAGGGCTATGTGTGTGTAGATGCAAAGGGGTGTGCGGGGTACATAGGTGCAAGGGTGTGTGTATGTAGATGCAAAGGGTTGGGGGTACTTAGGTGCAAAGGAGTGTGTGTGTAGGTGCAAAGGAGGATGTATGTAGGTGCAAAGGGGGTGTGTGCAGGTGCAAAGGGCTGTGTGTGTGTAGATGCAAAGGGGTGTGTGGGTACATAGGTGCAAGGGTGTGTGTATGTAGATGCAAAGGGTTGGGGGTACTTAGGTGCAAAGGAGTGTGTGTGTAGGTGCAAAGGAGGATGTATGTAGGTGCAAAGGGGGTGTGTGCAGGTGCAAAGGGCTGTGTGTGTGTAGATGCAAAGGGGTGTGTGGGTACATAGGTGCAAGGGTGTATGTAGATGCAAATGGGGGATGTATGTGGGTGCAAAGGGGGTATAAGGTACATGGGTGCAAAGGGGGTGTGTGTAGGTGCAAAGGGGCGTATGGGATACATAGGTGCAAGGTTGTGTGTATGTAGATGCAAAGGGTTGGGGGTACTTAGGTGCAAAGGTGTGTGTATGTGTAGGTGCAAAGGAGTATGTGTATGCAGGTGCAACGAGGGGTGTATGTAGGTGCAAAGGGGTGTATGTGTGCAGATGCAAAGGGGTAGGTAGGTGCAAAGGGGTGTGCATGCATGTGCAGAGGGGGGGTGTAGGTGCAAAGAGGGGGGTGTAGCATACAGCTGGTCTGTAGGGACAGGAGTGTCGGGAAGGCTAGGTGTGCAAGCACAGAGGAGCACGAGGCGCGGGCTCAGGGGCAGGGTGCACATGTATGTGCACATGTGTGTGGGGCATCTAGAGGGAGAGGCCTGGCCTGCAGGAAGGCTGCAGACGTGCCCCGGGGGCACACAGGCTCCATGCCCGTGTAAGGACCCCCCGCAGCAGGATCTGGACCCCCGGGCATCCCCCGGGCTGCGGGATGCCAGGCTGCTCCTGCACCTCGCTCCCCCCAGCCGGCAGCGAAGGGGGAGATGGGGCTGGGAGGGAGCGAAAGCTGATCCTGAAGTTTCCATCATGTGAAATTGAAGCGCATGTGCCTATAATGAAATATTTCCTCCCATTTCATGGCAGCTCAGTAATTCCTGATGGCAGGGAGCCTGGGAAAACAGATCCCCCCTGCTCCCACCCACAGCGCTAACCGCATGGGCGGGGAGGGGGGCCGAGGCCCTCCTGCTGCAGGACAAGGTCAGCTCTCCACCTCCCCCAGGGGCTGGACACCTCCTATCCCCCTCCAGAGGCTGCCACTTGCGCCGGGGCTGGGCAGGATCTTGAAGAAGGGCTCAGGACTTTCACTCTTCTGAAAGCCTCTTTTTTTTTTTGAATGTAAAGAAGACAGATCCACACGGAGAATGACCAGGCTGCCAGCAGGATCCAGAAGGCATCTTAAGTCTGGATCCATCCAGGATCTAGCGGAGAAGGATTTGCCTCCCAGCCCCATCACTCACCAGGGCAGGAGACACTGCCAAGGCAGCCTGCGCCAAAAGGTCACTAGTATTGTTAGGCTTCTGCCTCCTTAGTGGTTTGACCAGACCAGGCTGGAAACAATGTTGTTGCAATCAATAGCCAGTGCTTTTATTTACTTAAAATTATGTGGTTTTGGGATCCCGACACTCGCAATTTAATTTAGCTTTGACAGGAATTCAGAGCAGGAAAGAAAACAACAAGGAGAAGGAAGCAGGCCTGGAACGAAAGGCTAAAGGGGGCCAGGTTTTTAAAAGTATTTAGGCAGAGACAAGAAGTTTGGGACCTGAAAACCTGTAACCTTCTAGCCCCTCACTGCCGTCCAGGGCAATGGCATCACACCGCACAGAAGTGCTCTGGATTTAAAGTATAACGGACAGCAGCACCTGGCCTTTAAATGCCTATTTTTAGTGATGCTGCTTCTTGCTTCACCGCTTGCACCATTTGATTCTTGTGCAAGAAAAAAGCCCCACAACGAGAGGGGTTTTCACAGACGTGCCTCACTCCTCTGGAATTGCAGTGGGAACTGGGACTGCGCAGCCCTTAAAAAATACCATCCAATACTTGCTAGCTGTAGCCCGAGGCACCAGCAAACCATGAACGGGATCAGATTTTAGGCTGAAATGCGTTCGCGCAGCAAATTTCTAGTTACAAACCTCCAAGAGATGTGGAGTCCGGTTGCTGCCCCACGATAGAAAGGGGAGCAAAATGGTCAGCGTCCAGCAAGGTTTGATCAGTTTGCTGTCTAAGCCTCCCTTTATGATGAAGCGAAAAATAAGAGGAGATGCACAATTTAAAAAATCCCAATTCTTAAGTCCTTGCCATTACAATTTGTGTTACAGTAACCTCTAGGATCAAAACCAAGGCCCTGTTATGCGGGCTTATTTGAAAACATCCCCCTTGCCTTAATAGTTTATAATGCAAGAATATAGCCCTTACAAACACTTCCAAGAATCAGAAGTTTACTCCTAAGTGAAAAGGTTTGTAGGCCTGGGATCTAAAAGAAAACTGGCACACCACAAGAAGAGAGATATAATCAAAGATTACATGCATGTATAATTTGTGTATTTTAAATATATGATTAAATAATGCAGATCCAATCTACCCCTCAGGCCATTGCTGGCTGCCTGGTTTATTGGCAGCAGAACAGAGATGAGTTTTAAATGGCTAGATTTTTCTTCACGGACACATATGGTCAGTCTCGGCTGCTGAAAATTGCCATTGTCCCACTAGAGCTAATGAACCTGGTGAATGAAGTTAATAGTACAATGCTCACTTATACCTGCTGAGAAGTCGGGGCTGTACTTTGCAAGCTCTGATCTTTTTTGTCCCTTCCTGCTCTCTTCAACCAATGGAAGAAAATGATAACCAAATTGTAAGTCATCTTCAAAATAAAGTTGTAGGTGAGCCATTTTCTACATCTGTTCAGTTGAGGCCCCTCAAGATAGAGGGAGCTTTATACAAATAAAGCTGTATTCGACCAGCTGCTTCCCTACGAGTGTCTCTGAAAGGCTGGAAGCAAGACTTTTTTGTATCCCCTATTAGGGCTGGAAGCAAGATTTTTAGGCAGTGTTAAGTGCTTCTGGATGGCACAAGTGCTGTGGGTGGTTATGATATGATCTGCCTCCAAAGAAAGTCTGTTTCAAACCCCAAATCCACGAGAGGTTGGGTTATGCCTGACAATTCCCACATTATTGGCTAGGGAGTTGTAAAGGGTGAGGATCTCAGCAGTTTAAACTTGCAATAGGCACCATGAAAATGCTCCGACTCAGGAGCATCCTCAGCACCAGACAGAGACAAAAGGACCCATTGCACCCCGTGCTGCCAGCATAGGTGCAAGTGCACGCGTGCGCGCACAAGCGCACACTGCTTTCAATCCTCAACAGATTGGTACAAGTATTACAGGTGTCTGAATGGCCTGATTTGGTAACGGAGGTTTTGTAATACTCCAGGACTAATTCTGCGCCACAGGACCCAGTGGGAAGTCTGCCTGGAGATGGCGATAGGCACTATATTATAAACCAAAGGCCTTACAGCCTTTTATCATGATAGGACTGCAATCTTTCCTTTATTAGTGCTCATTAGGAACGTCTGAATTACTGGGTCAGACCAGTGGTCCCTTTCTACCACCACACTCTCTCAGATCCTTTCTCTTCCTTCTTAAAGGAAGAACCCCATAAATGCCCACTGCAGGACGACCTGCTCCCGGGAAAAGTTCCTCTCCTAATTTCCAAACCTTAGAGGTTGCTTTTACATCCCAAAGCTGGAGTTTATTTCCCAAACCAAACAACTTCACGCCATGAACATTTGATTTTAATAACCAGGAATGCATTATTTCCTTTACGATGATCTAAGCAAAAAAACCCCTCGTGGTGAGGTTGTTGGCCCATCATGCTGACTTGTACTGTTTCTTTGAAGCGGGCACATGTGTGTATGTGCGTGTCTTGTCTCTGGTCTGGGACATAGCTTGTCAGTTGTGAGGCAGGGATAACTTTATGGTCCCAGATTTGCAAAGTGCCGAAGCACAGTTGGGTCCTGGTGTCCGAATACCACTCGCTCGAGCAGGCCTTTGGAAGTTTGTGACATGAATTATTATTATTTATAAGTCAAAGGTTTGTGTGTTACCCACAAGACTGAAAATGGTGAGTTTTGTCCTATAGATTTGTCCTATAAAGGGCTTCATCCTAGGAGTCGCTGAGCACCCGGGACTTTCATTCACTGTAACAGCAGCTGAGGGTGCTAAGATAATATATTAACTGCATGGACGTTTTTGCTGATTAAGTCAGGATATGAATGTAAGCTATTCTGCATGAACTTCATCCATCTGTACCCAGAGCAAAGCAAGGTTTGCTGCACAAAGACACTTGGTGCATGCAGAACAGCTGTATTGCAATATCCTTGGGCTGCTTCCCCAAGTAGACCCGCGTTTATTTTGAAATATTTCCCCTTCTATTCCAAAATAGCACACAGTGGGAAGGGACTGTGCTGGTCCTCTTAATGCTGGGTTAACATTTCCTATTTTTTAGTAGCCTAAATCATAGGAAATAGGGCAAGAAGGGACCAGAAGAAGTCATCTAGTTCATCCCCGTACTCCAATACCTAAGCCATTCCTGATGGATGTCTCTCTCACCTGTTCTTAGAAGCTTCCTATGATGACATGTCACAGCCTGTGGAGGTTATCTATTTTAGCACTTCATTATCCTTATAGCAAGAAAGTTTTTCCTTGTGCCTAGCCCAGATGAGATCCTGTACCTCACCTCTGTCTCCTACTTTACCTTTTAAGGATAAACCTACTTTATCCTTAAAGTAGGAGATGTTTCTATTTGCCTCCAGCCTGTGTTTGGTTGGGAAGTTATTTCATAGGACAGCAAGGGGCCCGCTGGGTCATCAACTCCAGTTTTTTGCTACCGTGCTGTATCATCCCTTTCGTAAGCTGAGCTAGGGTTTTGTCCCCACTAGCCTGATGAGAAGGCTAGTCCAAAAACTTGAGTGCTTTAATAGTCTGGAAATCTCCAACACTGGAGCAGTTGCAATGTGGTGGATAGAAGGCAGAATCCAGCCAATTGAAGGAACGAGTTAGTGCTTCTGAACTGGCCTGGGACGATGTTATAATGAGAAAAGCTCGTTCGGAAACCCGCTGGCACCGTCATGTTGTTACAACACATGTATATTCCTTCCTCTTTCACATGCTTAATATGCCATTAGTCACACGCAGAATCCAAGAATCGCTGATTGGCTTCGACTCTTGCTAATGTGAACATCGCCCGTTACTCCCCCGGACAAAATACAACCTGAATTTGAAATCGTACTTTGGAAACTCATCCTAATCCAAGCAGAAGAGTGGAAGCTATTTTACCTTTCCCGTATGCCTGATAACCCAATGGCTACTTACAATTCGTGATGGAGAATCAACATTAATACGAGTTAGATCTTTGATTCCAGCAAAATAAGATGTCTTGCATTAGATACAGAAGTGAGCAAATGATTTAAGCAGCGCATAACGCAGATCATTGTACTTCTAGTCCAGTAAATGGGGTTTTTTTTGCCCTAAATTACTGTTATCATCAATTAACAACATCAATTAACTTATTTTAAAGTGACAAACAGTTGTAAACAGGTTAAGCAAGAAGACCTGCTTAATTCACTGCCCGATACATTCACGGCTTGATTCACTGCCCAATGCATTTGTTTCAGTGGAGTGACACCACCCTAAAACTAAAGTAACACATGGGGGAAATGAGACCTTGGAGTTATAACAGATCAGAAAAACTGCTGGTGTGTTAAGAGACTAGGTGCCCTAACCCCAGATTATTTCACATCTGTCAAATATCAGTTGGGGCCGATAGAAATCATCAAAAAGACTCCTCCTTATTTTAGTAAACTTTGGATTAGGCCATAGTCAACCAAGATATGAATGTACATAAATGAGCTGTTGACTCTAAATGGGTCATTTTGAACATGTGAAATTCATCTATTCCAAAATGTGTCTTCAAACAGATGCCATCTTAAAAATGCATATCACTATACCACCTTCCACATCCATTACTTTCATTGGCTATCTCCATGATTTCCCTAACGAGGTATTTTTGCCTCCCCAGTATTGTGGTACATGAGACCAATTCGCTAAGATGCTATTCACGTATGTGGGGAAACTCAGTAAGACTACTGCAGCTGAACTCCTTCTCTGACTGTACAAGTTTCAGAGACAGAATGACTTTATAGCTATTTGAATAAGTAAAAAAAAAGAAAAAAACCCCCTCATTATTTTAGCATGTTCCCTAACAAACTTCCTGTAATCGGTGACACAATCCTGAGACACGTTATTCCTGAGAACATTATTCCCACCCCATCACTTTGCCCGGGCCATGGAGTCCCTCCAGCATTGTGGGAAGGGAGAGGGATGTCTGTAAAAAGCTACTTACACACATGAAGACACACATTTCACTCTGGTGCTCCTCTGGATCCCCACCAAGCCAGGCTGATGTCATACCTGTCAGCACCACTACATGCATTCCCGTCATGTTCCTTGGCACTGCATAACTCTCCTCCATCTCAAGCTTTCTTCCTTTTTGGCACTGGAAAGCTCCCTGTCATCTCCAGCCCTCTTCCTTCTGTCAGCAAAGAACACACACAAATGTATGGAGAGACCATGGGATACCACCTCCCCACAGTTTTACATCACTCGCCTCTGCATCCTGTTGATTAGAGAAAAGCCCCTTGCTTGGCATGTTAACTATACCCTGTGCATACACGCTCCCTTGATTGGAGACTTCCATCTCACTGTCCTCATCATCATACAACTCATAGGAGTGGAATAGCATCAGATGGTTTTGACTGGTTCTTATATTAACATCACAGTCCACAAACTTGACTTCTCTTCCAAATCACAGACTCTCGTTCCTGACTTTTTATTGTAGTTGTATCTAAGAACCCCAGGATCCTTTGTGTGAAGCACTGTACAAGCATGCTATAAAAAGACAGTCCTTGGCTGTCCAGGAGCTGACAATCCAAATAACCCTTTTCTCGTATATTATATTGACCAAAGAAACCCTATTGCTAGTTATCAAGTCCACACAGCACTCCTCGTACACACTGTAGCTTACTTTGCCAGATGACTTGATGCACCCTCATCTCCAGGGATCCTGGTTTTCTCTGATTAACACCCCCTCCCCTCCCCCCCCAATTTTCAGGTATAAAAAAAGGAACCCAAAATCCACATTTTCCCATGATTAACATGAAACACCACTATACATATACATATAGGTGTGTGTGTGTGTATATATCAAATATAGTATAAAAAGTAACCCAAAATAAATCCACATTTTCCCATGATTAAAAATGAAACACCACTATATATAGATATCGATATAAATATAGATATAGATATATATCTATATATATCTGTATCTCTCTAGATATAGATATAGATATCTGTATATTAATGGTGGTTCATTTTAATCATGGAAAAATGTGGATTTTGGATTATTTTTTTATATGCAAAAATTGGGGATTTTTTTTTTTTATCAGAGAGAACCAGGATCCCGTCTCATCTCCAAGTAGTTGGTAGCTTAGATATTGCATAGCTTGGGGTTGGTTCGCAACCATCATCACAGATAGCAAAACCACTGGTGAAACCCCACCTCTTGGTTGCACCGGCATTTTGCTTCTTATTATAGACATAAGTATCTTTTCTGTTGCAACTAATACCTTGCTTTTGTAAATGAGATCCTTTTGCTTAGTGACTCATTCAGCTATCCCCTAACTTATTTTGGATTGTATTTGGCCACATGATAGTGAGCATATTTCATTCTCTATGATTTTTCAAGCTTTCTGGGATTTATCAGCGTGGCGGGGGAGGGGGTTCATGGAGTCAGAAATATTTTTAATTTGAAGTGGTACTAGAGTATTTTTTCTTTATTTCTCATACAGTGCTTGATTATGTGTATAACATAAATGGTTAAAAGCATCATGATGACCACATATCAGTTCTAAACAGTTGCTTTTCTCCCAAAAGTTTATGCGAGGGATGTGCTGTATGTGCTTGTCCGTTCTAACTTCAGAAAGTCGATTGCCAGTTGGAAGGTGCTGACATTTCAGGCAGAGGCAACTCGAGCCCGTCCGAGATGTTTTGGAAGATAAGGATCTTCTTCTCTCTTCTTTCTTGGTCTCAATCCAGAGACTGCACCGGCTTTGCTACAAAAATTTCCATCTCCAGATTTCTAGAGTCTGAAGAACCTCTTTTCTTGGTGGTTTACTGGAAAAAAGCTGTCCAGATCTATAAACAATGACTGCCCTTCCTGATTTTATCTTTCTCCATTTTATTGTTTCCGGTTGTTAGTCACTTGGCTGATGCTTTCATGGGGACTTTCCTAAATGCAGGTCTTGGACAAGGGAAAAGCAACTCAAGCCTGAATAACATCCAGTAAGAAAAAGTGGGACTTGACATATTACCTTTTACTGGAAGAAACCCTCAATCCCGGATACATAGCCAGACTGGGATTTTAGAGGAAGGCAGTTCAACTTTTTGATAGCTCTGTCACCAGATGACCAGGGAAAATGGATGCTCATTACACTACAGGAAGAGAGATGAAGACCATGGGCATATCATTGATCCGATATAGTGTTAGGAGCTGCAATGTCAATCAGGCCTCTCTAGTTGTCCCATGCTACTACTATTAAGCCATGTGTTGGAGTAAAACAGTTCAGTTACACTTGATGCAACCATTAAATCCTGCTAGAAGTGCATCCTTGTGCCATATTCAAGTCTTCTATAGCAGGGTGTGGAGGGGCATAGACTTTAATTAATATGGTTCAGTCATCACTGTCCTTTCAAGAACCCTAATGCAACATCTGGCCGGGGAAAAAAAATTCACTCAGCCTATTTACAAAGCAGCAAGCATCTCCCTAAAGATGAAACCTGGTCAATACTGCTATAATTCCTTTTGTTGTGTCTTCCCCTCTCCTATGCAACCCTTTTCAATGAGTAAAATATTTTGCCTGTGCACACCCATCATATAATGAAGACAAGCCCTTGCACCTTGGAGCTTACAGTCTAAGGGTAAGATGAGAGGCAAGTGAGAGAAGACTGTAGTAAGCAACAGTCACAGAGCACAACTTATGAAGAACCTTTATTTATTGTAGGGAGACCCAGGAGGTCAGATGAAGTCAAATTCCTTGCTTTCTGGAAGATCTCTCTGAGCCACACAGTTTTGCAATAAGAGAAAGGAATTCTTTACAGAAGATGCCATGGGCTGAATGTCGAGAGAAAAAATCCCAGGAGACAAGTCTATTTGCTGGTGGGATAGTCTTCCCAACGATGAAACTGCAACGAGAGCAAAACACGCGTGAGCAGAGGCTGTAGGCAACAATCTCTCATTACCTGGAAAGAGCGGACAAAATGAATCGCTGAAATCTCTCTATCACCAATTCATGTGGAATATGAGCCGGAATGATTTTATTTTCATTCTTTTTGGTGCAAGACTGATGCTGCCACCCAAAGCGAAATGTGCTTTTTCTGCATAATACAAGAAGCTGGATGGATATTCAGTGGATACACATGGGGAAGGACAGGCCTATGGAGAAGAAACACAGCCCACCGTACGGATAAGATGCTGTCCTTCCTCACCCTCAAGATCTGAACTCCTGAAGGAGTTGGAATAGCACCCATAATCTCTGCAGTGGGGTGCACCCATAGTCTCTATCATTGGGTCGAGATAATTTGGGATCCCCCATCGTGCCTATGTCTGTGCAGTCCTCCTGCAGGGCTTAAATGCTGCGGCTTGAAAATCTGGTCAAATTTCATTGGGTTTCAAAGTGGCTCGTATTTATGGTAGAAGTTTATGGGCCAACAGGATGGTTTAGCTGTCTCTGTAAATTCTTATGCACCTGATATATTAGCCTTTACGGAGACATGGTTAAATTCCAGGATTATCAATAATCCAATTATACTAAACAGTACAAGTTATAAAGGAGGGAGAGGGGAAATAGATCTGGAAGTGGGGTATTGGGTTACGTAAGGGAATTCCAAAACTTGTCTGGATGTCAGTGGCGATAAAATTGATCTCGATTTACGACTCTTCAGGATTTTATTGGGACTCAAACTTAAAGTTGTAGGTACCCTTTTTCCAGGACTCAGGACACCAAAACATTAATGATTTCAATGCCAGATTTCAACAAACAGACGACCAAATCTAGGACCCGTGATGCATTTCTCAGACCAAAGTCTGTGACAAACGCAGCTGGGAGAGGCCTCATTTTTCAACATAAAAGGCCAATTTTGCAAGAAGCTTCTGAAAACACGTATCCAGAGTTGACGGAGATATTCAGTCACTTGTGTAAATATTCCATATTTGCCTGGGGTAATGGCTATTTTTGCACCATTGATTGCATATATTCACTAATACTGCAAGTGCCTTTTCCAAGGTCAACGGCAGTTTTGGGAGCAACGCAGAGCTGGCCACCCCAAATGTTCAAATGACACACAGCTTTACTGAAACAACAAGTTTTAGATGAGCTTCATTCATCTTTTTTCTTGTAAAGTATTTAAGAGATCCTTGCTTCATATTTTCCAGCTTTTATAGGACAACATGAGGAACGGACATTTTTTATTTAATGACCACTAAGATGCTCAAGGAATCACCTCATCCCCAAAGTCAGGACATAAGGGGGAAAAAAAATCACAAGAGCTGAAAACCTTGTAAATGTTGCTGAATTTATCAGTAATAAAGGGGTGGGATCATGATTTTGGTTGTTTTTTATGAAAGGGGCTAAAAGTGAAATTGCTCTTTTTGTTCAATGGAAAGAGATGGGGCCATTTTAAATAGTGACAGTCTGAGTAAAAGTGGCCTGAAATGGGAAGGAGCAGGAATGGGTCATGAAAGGAGCCCATCTTCTCAGCAGATCTCTTGAAAAATATCAAGTCAATGTGGGACACGCTTGTTCTCACATCCGTTAACATTCATTACAGCAGCTTTTCCCTCATCATCCTTTTTCCATCTTTGGTTTCTGCAAAGCAGGAGACACTTTTAAGCAGAAACACCTGCTTTGAAGTGTAGTAACTTAACTTCAGTAAAAACTAGTTTTTAACTGAACCGCGCTACTCCGTAACGTGGCTTAATGGCCGAAGCATGGGACAGCTAGAGAGGCCTGATTGATATTGTGGATCTGTAGGATTCATAGGTGTTAGGGGCTGGAAGGGACTTTACAGGAACATCGGGTCTAGTCCCCCTGCACCAGGGGTGGGCAAAATGTGGCCCACAGGCCAGATGTGACGGCCAGGCCATTCTTTCCAGTCTGTGGGGCCCCTAAAAAATTTAGAAAATTAATAGTTATTTGCCCCTGGCTGCCTGTCATGCAGCCCTCGATGGCTTGCCAAAACTCAGTAAGTGGCCCTCCACCCAAAATAATTGCCCGCCCCAGCCCTACACAGAGCATCAGTGGATGGAAGGAAAGGATGGCGTTAGAGTCAGAGAGTTACCAAACTAGATTGGATTTACTACTGGATTCCTGAGTGATGCTGGGAAAGTAGCTTCATTTTTTCCATTCTGCTTTCTCATCTTCACCGGGGAGGCAATAATATTTGCCTTTCACCCCGGGTGTTGGGAGCATCGACATCCCTTGCCAGGGAATATCTCAAAGGGTCCCGGGTACAAGGTCACTCGTCTGCAGTAGCCTCTGCAGCTTTGCTTTGCTTTGCCAAAATATGTGCTCGGATGGGGGAACGCAACAGCAAATTGTTCCATTGTCAGCATGTCCTGACCCGGGACTGGAACAAATCGCATGAACTACGGGCTGCTACATCCAGTCCTTTCCAAGGGACACGCCGCAAGAGCACACGCAATTTAATTTCCCCTTTCATCTGCGAAGCAGAACGCAACGTATCGTTTTGTGGCGATGACAGAAGTGCAGAACGAGAGCTGATCTCTCTCCCCGCACCTCCCCACCCCTCACGCTCTCTCCTTCTCTGAGCACGCCAAGCACTGTATAAAGTCCATTTGCTTAGGACAGGGAAGTAGGATTTCTATAAACAGGGATTAAACATGCTCTTCAGTGACAAATGGATTCGACTGCCAGTTTCAGGCATCTGGTGCCTAATGCCAAACTGGCAAGGCCCCTCTTGCAATGCACATGTATAAAGCATCTGTGCTCGTGGAACCGCTGGACTTTTATGGGCATAAATACGGGAGGCTTTAAACACCGCAGATTTCTGTGCATTAAAAGTAGGGGTTGGCTCAGATTGTGCTCACCAGCTCTTCGAGGCTTTCAGGGAAGAATCAGTAGCTGACATTAAATGCACATCCTTGCGCCGTTACTTCAAACGTGTAGATGCCCAGGACCCCATCCTAAATGTACTGGCAAGGAGAGAGCTCCTTTCAGGAAATTTTTGACATCACATACCGATGGATCAAACGGTTGTGAAATAGCATCTTACTGGACACAAAACGCATAGCGAGTTCTCAGAACAATTCGGCAAATATAAAAAGGTGGCGTGGGCGTGAGAATAGTCAAGGAGCCCAGAGGAGTGATAAAATATCTGGAAATGATAAAAAAAACATTCCCCTGCAATAGAAACCAGAGACTTTTATGTAAAAACAAAACAAAACCCAAATCAACCCCCACCCCCACCACAAACTGCCAATAGTTAAAACTTTCTTTCACTCTCTCTCGCTTTTTTTCCCCCTTTTATCTTTAAAGCAACCAAAAAGGGAGGGGAAATGAATTTTGGTTCCCCAAGATGAAAGATAAAACATTGTTAGGGGAAGCAGGCATTATGTGCAAAGAAAATTCATTTAGTGGAAAACCCCATTTTCCATCACACACGCACAAAGTTTTGGCGGAAAATAGAGCGGGCCTAAAAAAACAGCACGAAATAATAGTAACTTCTCCAAGTCCGATGTACGCCTTCCAAAGACAGGATCCTGAATCGAAAATGTTCAATCGTGCTTCTATTGAAGTCATTAGCAAAAAATCTCCCACCGACTTGAATGAAAACAGACCCAGCTTCCATGCACTTCCAATACACATGTTTGTATGAGGCTAAATAAAATAACGTCTATGCAATTTGCAAACCAAACATTTTCCACGTGCACCTGCTTCTTTTTCTTTTTTTTTTGCTTTTGTGTTTAACGTCGGTGAAAACCTGGAGGTGTTCTAGCTGGACAATACTGATGGCTTCTTACTCAGGTGCAGCATACATTGCTGATTTACTCCTACCCTTTGGCTTTTACTGGAGTATCTATAAAACCCACAAGCTAAGCCAGAACTGTTTGGTGCCAGCAGTGTGCTCTGCTGAATGAAGGTTCTGCATGTTTTGTTTGTTATTCTGAGTCATATCACAAACATTTTAGCAAAGGGATCCAACGATTTCTAAGGAACTTCAGCCAAAATCACCAGATGGAGGAAAGCATAATCTTAGGAGCACAAAACTTGGCATAAGAAAAACTTGAATTAGATTTAGGATTGATTTGCCCCTACGTTGTAGTACTCCTTAGAGTTTGCAGGAAACGGCCGTGCCAGAAAAAAGCCCCAGCTTTGTGACATTTTCTCTTAAGGTATATTTTTAGCTTCCCTATCTTCCAGTATAGATAGATAGATAGATTATTATAGATCGATCGATTATTATAGATCAATCGATTATCTAGATCTATCTATCTATCTATCTGAGTATACTGGAAGATAGATAGATCGATAGATCGATCAATCGATTGATTGCTAGCTAGATAGCCCCAGCTTTGTGACATTTTCTCTTAAGGTATATTTTTAGCTTCCCTATCTTCCAGTATAGATAGATAGATAGATAGATAGATAGATAGATAGATAGATAGATAGATAGATAGATAGATAGATAGATTATCTATCTATCTATCTATCTATCTATCTATCTATCTATCTATCTATCTGAGTATAGTGGAAGATATCTATCTATCTATCTATCTATCTATCTATCTATCTATCTATCTATCTATCTATCTATCTATCTATCTGAGTATAGTGGAAGATATCTATCTATCTATCTATCTATCTATCTATCTATACATACACATACACATACACATACACACACACACACTTGCATGCAGTGTCCTGGATGGTACTATGTGGGCTCGAACTCTTGCTCCTGGAAGAAAACAGAAGAGAAAAAGAATCAATCCATTTGGCCGCCAAACAGAAATAAAACAGGAGGGTCGGGAGGTGGGCAGGGGAGAACTAATTAAATGAATAACGTTGTTCTTTCTGCTCTGGAGTACTGTCACCAAATGCTGGCATTGTTCTTCACAGGAGTCCTTCTTCCTCCTGATGCAAGATCATTGCATGGTTCAGCCTGGCTCCTCACAGGCCGTGGGAGGCCCCTCAGAGCCAAATGGCTCCGGATGTCTATGGAACAAAGCACAGATGTGAAGAAGAACAAAAAGACACCTCAATTGCTTCTAAGCACTGAGACATCTGGTGAGACACCATTGCAGTGGCAATCCCCAGTGCACCTGAAACAAGGTGGCTACCATGGAAGATCTGCAGCAGTGCAGTGTCTACCCACTTGTTCAATTAGCAAAGGGCAGTTCTCTAGGCCAGCTGCACGGCGCCTCAAAGGCATCCCCCTCACCCTTGCCTGAGCGAGGATTGTCAGCTCCTCCAAAATATGCCTTTCATGGGATGAAAAAATAAACATTCACCAGCGCACTGTGAGGAGACCAGGCCACCAAAGATGTGTCAGGGCAGCGCTTCTAACCGTCCATGCAATGGGTAAGCTATCGAGAGGAGAATGAGCTCACTGAGCCCACAGACTGCGCGCTGATCTTTGCAAACAGATGGAGGAATTGCCTCTCCCTGTCCTGCAGGTATCTGCACGGACAAGTCCAGCGTTTCTAAGTGCAGCAAGCAGGACGGCACATTGCAGACTTGAAAATTTGTGCCTGAATTTACAAAAAGCCAACATACAGAAGCCAGCTTGTCCCGCTTCGAAATTCAAGAAACTTAGGAGTGGGAATCCCCTCCACCCAAATCTCAAATGACTGCTGAGTTTGACTTCTAATCCCGTTCACTCCAAGTGTAGTTTTGCTATATTCAGCATACCTTCTTCACTTCTGCAGTACCAGGGGTTTGTCAGAGCTCCCTAAAACTCAAGGCAATTGTTTTAGGATTTAGGTACGCGTTGTCTGACAACATCCCACACTAAGTATAGGGAGACAAATCATTAGTGGGTGTAAATCCACAGGGCTCCATTGAAGTCAGAAGGCTTACACCACTTTGTGACAGCAACCTGTAGAGGCTCAGGCAGTGCTTTTAAAAATCCTATAAATAAAGGAGGGCAAAGTACGATTAAGCCCAGTTCTCTTCTCACTTTCATCCATAAAGCTGGGCTGTATTCAGCACAGGCTGAAAGTGTGTTGATGAAAGCAGAACAAATCCCGTTACGTTTTGAATGCAACAAAATGCACTGTTGAACTCCAGATGAAACCAGCAGAGGAGAGGAGCCAGGAAAAAAAGAGCATTCCTGAATCAATGGGAACGTGCAAATTAAAAAAAGATCCACCCCCAGTAAAATCCAAGGTTAAGCAAGAACGCGGTAAGCCCTTCTCCCCCCAGTCCCGTTGGTGACTCCTGGAACAGTTTTGCTTTAGTCACAGCTCAGTCCCATTATGTGCTAATCTCAGAAATTTGCAGCCTGTTCAATTGTGTTTGCGCCCCACACCGCACCCAAGTGGCAAATGAGCATAGTTTGTGTCCTAACCGTTTGCCAGGGGCTTTATTGGGCCATTGCACAAACATTTTCTGGCCTAAAACTTGACATCCTGCAGGAGTACATTTGAAAAACAAAATCAGCTTCCAGAGATGGAGACAGTGGATTATTCCCATTCTGTTCAATGGGAGCTTGGTATTTAAAACCCAAAGGAAGGCTCTGAAATCATACCTATGAGGTCATTCACCAAAAACAATGTTATCGGCATGACGATAGCCCCTAGAAATGCCAAGAAAATTCAGGACACCATTGTCTTCAGAACTGTACAAATATCCGGTAAGACACTTCCCTTGCTCCTAGGACACCTGGGTATGGTCCTACTTCCTCCTGCGTAAATCCCCCAAAAACAATTCATTCAAAAGATGGATGGACTCTCCTCTTTTTCCCTTTTTGTGACCCAGTCTTAAGGATAAGTGTGCTACAACTGTAGCAAAACTGCTACAACTTTAATTTTGCTTCCTCGTGGGTCAAAGTTGGGGTGGTTTAGCTCCCTTGTGTCACTACAGGCTCATGCACATGTAACTTTTACAGTGGAACAACCGCTGAGGGGTCTGGACAGCCATACCTTTGTCCATAATAGGTGTCTAACAGGTAGAATAGGATCTGATGCAAGGACTTTACAATCTGAGTCCGCAGCTGCAAACACTTGTGCATGTGCATCACTCAGGGCTTATAGAAATCAGAGGGAAGTTGAGCTGGAAGGGACCTCCAGCCTCTGGAGTCCAGAGGTCATCTAATCCAACCCCCCACCTTTCATCCCTATCCAAACCATCCCATAAAAACCATAATCGAAAGTCTACATAAGCCTACGGTCAACCCTACACAACACGGACCTCACACCCTAACCTTCCACGGGTCAAGCAGGGGGACCACAGCAGCCAACTTCTGCTTCTATGAGATGTCAATATGTGCACAAGAGATCCCAAGTAGAGAGCCAGGCCTCCCTGCTACAGAGGAAGGCAACCCCTGCCCCCCTCAGTCCATACCAGTCTGACCATGGGGTAAAAAAAAAATCCTTCCTGACCCCAAATCTGGTAACTGGTCTGACCCTGAGTGGAGGAGCAAGACCCCCTAGCCAGGAACCTCCAGGTTTGGTCCCAGCAGGAACATTGGCACATCCCAGTCCAAAATCCCTTGCCTTAGCTGGAGCCAACACCCAATGCCTCTGGGAAGGCTTAAAAACACATGTAGCAGAAAAGGGGGAGAGGGGGCATGGGCAACCAGTAAAGCCCAGAAACTTGGGAAATCCACACAGCAGAACATAGGCATCGCTACGCCTACAGCATCCCCAACCAGGGGCTGTCCAACCTCTTCTTCAACTCTTCCAGTGATGGAGAGTCCACAACTTCTCTCGGTGTCTCTTCCACTGCTTCACTGCTCTGATAAGAAAGAAGTTTCTCTTTAATAAAGAAGTTTATATCTGCACTTGAAGAGCACATGCCAGCCTTTGTAGGAGTTGCAAGAAGGCAGACAAAGCTGGAAGAAAGAAAGCACTAACTCCAACCAAACTATGGGACACAGTGCCTTATTAAAGACTACCCTTGGAGTCTATGACAGCCAGGACATCGTCAGACCCGCAGGCCAGGGACTCAACCTTCCCCTCGGTTTCTATTTTTTAATCATCTTCCTTATGTATACGTAACATTATGTACCATTCGAAGCGTACGTGTAGATCCGAAGTACCCCTCAGGAGGCGTTTTTGCATTAAAATTCGCAGCGCACACATGACCCGGTCACATTCCTAAAGCCGTGGTGCTGTATAAACTGGGCAGCGCTGGGCAGCAATCAAAACGTAGCCGCGCTGACAGGCGTAAAGCACAGGATGAGCCCAGCCAAGCGGGGTCAAGTCAAGGTGATGATAGTATCTCAGGCCCAAAGCCTTGTGAAGGAAATGGAAACTCTGCTTCTCAGCCAGCTTTACTTGTCAGCATGCTATTGCTTTGCAGGAGCTCATTTTTAAAGCATCCTTGCTGAACGCTGAGAAGCTGCCGTGCACGCTCAGAATGAGAGCAGGACTAAGAGGAGGATACGCTGCTCTCAACAGCTTTTCAAAGTCCACCCAAATAGCAGCTGGGTAATGCCTTGCGGCCCCAAGGTGCACTATTCCTGGTCTTCATAGGGAAAAACTGCTCCTGCTAATACACAGAACATGAATTAACACTACCTTAAAATCCCATGGAGGGTGGCTCTTAGATGCTGGCCCATTGCTTGAGATAAATTAAATACTGAAGCTGGGGAACGTCAGGATTAAAAGCATTCTTCTTAAGGCACTAAAGGATGCCACCAGCTTGGATGCAACGCCAGAGGTTGTTGCATCTTACCTCCTCATACAGCACCCCATCTTACCCTGGCACCCAATTTATGGGCATTTTGAGTTCTTTCAATACCTGTTAGGAAGGCAAATGTGATTATTCCCTCACCTGCATGCACACGCACACACATGCACACATATACCCATGCATGCACACACATGCATGTAGAGGCCTGGATACTCAGAACTATTTAGGCCATCGAACCTATGTTATACATAGGCCAGCTTAGGGTCCTAGTCACTGAACTGTCCCTTCCTTGTTAGACTGTAGCCCTGGACAAAAATGACCAGTCACCACTGGAAGTGTGAACTGTGTATCAAATGTAAAGAATATTAGTAACACAGTCTGGCCACGCTATACTTCTCCATCCCTTCATTTGCTTTAATCAATTGGAAAGTGTTAGGGAGGGGAATCGCTAACTTGCCATTTTTTGCTTCTGGACTTTGGCAACATGGAGCTCATTATTGTCCCTATGTCGGTCCCTGTACTTATATAAATTCAGTCACTTGTGCTTTTATAAATGCATGGGTGAATATACATTACGGCTATAATGTATATCCACCAATGCAATATAATATATGCAACAAATTATATCCACCCGTATAATACTTGTTATTACGTGGTGTAAGGACAGATCAAAAGTCTTAGAGCAAGTCCAGGGGGCTGGGAACGGTGTTAGATGCCGAATGGGGCATACAAGATGTTTTGGATGGGGAAAAAAAAGGCAAGCAAGCCCTTTTCGAATTCTGACCTGAGCTGAGCTTTACTAAGCACCACATACAGAAACAAACAAAAATGCTTTCAATCTGGTCCGTCAAGTCGGAAAGGATATTTGTGGTAATGGAGAAATTTGCCACCCACGGCTGTTGCTTTGGTGTATTATTTCTGTGGTTCCTCTTTATGCAGAAATTGGTCACCAAAGAGACTAAGAAAAAAAATCTGCTCTGTAAAGTAGGATTACCAGATGATGCATCATTTTCTGGTGGAAAAATAAGAAAATCTGTGTTAGAATGTCTTTTCCCATTCAGTATTTTAAATGGCAGGCCAGATGGCAAACAACTGACATTATCAGATGGCAATTTATAGACTTCTTTATCCATACCCATGGACTCAATTGGCTCAGAGTGCAGGCTTCCTAATGTTATGCACAGAGGGATTTAGGATTGGGGAGAACCACACAGACCAAAATCCCATCCCTTGCAATTGCAAGACCGTGCGTGTCCAAAAGGACCCACAAAAACATCTACTCCAGTTCCTCCTCCCCGCTAAAAAGTACCTGCTGATACTTTCTGCCAAAAACTTAGGATCTTTGGTCTAAAACACCACAGACTTCAAACTACACAATGCTACAGAAAGAGAATAGGAGAAACCCAGGGTGCTGCCAGTGCTTGGCTTGGTAGAGATTTTTGGGGGAGTAAATTATTCCCCAGGGATCTTGGGAAAAGGGCCAGCTCTCTCATGCTATAGAGGAAGGTATGGGCCCTCACACTAGTCCCTGTTGACCTGACATTGGGAGAAAAAATCCTTCTTGATGCCAAAGATCTGGCAATTGTTATAATTCAGAGTAGGTGGGTCAAGATGCACCAGTCAAGCACCCAAGACATCTTGTTTCTCAGTATCATGAGGAGGACCACAACAACCCACCTAATCCCTGATGCTTAAGAAGAAAAAAGGGAAAAATGTACAGTGATAATACCCCTTCTCAACCTTCATTTTAGTGGGCTAAATTGGCACCTCCTAAAATATAACTTCACCCTTCCCCTATTTACCCTCCAACCTCTTCTCTGCACCTGCCCTAGGATTAATTAATCTTTCAGCAGTGTTGACCTGGCCACACCAGTCTAAAGGAGGTCTTAACCTTTGCCTTGTGCAGAGGTTTTGACCTTGTGGCAGCATAGACCTGGCCACACCAGTCTAGACCAGCATAGACCTGGCCACACCAGTCTAAATGAGGTCTTAACCTTTGCCTTGTGCAGAGGTACCCATTCTTCCATTGCTCTATTACAAGGAAGTGTGAGAAGACACTCAGGGCTTTGAATTCATACCTTTAACTGCCTAAGAAAGTGAAGATAGATATTAGTGGTACCAGGAATCTCTGCTCTGTAAGCATTTAAATTGAAGTTCAGCATCAAAAAAATGTGGACGCTTGCTTATCCATTTTATTGAAGCCTCCCTAATCTCCAGAGTGAGCCGGGAGGTTCTTGAACTCATGCATTTCTGCGCTTTCCTCAGTTTACTCCCAAAAGGAAGTAGAAATACAAAGAGGTTGCATTTGGGACTCTGTCCCTCTTAAAACAAATTGTCCGACAGTTGGGGCAGAGTCCCAAACGCAACCTCTTTGCATTTCTACTTCCTTTTGGGAGTATGCAAGAGGCTTCTCTCTAGAAGCCAACTGGCCTACCTGCTAGCAGCACAGACATTTAGTGATGTCTGAAAATAACCTTCCTGGAATAACTCCCCCGTGCTGTCCCCTAGAACCAGCTCTATCCATGACCGTCTGCATTGACTTTTGGACTTTAGCAAATTTATGCCTTCATAGTCAGACACCTCTCCAAACCTCATCTCAACGTTAGCCTCCAGGCACTTCAAAATTGGCCAGGCCTTCCTCAGTTTACCTCAATGGCCTTTATCTTTTCAGTTCCCCTCTATCACTCTGAAATATTTATGTGCCACCTTTTTGAGCTGCTCCTCCTCAGGAGATGACTTTGGTCACCACCAAATAGTCCTATCTGCAACAATACCCAGACGTACTTAAAAGCTGAGCTGCTTGCCTACAGGAGATATCAGCAAAGACATTCCTGGTCCCACACTGCTTTAAGAACTGGGTAATATACTGAAAAATGCTTAAGTACAAAGGCCGGCTTCCTTCTCTATAATCCTCTCCCCTGCAAAGTCGATGGCAGTCATAAGATCTCAGCGTTGAAAATGAAGCAGCAGCGTTCACAAATCAGCTTCATTTCCTGCGCAAAGCCCACTAACAAAATAGTGAGCCCACCCAAACTTCTCCAAGGGGAGGTCTGCGAAGGATGATGCACCTTCTTTACCAGCCGTAGTAGACTCCCCATGCCAAACTAGCACGGATATTTCAGAAGTCCTTTCTTCACTGTCCACCAAAAGGGTGATGCTGATTGTGAGCCCTGAGTAAAGAATATTAGCTCTCTGCCCACGAACACACAGCCCTTGCACTGTTTCGGCACACTCAAATTATTTCTTAATGAGACAGGGAAGGCTCGTAAGAGCGCCCAAGCATATGCTCCGAGCAGCATTTCCTTCCAGAGGGTTGCTTGAGGTTTCTGACCGCCGTATCTGCGTGTTCTTGAAGATGACGTATCATGTTACTAATTCCCCTAATTGCATGTCTGGGCTAAAAACAGACTCAGTTTTCCTAAGGAGCTACATTCTTAATAATGTTACTTAAAACACTGCGGTAAACTCAAGTAAATTTTAACTGATGCACTTCCATTATCAAGCAGGATATACGTGTAGGTCGTGTTTACCTTCACGTTGTTTATCCAGCCCGGTCGCTCGTTTTGCCGGGTTTGTCAAAACGCAGGAGAGGAGCAGCGGTGTTGGACTGAGTAGCTGGAAAGGACTCAAGAAGTCCTGCTGCAGATTTCAACCCGGGGATACACAGAGCATTCCTGTTAGTACAAGGCTTGAAGCATAATCTAACAAGATGTTGCCTAGCCACAACCTCAGCCACCCAGGGGGACAATGCAATGGATGCCCTGAGCATGCTCCCAGCCTCTTCATATACCCAACAATTATTTGAAATCAAGGGGAGCACACTACAGAGTACTTGTAGAAGGGATGGGCTAGAGACAAAACCCCGCTTATGCCCAGTCTATTTTGATGCTGGATCTGGATCTAGTCAAAAAGTCCTACATCACACAAGCAATGTACTTGAGCACACATGTATTTTGAAGGATTCCTTAGGGCACAGATGTGAACAATCTGGCAAAATCCTGCCACTTTTTTTCTCTTTGGCTTTCACCAGTTGTCCACATGGCTACACTTGGCCTACAGTAAAGGATGCTGGTGTAGCCATAGTCTAGCTCCCACGTATTGTAGAGTAAGAGCACATACATGGAACAGCAGACGCTCAGTAAAGCCCCCCTCCCTGCTATCCCAGAGGATATTGTCCATCTGTCAGTACCCACAGTGCACTGGAAACAAACAGCCAAGAGAGTTGGAAGAGGGACGGTGCTGGCAGATGGGGAACCAGAAAGCACGGGTGCATGGCATTGGGCATTTTCTGGAGGAAACTGTCATTAGTCTCTGTAATCAACTGTGATGACTTGATGCAGCAAAGCCTGTGACAGGCATTATTTTGGATCTGCAAGAGATCTGAATAGAGATTCCTGATTCACGACACTCTCGTGCACATTTATCCACCCATGGAGGAGGTGAGTCATTTCTCAGGTCGTCGTCTTCAGTTGGGTTTGAACTCAGCAATGAATTCTGAATATAATATGCTAGGAAGAATCCATCACACACAGCGGTGGGTTTTTTTGGCTTGTGTTTTCAACAGATTAACAGAATCACAGCAAACGAGGGCTGGAAGGGACCAACCCCAACCATCATATCAGTAATTTCAGCTCTGAATAACAACATTGCAACCTCCTCAGGGAGCAGGAAGTGACCCTTACACGTGCTATTGGTGCCTACGAACCTCAGGGTAAAGCAGCTTTTCATGGGTGACCTCCCAGCAGTACACACACAATTTTGAAGAGCATTCATCTCACTAGTGTAGGATTCTCCACGGGGCACGGGACAGCCCACTGATTTTCCTACTTTCAATGCCAGCCTATTCATTCAGACATGATAACAACTCCACTGAACACCTCAGTGGTCATGGGGCTCTCCTTTTGCGCAACCAAAAAAAGACTGATATTCCTTATTTCATAATGCAATGTAAAAAAGGTGCCAGAAAGATAAGGCCCAAGCAAAATAGCTGTCAAGACTTGCCTAACTCCTGGGTGGTCGTTTTTCCTTGAGACTCACCCAGCTCTTCAGAGATTTATTGCACTCACTTGGGTTTTCAAGCCATTTTCCTTCAATCAGACCATGTTACTTTGCGTGCCACACTTCACGATTTCATTTCCCGGAGGTTACCAAGATGGATTGTCTATACTAAACTCTGTCTACGTGTGGGTGGAGTGGTAAGTGCCATCCATTTGTTAGCATGACATGATTTTACGTAGAAAGGTCCCGTTTCAGGTCAGACGTCATTGCCAATGCATCACTGTGCCTTAAGCTCAAGAGACTAAGTGGGAACTATTGATCATAGGGTTTATCCGTCTTACAGATTAGCCTCAATTTCAGCCCGCCCTGGTTAGGAACAGGTGTGCACTTCCAGCGTAGGCAAGGAAAGCTGTCCTATGCACACATGGAGCTCATTTCAAGTTTCCAGCTGTGCAGATTAGTTTTCCTGGTTTCCAGCAGAGGTTTTTGCACCATTGGTACTGAGAACCATATCCAAATGCCTCTTTTAAAATACTAATCATCACAGCTCCTGGGAGCAAGGAAAGTTTTATTCCAACTTGACAAATGGGCACCAAATCAAAGGAAAACTGAGACGGGCCCAAGACTGAATAGGAAGCCAGTGGGCTCTGGGTCTCTCCCATTGCATATTAGCAGCTCTAAACCAAGCTGCCCTTCCTCTGACTGCTAAGCTTAATCTTCAGGATAGATGAGCACTGTGATAGGTGGGTTCAGGTCTATGGGAGATTGAATCCAATATATATGGATTACTTGAACTTCTTAGAGTGTTTTCATACCAATGTCTTCACTTATCTTCTCAAATCTCTGTTGGGCTTCAGCTGTGCCACCAACAAGCATTTCAAGCCCTGGTGCAATGCATATTCACTCATGAGATATCTGCTGTTGTTGCTGGAAATCCAAGAAAGGCAGGAAAGGAGGAAAAAGAAGTACTTGGGTTTTGCACATAAGAAACCGATGGGATGCGATACCTTTGAGGTGGTCCTGCCGCTCCTAAGTCCTGCGGTCGCTATAGCCCATGGTTAGAAAAATGCTTACATCACCTCCTCAAAAACTTGCTTCCCTTTCCCCCTTTCCCTCAGGAGCACAGTGGAGCCCTAATGAGATCTTTACTTTCGGCAACACTATATCCTGGCGCTAGCATCCCAGAAATTTTAGATCCCAAAGTTATGCTCGCCAATAAAAGCAAGTAAATTAAAGTACCAACTGTATCCATGAGGGTTACGTCGTTATTTAGAAGTCTGAGGTTTTGGGGTTTTCTTCAATTGAGTTGCAGTTTAAAAAAAAAGATGGTATGTTTTATCCCCTTCCCTCTTCCCTTCATTTGCCTGTCATTTTAGATTTGGAGGGGTAAGGAACATGTCACACTGTAAGTTTGGAAAGCACCTAGTACATTGTGGCGGGTGAAACTTTAGTACTAAGAATTACTCTTGAGCTATTGGGGCCGGCTCACCAGCCCCAACTGAGAAAAAAAAAAGAAATTCAAACTCTGCCCGAGATTCACATGCAACCTTCTTCAAGTAGAGAGAGGATTTCGGTTGGAAAATCAGATCCTGATTTGGAGTTTCTTAAAGCTCAGGTATATTTAGACAGGGGGATTCGTGTCATACACAAGTGCTAGGGAGTCACCACATCTGTGCCACCAGGCCATGTCCTGCAGGAAACCCTGCTTCCACGTGGCCCCATCCCTTCTTCCAGGGTCAGCCTCAAAGTAGTGAGCAGACCACGTTCAGATGTCTGCTCAGAGCATCTCCTCCAGACATGGACCAGCCTTCACCTTGCTTCTGGTTCTTGCCTTCATCTCGCTCCTCGTTCCATTCCCGGTTTCTTCCTCCCCCAAACCCTCCTCCAACCTTAGTTCCAGATTGCCCGTGCCCTAGTCGCTAACAACCTTTTTCTTTTTTTACATACAAGAGTTTGTTCGTTAAAACAAGTGGGATAGCAACTGTGCCGTGATTCAATCCACCATTGGGATGGATTTGTTTCCTCTTTGCTCCTCTAGCACTACTTAAAACAGAGTCCAGACACCCGTCTTCTTTCTCGCCTTTTCAGAGCGGAGGTGGCAGAACGGACATTTTGCAGGAGAACTTGAAAGCACCAGCGGAGGTTTACCAAGTTTATTTTTTCTTCCTTTTCACTTGCACCCACCTGCGCGGCGAGGAAGCAGGAAGTCTGCTGTTAGGTTAACCCGGTTGCATTAGGAAACAGGAATAACTCAATCAAGAAAGCAAGGCTGGTTTTGTGAGACCTGCATGCCTAGTTTTCTGGGTTTCGATGCCTTTCCTAAAGCCTCAATCTAAACCCAAATTTCAAGCCCTCAAAGCTATGGACATCACTGAGTGTTAGAAAGATAAGGATTTTCTTCTAAAGGCAGATTTAGATTCCACTCAACAGATTTCAGAGAGAGAGAGAGAGTGAGTTTGTTGAGTCTCTTTCTTCCTAGCAGATAAAGCCAGATATTACCTACACGGTCATGTCATTTAATAAAACTGTAAAAATGACAAGTTGTGTTACTTCCAACCGTCCTGAGACTGCTTAGACTACCTCCACGGGACTTAGTGTCACTAAGATATTAGTTACACAATATGATATTCATTACAGGTATTGGTTTTTTGCACAGTTGCACTTTTTGCAAAAAAGCAAATGTAATCAGCCCGAGAGGAGAAATAAAAAAAAAAAATCCCTCTTGAACCCCTGCTCTCAGTGCTATTCTCTTTCCTTTTTCTAAGCTGGTATGGATCCAGGCCAGACATCATTTGGCTTCTTCTCTTCCTTCTGCATTTCCAGTTGTTATTAAGTGAGGGAAGGCGCCGGGCGGAGAGACCCGAGGGCCGTCCACCATGCAAGCTATGAAGCCTCTATCGCCCCACCTTCTCCCACCTGGCGCTTGAGCTGCTCTGCTGGTTTTGGCAAAAGAGCAGAAAGGGTCGTGCATTCCTGCAACCTCAGGGACCGGCATCGTGACTCATGAGCCCGATGTCGGCAGCGCTGCTGGTTCAATCAAAACACCCAGCCTCTATGCTTGGCACCTTGTCTTTTAAATCATCCTCCCTGAACCGGCTTATTTTATGGCACGTTTTGGAAGCCAGGGTGCAAGCATATCATTTCCTGCAAAGAGCCCACATTGAAACAGAACCCGCTTGTTCAGGCCCGACAGAAGTGCGGCTTGGCTGGGCCGGCACGTGGCACGTCAAAAGATGTTCCCCTCGCAGGTATTTGCTCCGGGATCCCTCCTTCCCCGGAGCAGGAAAGCAGCCTCCTGAACTTTCTGCTGAATACATTAATGCCTACTGGGAACTCGACAGATTGTTCACAGGCCTCCGATGGTCAAAACCAAAGAATTCCTCGTGCCCTATATTTGAATTCTGCGGGTAGCTTCATGGTCTGATGCTGTTTAAAACTTCACCACAAGCCCGTTTGCACTTGACTGACTTTCCCTCACAACACACACTGCCTCGGAAAAGGCTGCAGGCCAGTTCTGAAAGCAACGTTATTAATTAATTATGCAGCCTCTTTTAAATTTTTTATTTTTTTTTAACTGATAAGTATTTCAACTTTGTTGCTCCCTAATGGACTCTTGGCTACCACAGGCATTTGACTAATTTCTCAGGAATGACCTCAGGCAAAGTGGGTTACCGCAACACATGCCAAAGGGACTGGCAGTACTGACAGACTGCAGACAAGCTCAAATGAGATGACTGAGTAGGTGCTAAAAATGATCTGCAACGCACTGCCCTGCTGTTGAATCTAGCTTAAAAATATAACGAAGCATTTCCCAAGCATGGCTCCTAAAGAGAGGCTAACACCCCTGCGGTAACTTGGTAAAGCGACCTCGGATCTAGCCATAATACACGCACTAGTGCATCATTTTTTGACAAGGTTATTCAGTGTCTTTTATTAGACCAACTCAAACAGTTGGAAAAATCCTGCTTTGCAAGCTCTCGGGCACAAACACCCTTTGTCAGGCTGAGGAAGCATCTGCCGATGGGCTGGGCTCTTTCTGGATGGAGTGGTATACTATATTACAGTATATAATATATAGTACATATAATACTATATATAATATAACACTGTGTTATAAAATATAACATTGTGTGTATGTGTGTGTGTGTGTGTGTGTGTGTGTGCATAGACATACAAAAAACTACAACTCTTGGTTCCAAAATGATACCTTTTATTAGACTACCTGGGAAATCGCAATTAAACTGTCCTATATATATAGTGTGTATCTATATATAGATAGATATAGATATATAGTATTATATATATGATACAATATATAATACATACAATATATATAGTATTACATATATGATATATAATATATATAATATATAGTATTATATATATTATATATATAATATATAGTAATATATATGATACGATATATAATATATATTATATATATTTTAGTATAAAATATTCTAGTATTATATATAATATAACATAGTGTTATATTATATATAGTATTATATGTTATATAATATAATAGTATCATAGTAATATATAAAATATGTATATGTATGTATGTGTATATATACACACACACACACAATGCCATGTATTATATATAAAATACTATATATAATATAACAGTTATATTATATCTATATATATCTATAGATCTATCTATATAGCTATATGTCTATATAATGATCTATAACTATTACTATATAAAATATAACACTATGTTATATTATATAGCAATTTTAGAACTAATTTTGGTATCTTTCTACCCTTATTTGTCAAAGAAGAGGTATTACACAGTATCTATAAGCAGCCCACCATTCCCTCATGTTCGAGGTCATTTTCTCTCTCAGCTCCTCTTCCTGCTTCCCCTGGCTACTTTTCCAAAACTTCCCCTCATTTCTGCAGCCGAATCTTCCAGCATTTGCTGTTTCCTCACCTGGGCTGAACTTCCAGCCCCATGCAAGTCAATGGGAGTGCTGCCACTGGTTTCAAGAGGACCAGAACGTCACCCCTGCTGTCATTCGAGTCTCTCTCTCTTCCTCTCCCACATAAACAGATTTTCTTCCTTGCCACTGAATTACCATCTGTTGCACTCGAGAGCCTGTTGAAACTCACTCCAGTGTCAGCATTGCTAATTTTGAGGCTAACTCTCCAGCGGAAGCAATATCCTGGAAATACCGAAGCCATCTCACTTTTACACTGAACTCTGTTGGCAACGCATGATAATTAATGCAAGACTTTTTCAGTTGGGGGGAGGGTTTGTTTTCGGGAGGGGGGATTAGGTGTATTGAGGCAGAAAGCGGAACTTATTTGTTAGGAAAACAGCATCAAACTGATCATATCTGATATGTACAGAACATCACCCCTTATCAGAGGGGGATCTTTAACAGATCGGTGAGCAGTGACAATCTTAACCGGTGCTGAAAGATTACATATTTCTATGGCATTCACAATACAGGCTTTCTATATGAGACCTTTACATTGGGGAATGAACAGGCATAGCTATCATCAGAGATTTAACTGGCCAGATTCCTCTCCTACATCTGCCAAATTTAAACCAGCATCATCCTGGCACTGGCAAGACAATTTCTAATGTATGATAGTGCAGGAGAGGATAATCTAGCACACAGAAGAACTGTGAGGACTTTGCTTTGGGTCAAAGCTGCTTTTTGCAGTAGAAAATTGGGATTTTGTCACCACAGGTACATTTGCTGTTTGTTTTAAAGGGGCATTTAGGGAAAGATTGTGATTTGGAGATTTTTTTTATTTTTTTTTTTGAGAAAAGTCTCTTTTTTTTTTTAGAATATTTCATCAAAGAGCCTGCATACATAAACTAGTTCTGCCAAATTATAAAAACCCCGGAGGAATTTTTTTATTTTAAGAGGAAGATGCACCTTTATAAATCTTCTCTTAAAACAAGGTTTATCAGAAAATAGAGGGGAAAGGTAGACTTTCTTCTCTGATTGAGGACTCAAGCACAGTAAGTGAGGATACAGGATTTGGCTCCGAAAGGACAATGTCTGCTTTCTTATAATGTCTTATAATGGAATAATATAATATAATAATAATATATGGTATTTCTTATGTCTTATAATGGAATAAGGAAACTGCACAATAAAGTGGAAGGGACAGCCCTGAGAAATTATTGGGTATAATCGTCATACGTATTTCAGCCTCTTGATAGCAGATAAAAGGAGTGGATTTGGGTAATAGAGCCCTGCGTCCAGGTAGAAATCATTCCCTTGGCACAGGCATGCTCCCAGAGGAGAGGGCTTTCTGAACACCTCCCAATACCTTGGTGTAGACAGTGCGCTGGGACCAGGCCAGGAGCAGGAAGGGCATGGCAAGAGCAGTGTCCCAGCACAAAGTCCCATGGCCATGTGGACCCATATAGGTCTGTCAAATCACACTGGGGAGGTCACCATCCCTTGTGGCACCTTAAGATTGGGCAGATTTAAATGCAGCTTAAGACCATTTGGTCTCCCACCTTCCCCAGGACTCTCATCCATTATTCTGCACTTCGGTGTATAGACAATAGAGCCAATTCCATCATCCAGTATATCAAGGTTCAAGTTCAACTGACTTCTAGGGAGTTTTGCACGCGCACAGCCAGAAGCAGAATTTTGTCTATAAGTATAGAGTCCTCTTCCACCCAAAGACCACCAGAAGCAGGAAAGGTAGATATTCAAATGAGCAAAATATCCTCATTTTCTGTTGAAAGGATGCCATGCATTTTAACTAGCGGATTGCTTGTGCTTGAAATACTGCAAAACTTCACCTCCAGGCTCAGCACAAACATTTACATTGCACTTCCCTTGTATCTTGGCTTTTTTCCTCCTCTTGGTCTTGTTGTACTTCATTTTAAGTCCTGTTTTATTTGCTTTAATCCAGTCTGTGAGGCTGGGTTGAATGATCGTGTTTAAAAGTATGTGCTGCTCAGATCTGCATGCAGTTTTCACAGGCGTACTTGAAGAAAAATCAAAGCACATGCTAGAACCTATTTTTTCCGTTCTGAAGGAAAGCACAAGGCACAAGGAGCTGAAAGCTTCTTAACACTTTCGGGCACAACATCACTTCTCTCCCAGCTACCTGGGCAGCACTAGGAAGGATTGGGCCCCTTGTCTCAAGATGCATTTTCTCTGGGATTCAGTTAAAATGTGATCAAAAGACCTGGTTCCAATAGTCAATTTGTATTTCATCAGAAAATGGATACTAAAATGGAAACCAAAGCACGTGTTTGAACAGCGAATGCCAGGAGATCTGTCATCCAGCCGGTTTTCTTGTTTTGGTTAGGTCCCGGTTGAAGTTTTCACTCTTCAGACAATGAAGAAAAATAGTAAAAGCACAAAAAATGAAATTCTAGCCCCAGTGAAGGCAGTGGGAGTTTTTGCCATTGCCCTTAATAGGACCAAACTTTCAAGCCCACTCCTTAAAACTGGTCCAGCACTCCTTTGACTACTGACTTTATAACTAAGATTAAGGGGAGATGTGAGGGATTTGGCAATTCCTTCTGCTTGCTTCTGCCATAACCAGTCTCACCAACAGACTGTGAGTCATGTTACACTATATAATCTATCCCTTTAACAAAAAAAATCCAGATGATCATTTCAGGAGGGTTTTTTCAACTCAGTTTCTGCACAGTTATACCAATGAAGCAAGCACAGTTTAGCCCGATGAAGTTTAGCTGAAAAACATAATTACCAAGAACCCTCTACCAGTAAATCAATCAGAACCATTCACCTCCTTGCACCGTGTATTAGAAATCTAATCAATGCCAACACTTTGGAGGTTATGCTCAGGGGCAACCCGCATGGGTTCATTAAGGGCAGGTCTTGTCAAACCAACCTGGTGGCCTTCTACAACCAGGTCACCAAGTCCTTGGATGCAGGTGTCACAGGGGATATAGTCTTTCTGGACTTCAGGAAGGCCTTCAACACTGTCTCTCACCCCATTCTCAGTAAGAAACTAGGAGACAGTGGTGTTGATGCCTACACGGTCAGATGGGCCACTAACTGGCTGGAGGGCTGCACCCAGAGAGTGGTGGTGGACGGGTCTTATTTGACCTAGAGGGATTTGGGCAGTGGGGTCCCCCAGGGCTCGGTCCTCGGGCCTGCACTATTCAACATCTTCATCAGTGACTTGGGTGAGGGGGTAGAAAGCACCCTGCTCACGTTCGTGGATGACACTAAGATGTGGGGGGAAGTGGGTACACTAGTAGGAAGGAATAGGCTGCAATCAGACCTAGACAGGTTACAGGGGCGGGCGGATGAGAACAGGATGGGGTTCAACACTGACAAGTGCAGGGTACTGCACCTGGGGAGGAAGAGCCAGTGGCACACCTACAGGCTGGGAACTCCCTTCTCGCCAGTGTTGAGACAGAAAAGGATCTTGGAGTCATCATTGATGCCACAATGAACATGGGCCAACAGCGTGGGGACATGGTCAGGAAGGCCAACCGTACCTTGTCATGCATCCACAGATGCATCTCAAGCAAGTCCAAGGAGGTGATCCTCCCCCTCTACGCAGCACTGGTCAGGTCACAGCTGGAGTACTGCATCCAGTTCTGGGCGCCGCACTTCAGGAGGGATGTGGCCAGCATGGAGAGGGTCCAGAGGAGGGCCACCCGCATGAACAAGGGGCAGCAGGGCAGGCCCTACGAGAAGAGGCAACAGGACCTGAACCTGTTCAGCCTCCACAAGAGAAGGCTGAGGGGGGATCTAGTGGCAGTCTACAAACTAGTCAGAGGGGACCAGCAGGCATTGGGGGAGTCCCTGTTCCCCCGAGCACTACCGGGAGTTACAAGAAACAACGGACACAAGGTAGCAGAGGGTAGGTTCAGGCCAGACATTAGGAAGTGATATTTCACTGTCAGGGCGGCTAGGATGTGGAACCAATTTCCAAAAGAAGTGGTGCTGGCTCCGACCCTGGGGGTCTTTGAGAGGAGGCTGGACGAACATCTGGCCATGGTCGTGTGACCCCAGTACTCTTTCCTGCCATGGTAGGGGGCGGACTTGATGATCTCCTCAGGTCCCTTCTGACCCGGCCAACTATGAAACTATGAAACTTTGCATTTTGGTAGTAATACTATTACAGGAATTTGGATGGGACAGAATTGGGTCCCCCCTTCATTGCTATAAATGTTTTGGAAGAGGACTTTTCTTATGGAAATGCCATATTACCTAACATCTGTCTAGAGCATTCATCACTATATGTGGCTCTACAGTACCATGTTTTTAGCACTAGTTGGTCCACCATTAACATCATTTTTAAGAGCTTCCTGCAGTTTCTGTCTTCATCACTGAATTTTACATTTGGGGCATTTATATTCTAACGATTCTCTTTATGCAGTGTTTAAATGCACGGGCAACCCTTTACAGAGAAAAATGAGCTGTGACTAAACGCAAAGGGACCGAACAATAAAGTTCAGCATGTTATGAAATGTTAAAATTTGCTCCTGCAGGAAAAGTCAATATTGCATTGACAACGATATAGTGCTTTCATAGTACAACCAAAATGGCATTTGCTTTTACTGGTTTGTATTAACAATATTGATACTATTTTGCATGCACACAGTATTTCCCATCTGAAAGTCTCAACATGCTTTTCAGATGTGTATCAGTTAATGCTCCTGTATGGCACAAAAAAACCGATATTGTCTTATTTGATAGAAATAAGCAGGTAAATCTGATACAAGGGTCATGCAAGACAGAGAGCCCAGGTGTCCTGCATTGCAAGGTCTCCACTTCCAAATGTTACACCGGTGAGGATTATACTGACTTGCATGTTTTTGCTTTCCAACTTTTCAGTGCTTTCCAAGTAGTTAAAATATGGATACAGTGTGGCAGTATATAAAAAAAATATCATACATAAAGGAACTGAATATACACTATGACCAGTAAGCTCCAGAGTTAACGATGTGCTGGTTTTGTTTCTGGGCTTTCCCTAACAAATCATTAGTAAGAGGTGATTAAATGCTGAGAAATAAGATGACAGCCCTGGTTTGGAAAAACATTTCAGCACCTGCTTCATGTTGCACACGTCCGTTCGTTGAATTGAAGTCAAAGACCCCGTGAGGGTAAGAGAAGCAGGACTTAGTACCTTCCCTCCGCTGATTGAAAACTCAGTACAGCAAAGCATCTGCACCCAACAGGTCTTGTAAGATGTTGGCCCTGTTTGCCTTTTCTCACTTGGCTTTTCATGTCTGGTGAATTTAAAACAAAAACAGAACAAAAAAACCCCCCAAAAACCCCAAACTAATTGCCTTTTGTGCTCAGGAAGCGGAAAGAATAGGTCAGGAAATGAAAGCTCTTGGCTGTAGAGATAGATGAGAGACAGAGATTCACCCTATCCAACAAAGCAGGAAAGGAAAAGGGGGAAAAAGTGAGATTCCACAAAGTTGCAGAGATACTGAGCAGGCGAATACAATTGCAGCTTGCAGGAAATTTTAGTTTCTTCCAGATTTACGAAGTTCCCGAGTAGGCCAGAGGTTCAGAAAAAAGTTTGCACAGCCTAACGTAAAAGCCTGTAGAAGGCCTGCATAAAATGCATATTAAACTACATACCTAATATTCATCTGTGTTTATTGGGGCTACACAAGCTAATGTGCATTCATTTCACATTTACCATTTGCACATGCAACCAAAACAGTTACAGACACATTTACAACCTAGGGGGCAACTTTCGAATGTGACTTTTGACTTTCTAACTTCCCGCGGAGCAGTTGCCTGCTGAAAAAACGGGCTCGATTAATGGTCTCCGAAGCTGAGAGCGCAAAACATCAAATGTCCAAAACCACCGCTCAGTTTTGAAAATCTTGCGGTCTCTCCCAGTGCATTCATTTCAGCTCCGGGGAAATGCCCCACATCTCTCCATACCTATACGCTTGCAGACGGGCCAAGAAACCGGCAAAACGAGAACCACCCACCCACGCAAAAGTTAGTCAATGGAAATTGAGAGCAATCAACGCTTGAAGAAACTAGCCCGTAATGTCCTGGAGATGATGCTGTCTGTCAGATCCGCTCCAAAGGGTTTGAGAAAGTTGCCTGACCTATGACTTCACTTACTTGTGTCTGATGCTCTAAGTGATTATATCCAATACTCTGGACTTCCCGACATGGCTTAAAAAAAAAAGTGTGGGTTGGTATTTAAGGAACAATATTATTGAACATATGCATGATTTTTCATGATGTCATTCTACCCTCTGACACCCTGCCTGGGTGGTTCAAGAGTGCCAGACTGAGAAGTTCATACGAGGAAACATGACTAACCATGTACTCTCTGCGACATGCAACATCCAAAAATACCTGGACGATCTGATCAGCTTTTCCCCGTGGTTTTATTGTTGGATGTCATAACGTGAAAGATGAATGCTATCAGCATCCTGTGTTGCTTTCACACGCTTTGGGATCAAGGCATGCTGTCCCAGGTCAATGAGTTACAGTCCCACGGCTCCCATACTGTTGGAATGACAGACAATCGGCTATTGTTTAAAAATTACAACCGACCCTCCCTTCCCTCCCCCCCATGAGCTATTTATGCCATAATCTGGATTTCTGACACTCGATCCACATTTTTGCAAATCTTACCCAACATCAACAGGATTACCTGGGTGAGTAAACAGGTCGGTCCTTGAAAAAAAACATCTCCTGACCTTCAGCTGCAAAAGTTATTAGTTGAAGGGTATATTAAACTCAGAACATATTTATTATCTTAATAAATGTGGGAAATATGGAGGGTTATGATTCCCCAAATTATTTTTCTTCTTCCTAATGGCAGCTGGCAGCATATATATTGAAAAGGTAAATATTTAAACGTTTATGCCCCGAGCATACTGAACTTTTTGCTTTTCCTTGCTAAAATCAGAAGTTGCAAAGGCCGACACATGAAGTGTGCATCTATCATATTTTCTGTTTGAATTTTAAACTGAATAAGCAACTGGCATTCAAAGCAATAAAACATGCTTATTGTATTTATTATTGAAATAAAACATCTCAGGATGCACAAATTTTATCGTATGCTCCCTGGGACAAACACGTGCTCATCGTGTACAGTACAGGGCTGCAATCAAATAGCAGCTGATTATTTAAATACCAAAGGACTGCCAAGCAAACTTGCTCTCTGCAGCACTTCGAAATCTGAAATCGTTCCACTCGAGTCAAAGGAAAGCAGAATTAATCTTTATGAAGTGATTGAATGTTTTGTTCCAGGGGTGGGGCAGGATTAAAAACAAAAAAAATCTTTTACTATAAAGGCAGAGAAATGACTGCAGCATCTTTTCCCTTTACTAAGCCGTAAAAATGCACAGAAATGAAAAAGCAATAAAAACTTTATGGAGGGGTGTTTTTACGGTGTTTACATTTCACCCAACCTCATGTCTCGGTGACGCTTTCCAGAAGATAGCTTTTTAATAGGGGCTTCTTTCATTCAACGGAGATAATTGTAAGGGAAAGACCACGTTTTGAGAAGTGCAGCAGGATCGTCCGCCCTGGCCCCGTGTCCTTCCCACATTGTAATGTCCTTCCAACCATCAATTCTCCCCTGCAAAAAAGGCATCTTCCCCTTGTTTTATTTTATTGCAATCTACCCTGCTGCATTACAATCTGAGGTTGAAATTAGTTTCAACCAACATAATAAAAGATATAGCTGATTGATTTTACTGATAATTACAGCCTTAGGCAAGGGGGGTGGGAAGCAATGCATTCCTCTCTCTCCCTCTGTCTCCATTTAAGCTTTATTAGAGGTTTATTGTTTGGGGGGTGGGTTGGTTTTTTTTTTAATATTCCTTCTCAAATCTAGCGAAACTATTTCTAGCACGTTCACATTTGTTTTTATTGCAATCGGGTCCAAAGCAAAATGTATCAAGACCTTTATTGAAACAGCATTAAAAAAAAAAGGGGGAAAAACGAAAGCAAGTCTCGCTGTACTCAGCTTCCTTTATTTTTCTAAATTATTATGCAAATGCTTATTGCGGTGCTTAAATAATAAGGCGATACCCGCTGGCTCTTCCTCTGCCAGTCTACAAAATGACCACACTGCGAGGCTTCAGCAGCAGAGAATATCTCCTTTTCATGAGAAGGATTGTTTATTAGTCCAAGGTTCATCCCCTGATTTATCGATTCAGATTTCCATAGCGAGATGGGCCATGTGCACAGCAACCCAGTGTGCCTGTCGTATGTTCCCCTCTGAAGTGTTTACAATATTTTTGATTTACACCTTCCAGGTGTTCATTTGGAAAACATCACCGCGTTTGGTTTACACATTTTTATAATATATTTGTGGCCATCGGTGAGCTTCCACATTTGTAACCGGGGATGTGCCAAGACGACATTTTTCTCCTGGCCGTCCAGATACAGATTTTTGGCTTTTAAAATGTGGGATAATTGATTGGCAGTATTAGTAAAATTCCCAGCATACATAGTTGAGATTAGAGGAAGTTATCTGTTTTAAGGAGCACGGGGAACTGGGTGTCAGGTTAAGTCGTTCGGTGCACGTCTTTCAATCACGACATAAACCAGTCAATCGGTACGGGCAGACTGGAGTAAAGACCTTCCCTGGCTTATCCCAGTGTCCCTTCCAGCAAATCCAGGCCGCCCCTGCCAACACATAATGTATATAATATATTCCTTTTTTGCAGAGCATCGATAGCTTATGCCTATTAGACATTACATACACAGATTATTCACGTAACCTAATAAAACAGATTGACTTGATATTGCCTACACCTTAACTCTTGGTTTGCTTCATGCCCCCGTGCTGACCAGTTTGGTGTTACTATATTATGTCTATTTAATATGGAATTGCAATTATGCTTTATTATTGGCTGCTGCAGAATGAAAAGGGCAAAAATGCACAGCCGAATTGTTTGATTATTGTATTGTCCTTTTTTTGTAAACCCCCCCCCCCAAAACTAGATTATAGATCTATAATAAATGATATTTGGATTTTCTGAACGTAAAAATAATTTGTTAGTTTTAGTGTCGTGAAGTTTTAAATGTTTCTCTTCTACTTTGATTCCCTCGTACTCAGATCTGCAGCACGCCGTCCTGAAGATTGGTGCCCTGAAAACCTCGCAGTGTTTTTCAATATCTTAGTGCAATATGATTAATCCTGAATATTTCGTTTGCATCCGCTCTCTTGACAAGAACCCATGTTTACAGCCACCGAGCCCAATCCTTTTATCCTCACCCAGATGAGGAAAAAGCAACTGCAGGCGCTCTGCTAGCAAAGGACAAAAATAAGGGCCAGCGATTTAATCTTCGTAGGGTCAGTTTATCTATTTACTCCTCCAGTTGCCAAATCAAAATTATTCTCTTGCATTTCTCATTTCTCTTGCAAACCCGGGGAAAGGGGGATCGGTTCTTTGTTTCTGTCAAATACACACAGCAGGAAAAACGCGGTTTGCTCCAAGAGGTGCACAATAGATATGTCAACCTACAAGGAAACAAAGCCTTTTCAGCTATTTCTTGTTACTCTGGTTGGCGCAAAAAAAAAAAATCCTGGGGAAAAGAAGGCATAGCTTAATCTCTCATAGAGAAGAAGAAAATCAGCTCCTTGGCACAAGCAGCTATGGACCCCACACTAATGCTATCAGCTATAAGTAACAACCTGGAGACGGCTGACAGAGTTATTTGAAGATCCTTGCCCTCTAAAATGACATTAAGTATTCTGGACTCGTAGATTTGTGTGCTTTCAACAAATAGAAAGGGAGAAACACAGCTAACGGCGTCCGTACCTATTTATCACAGATATCTGCCTGAGAAAGCGGTGGCAGTCTCGACTCAATTCAGGTTGCATAAGAGCGCTCTGTATTCACGCACCGCTCGATACCCAGGGATGTAAACGCCGGGCATGGGATGCATTACAGCCAAAAAAAGTATCTTTTTTAAAAACGTCCGCGTCTTCAACAGTTTATTTCTACCAGCCTAAAACATGCATTTGGGTTTTTCGTTGAAACGATGGATTAAAAGGTACAGACACCTCTGCTTTATGTAAGGAAACCAAATCCAGAAGGCAGCCGGGAAAGTTTTATCCATTATTTGTTGATCTGAAATAATATGAAGCAAATACGTAACTCGGATTAAAAGCTAAGAATCGAAAGAGAATGGCAATTGTCAAGCCCTGTGTCTGTTATATGGGCAGGCAGATTAGCAGACTTACTTTTTAACATATAAACATCTGAAACCCGTTTCCTGTTTAAAAAAAAAAAAAAAAATCTAGGTGGATGACCTCAGGCAGATTTTTTTTTTTTATTAACAAATGTGAATTGTACATCATAGCGAAAAAACATGGCACAAACTTGGTGGTCCTGCTACATTCTGTATATGGGAGAGTGAGAGAGAGAAAGGGGGGAAAATACAAAAATAAACTTTACCTTCTCACTTTCAGGGTGGGCAATGCCATTCCTGTGTCGGGGTCCTCAGCTCTGGGAAGTGTTAAGGCTGTCATTGCAGACACAATCCCAACAGTATGTACTTCAATAGGATCTGAGGAAAAACATTCCCTGAATTCCTGCTGGTTAGTTCTATCTTTGCTTCAGATTCAGGCATTGCAGGTTCATGTCGCTACTGTCAAATTGAACAGGACATGGCTAATCTAAACCAGTGCCGACCCATAGTCCAACTCAGCAGCAAGGAAAAACATTGACAAATTTGCTGTTTAAAAATGCTTTCTACTCTTTCCAGTTTTTTTTTTTTTTTTTAAAGCTATAAATATACAGCACCAGCTGCAACATGTTGCTCAAACCAGCTTTATGGATCTAGGATATTCTGACACAATGCATTTTATAGGGCTAGGTTTAAAATTTGATATTGGAAGTTAACATTCCAACGTTATGTCTTGAATGATAACTGCAGCAGCTGGCTTCTGTAATTGGGGTATTGTTCTCCCTTCCTAAAGAGCATTTGCATGACATGCAATATGGTTTCAGAAGGCACCTTATGCAGGGAAAGGGGTTGCTGAAACATCCATTGCAGCAGCTTAAGTTGATGTTGGCAGTCCTTAATTTAAGACTGACGCTGGAGTGGGACCCCTGGCAAAGTCCTCATTTGGTGCCTCGGTTTCCCTGCCTGTAAAATGGGCTAACAAAACCACCTGCCTCAAAGCCGGCTCGTAAAGCTCCATTTCTACCTATGCTTCGTAATGCACTTTGAGAGCCTTACATTAGCAAGCACTTAGGAAACTCCCAGTCTTAATGCGAGTTGTCAGCAAAGAAATAATTACTTTGAGTCCCGTAATGCTAGATAAGGCCTTTCCAAGTCAGCCTGTTGGGGAACAAAACTTGTACACTTCATTATTCTTTCAGACTGAAAATAGAGCTCTAAATATTGAAGAATCATTTATTATAGGATAACATCAAGGCTCCCATTTCATCAGGGAATAGATCAAAAAGTACTGGGCTTGATCCATAAGCCACTGAAGCCAGTAAATGGGTTCCCACTGATGTCACTGGACTTTGGATTGGGCCCATAATTCATAATTATGCCGCATATCAAACAGCAGTGGTAATGAGAGGGCTATTTCTGGCAATGAGATTAGAAAAAAAACCATATCTTAGTAGAGGGCAAAGCTACTTCGAGAGAAATGTCCTAAATAGTTTCTTTGTATGAGTAATTATTCTCGTGTTAAACAAATCAGTTAATCTTCTGTGCATTCTTGAGAACGATTCCTTGCATTATCTGCATATGCCGTCAGCTAGGAGAGTTTAGAAAATACCAGTTCCTATCTTATCTTGTCAGCTCATACCCTGATGGAAAAAAATAATGGCTGCAAGAGCCACGGGCTAGCATAATTAGTAAAAATCAAGTGACTTGGTGTTTGTTTGCTTTGCAAAAAGAACTTTTCCCCCCCAAGATTTTCACCATCTTATCATAGAGCCTTTGACATGACAGGTTAATGAGAAACCCCCCAACTTGGACTTTTGCAGCTAATTGTATCGGTGGTCCCCCTCTGCTTCAACCACTGGACTGTCTGGCTTCTTCTCCAGTGAAATCTGAGCTCTTTGGGGAATACAAAGGCCGTGATTAGAAATGCCCCAAAACACTTACTCATAGACAATTGCACGTTTCTCCCGTTACACTCATCTTGATGTTAGTGGGCCTGAATTCCACAGGATTTGGGAAGCCTGTTTTATGTGGAATAGTGGTCCTTTCAAAACTTTTTTTTCTTAATATCATGGACGCTTATAAAGATCAAACATATCGATCGTTATTCCAGGCAGAAGTATACTCCAACAGGCATTGCCAATTTGCACACTCCGGGAAACTGGAACAGTTTAAATGGAAGAAATCGAGCCCTTGTCTTTGTAAGGAGGGGGAAAAAATCCTTCCCCCTCCAAAAAAAAAATCTCTCTCAACTGTATCAAGATAAATGTATTTCTGTTTCATGTTTGCCTCTTCAGCAGAATATCAGTGCACACCTAGCTCTCTTAGCCATGCGGGGTGTATGCTGTTTATGCGCTCAGTTGAATGCTTGGCCATTCCTAGCTGCAATTAAGAATGAGACAATTTTGGATTTGCATTGGACGACTCCAACAAAAGGACACTTTGACTGTTTGGCCTGGAATATTCCCAGAGAAATGATGCTGTTTTGTTTGCAACCGAGGCTGTTTTCTGACTGTGTGTTGACCCAAATCGAGCACGCGGCGCATGCCGGAGCCAGGACATCGCTGACCCAGATACTGGGCCAGCGATGGCTATCGGAGACGCCTCCAGATCCACCCTTCGTTTGCAACAGCTGGGAACCCCGACACAGGGCAGAGGGGACCGTAGTAATCCAGTCTTTACTCATAAACACTGCAGGCATCCTGGTTTTCTCTGATTTAAAAATAAATCCCGGGTTTTCGGTTAAAAAAAGTAGCCCTGAATCCACATTTTTCCATGATTAAAATGAAGTACCATTATATCTATCTATCTATCTAGCTATCTATCTATCTATCCACCCACCCACATTTCCTGTGATTTAAATGAAACACCGCTAATGTCTAGATAGATAGATAGAGACTAGTGATGTTTCAATTAAATCACGGAAAATGTGGATTTGGGGTTACTTTTTTTTTAACCAAAAAGTGGGGATTTTTTTTAAACCAGAGAAAACCAGGATCCCTGCTCTTAAGCAGCCCTCACACAAGGGCTGTGCAACAGCCTTGCATCTTGCCGCGGGGTCGGGAGATGGGTTTTGTCCTTTTCATAGGACTGCTTGAATTTCACCCGTTCTTTGGTTTCCCTATAAAAATTGTTTCCCACTGTATCCAGGACCCGTGTTCCCGGCCCTCCCCCTTGCTTTGCATTCGGGCTTTCCCATAACCGGCCCTCTGTGCAGGGACTCTGCCAGATTGCTCAAGAGGGCTCAGCACCTCTTTCCTGGAGAGGCGGAAAGCTTTATTCCCAGGGGCAAACCAGATTTAGGAACAGTAAAAAAGGGCCAGTTGCTCTCTACAGAAAAAAAGAACCCAAAAAAACAAAATCAGGAGAGGCTTAGTGCTGGGCCTTTTGAATAAACCCAGGGCTCTGCTACACATTCAAATTCAAACTGGATAGAAACCAGCTGTAGCACTGTTGCAGATTTTCAAGCACTAATTTTATAGCTGGTTGGCTCTTTTTATAGCTGGAAAGTCATTTTTATCCTGTGATAATTACTTTGCATGTGTGGCCGGTCTGAAGTTATTGTGAGATTCACCAGTTGACTGCATAATATATGTACCAGGGGCCATAGACATGTATAAGGCTGCCCAGCTTGGATGCTGATCTAATTGAAGAATCTGCTCTCCATTTCCTTGCCCTCTACTGATCACATTAACATGACATGACATTATCCTATGGGATCCATTATCCTATGGGATCCATTTGATGACCTGCTCAGGTCCCTTCCAACCCTCGACCACCCATGTGCCGAAGCCCTACCATTGGTCAACCTATGTAGGTTGAAAGCATTTATGCAGACCTTACCTTAAAATCTCTTTTCAAACCATTGGCTTGTGCTCTTGTGGTTGGCTCCCACCCCACGGCCAAGAAGCAAGAATGGTCATTTAGGATGCAAAAAAAATCTGAAATTGTTAAATTCTTTTGAAAAATGATATTTGTCAGCAGGTATAAAATTGGACTGCTTTGCACTCCAGCATATTACCACACTCTTGATCTTTCCAGCATGGCCGCGCTTAATATATTTCAACAGATCACATTTTGTGTGGCTTAATATCGTAGTGCAACATAAATGCAAAACTAATTTCCAAAGATAAAAGTTTTTGCACACTATATTAGCCAGCATCATAATTTTTGTTTATGAACTGTATTTAAAGGAACTGTCTATCAATAGCAATGTGTCCCTCATCTAATAGGGTGTGATGTGAAGTCCTCTCAAACAGTGAAACAAGATGAGCCCACATTAATTTCTCGCCATCGTTTGCTTTGATATTGTGCACATTTAAGAATAAAAACACCGTGGGAGGAAGCGGTACAAAAATATCTATCTGTCAGCCTGCAAAGTGGTGTGAAGCCTGACAAGCATTTCATCTGGAGAGACAGGGGAAAAAAAGAAAGGAACAATTTCTTCATGAGCATCGAAACAGAGTTAGGGAAAAAGTTCAGCCCAAATATTTTTTCTCACTGAAAAATGCAGATTCAGGTCAACCCAAATATTTTGTTAAGTCGTCTCTCTCTCACTAATCTATTTTGGTTAAAAAAAAAAACCAAAAAAAAACAAAAAACAAAAAAAACCCCTAAAGAACATTTTTAAAAATATATGTTTTGATACTTGGAAATGAAACATTTTAAGTGCTTCTAGTCACAAGACTTTGTTTCAATTTAAACATAAGACAGGTTTTGAAAGGCTCAAACATGAAACAAAAATAACCGGGGAAATGAGAAGTGTTATTTAACCTGAATGTCTTCATGAAAAGTTTTTTAGAACTGGAAGCAAACCAAAAAAAACCTTTTCTTTTTTTTTTGCATCCCCAAAATAAAACTGGGATTCCCTCGTCAGAGGAGTAGCTGGACAATTATGGGCCGTGGGTAGCGGCAGGGGTCGCTGATAGCGGTGGAAACTGCAATTTTTGTGCCCTTCCCACTGGCCCATGGCTGGTGCCCTTCTTTCCTCCCTTCATTACATTATTGTCCCATGCCCATGTAGCCTACACAATAAATTAGCATAAGGCTTGCCATCAACAGAAAGGTCTGAATAAATTAACTTTAAACCCCTAATTCACGCTCAAAATCCAGACTTCTATTTTGTACCAAAACTCATCTCAAGCCATTACAAGAGTAGCGTAATCAGGGAGCACAGTGGGGAGACACTGTGCGGAAGTCATATTCTGCTGTAATTCCCCCAATTTAAGGCAAAGTCCTGCTCTCTCCACCTCTCTCTTTGAAATTTTGAAAACAGATTTTTGGTCCTGTGGGTACATGAATTATGAATTCATACATCCAGGCATTCATGGTTGCCCTATGTAATATCAATGTTATTTCCTTTTCATCAAAAATAGGACTGACACTGAAAACAAATAAACTAATACCCACTGGTATGCTTTGTAACCGGAGTCAGCATTTTCCTGCGAAAAAAAAAAAGAGAGAGAAATGTTTATCTAACAAAAAGGAGGTGCTAATTTTATCTTGTGAAAGTGGATATCTGCTTACGTCCCTTTAACTTCTAGAAAGATAACCAGAACATATTATATCATCTAAATCCAGCGTTCTACGAGATCAAACGGAGAAATGTATACATATGCCAAGGCTGATTGAAGCGTTATTGGTGTTCGCTTCCGCTTCACTAAGTATGTGTTTCATTGATATACGTAATTTGCCACCGCCATGACAGAAATTCAAAGTCCTCTGTTTGTGCCAGTTGATTTCTACGATATCTGGAGGCTTTTAAAACAGGGATCCAAAATAGATGTGCCCTTGTCACCCCTGTGTTTCAGCTCTCTCCAACAGGAAATGGCACCGGTTCAAGTTTTTTTATACTGGAAGCTACATGGAGATAGATAAGAATCACGTCTTCCCTATGACTAAGCATTGACATTTCAATGTTTAAAATATAGTCAAAGTGATACATGGCCAACCCCACCTGAGACTCGTTTTCTTTGTCTGGAGTCCCACTTTCGAGCCTCTTGAAAGGGAAGGTGGAGTTCTCGAGGTTGTGACATTATGATGTTATGTTAAGGAAATGGAAGTTTTCTTCATTGTTGTGTCCAACGAGCTCCCTGCAAGACGGGATTGCTGCTACTGTGTTTGCGTGATGAGCGAACTGGCCTGTTGGCTCTCTGATCCCGGATGCTGGGTAGTCAATGTGATGAGTCCTCTATAGTCTTGGGCATTGACATGGGCTTTTGCAAACCTACGACCATCCAATACAACACATTGCCAAGCATTTCCTTCACAATACTGGAAGCTACATGGAGTTAGATAAGACCTGGAGCGGCATTTCCTTCCAACAATGGTCTTCTAAAGAGGAGGGAAAGGGGAAAAGAGAAAAGGGTTCTCATGTTTATGAAGTGTGCTCAAACTTTTGAAGGAAGCTTACAAAAGGAGGACAGATGGTTCAGAGTTGGCAGTGGGATTACAGAGCCTTTCACTTCTAGGTCACCAGTTTAAACACAGCCAAGGTCCAGCGTGGCAGCAAGCCATTTCCATCCATTGACTACTTTGATCTCATATGAGAAAGTTGCTAATGGCTTCCAATCCAACTCCTAATGGACAAACCCGCTTTAGGAGAAAGGCTGAGGGACAGCACAGGCTGTGAAGACTGAAGGACACACGTATCTGAGAAGCCATATCTCCAGGTCAGGTGTCTGAGATACGTGAGCATCAAGATCCTGGCTCCTTCCTGTAGGTAACATAGAAAGGGACTGAAGCCTCTGTTTGTGCTCTCTCCCACCTGTGCAAGACCAGCTACAAATCCTCTAAGATGTGATAACCCGAGATGCCAGTTGGTCACATACGGATTCCTAAGCCAAATCCGTCCCACGCCGATAGACATGGGCATGAACAGACTCTGGCTGTTGTTGCTGCTTTGTCTTTTAGCAGCCTATCAGTCAAGGCTCTGCAGGATATTACAATTTAAGGATGAGCCCTCAACATGGGATCGTAGATAGAAGACTCCGACTCCACGACAGACGGATATATCCTCCCTACACAGAGACGATCAAATATTAAGCTTATATTATACTGGGTGCGTCTACACAAGACACTTACTGCGCATTAATAATATTGTGCAGTAGCATGGCAGTTAAAACCTGTGCTAATAGCCTACTGTGCAGTGTTATTCAGCTAATGAGTGGTAAGCATCACCAAAAAAATGTGTGCCAGCACTACTCTGGTTACTGCGCATTAAGTTTGGACTTTATTAAGCAAGTACTAAACTAAATGTTCAGTATCTAAGAGTGTAGGTTGTAGCCGTGTTGGTCTAAGGACACAGGCAGACAAGGTTCTTTGGGTAAATCTGATATTTTTTATTAAAAATTGAGTTGGTCTAATACAAGATATCAGATTTACCTACACAACCTTGTCTGCCAGTATGTAAGGCGCATTAATGAAGGTGTAGACGCATCCACTTTGAACCAGGCTTTGCTTCCAATGACATCAGTACAACCTCCTTCAGACTCTGACCCAGCAAAGGACTTAAGCACATGCTTAACTTCAAGGGCATGCATCATGTTGACTTCCAATGTAACTATTCTTGTTGATTTTGCTGGATCAGGTCATCAAACCATTAGGGTTGCACATGAAGAACTGAGAGCAGAATTTGCCAATTGGCTTGCTCCATAAGCCTACTATACAATCGATGGTCATACAGAGATACTCAAGAGAAATCGATACGTTTGATTGAGACCCATTTTCCTAATAAAACCAACAACGACTCATAAAGCAACTGTCTTGTGAAAACCATGACTCCTCCTCTGGTTAAATTCACAGTACAGTCCACAACATGCTAGGTACTCTTACAGATAGATAGGAAGAAAGCGCCTAGGTAAAGAGCTCGCTGAGTGACAATCAAAGAGGGTAGGAATGGTATTTAGTATAAAAGCAGTGTTAGCTGGTTACGAGAGACTCACCTGTATTATATCTCCCCTTTGAGTCTTCCGTGCTGATCTACAAGTATAATCTCCCTCCCCTTCCCTGCTATTAGGGGGCTAAATCCACAAGCACCGTAACAGCGTAGGGAGGTGGAAGAGGACAGGGTGAGTGGCCTTGCAGGCTACCACACAGAATAAGCTCCATTTGCAAGTGGCAGCAGAGGAGGGGGCTGGAGACCACCGGGGAAGACCCAAATAAAAGGGGCATGGAGGCTGGCGTGATGGATGGGACAGAGGGAGACATTCAAACTGTGTTGATCCCTTCAAAACTTCCCCTCCGAAATGAAAAAAAAACCCCTAAGAGCTGTGTTACAGAAATCTGGGAACATTTTTCCTAATCTTGATGATGCATATATCCTAGAAATACTTTCTTTGATTACATATTTTCCTTTGGTTACATGTATGCAACCTCACTGAAGCTGAGCTCAGGAATTTTCACTGGAACTGTCACACCTAATTTGGGATATTATACCATATTTTATAGTATTTTACCCTTATTATATCTTACGCATATCTTCGGACCTCCATGATTTCTACATATGTGTTTTTGTAATGTAGCAAAATGGTCTTAATGGCCCTCGGGGTTAGAAATTTTCCAAAAATATTGGGATAATAAATAATCCGTTTTATCTGTAAACCTTGGCTTTATGGGAAAACCAAAATAATTCGTCTTTCAAATTTATCTCGGTAATATTTGACCCTTCCTATCTCTTACTCTATATCTTGAAAGCTCTGTGATTTCTATATATTTTTTAAAGTTGCAAAATGCTCTTAGGGCCCTTGGGTTTTGGAATCCACCAAAAAAAAACCAGGATAATAAAGAATTGGCTTTGTCTGCACTTCTTATTGGGGAAAACAAAATAATTTATCATGCAAAAAGAAAAGAAAAAGAAAACCTAATATTTGTGGAAGAAAGAGATTAAAAAAAAAACCCTGCACAAATCCTTGATAAATCCAAGCCCCCACAGCTCTATTCCATTTAAAGTAAAAATAATTATCTCCAACATTTTTTTTCCTTGCATATGTTATAAATGCAAGCAAGTGATGAAAGCTGTAGACCCAACAATAGCTCAGAAGTGGGTGTACCGTCATCTTTACTGGAAAGAGTCTGGATTCCAGTTTCATTTCAAGTTCCCTCTGATTTTCAAGGCAGTTTTGGGTTTGTTAACATGGATTGATTCGATCCCATTGCAACAATCTGTGCTGTTCATTCCAAATTCAAACATTGCAAACCACCCAGAGCTGCAGGGCTTTTTGGCCGAAGGCTAAACAGGGCCTATTTATTCTGAGAAGAGATTCTGCACTCGTAACCACCAGTTTGAACACGTGGATTTTTTTTTTCCATTGAAGATTGCCCAGCAAAAAAATCAGAGGTTTCCTGCGAAGATGACAGGTGGATGGTGTGTCCAGTAGTAATTAATCTATTCCTATGCCTCTGTTTACAAAAGGCAATCAGTCACATCAGTTAAGAATCCCAAACAGGGGTGTAACTTCCCTGGATTTGCATCTTTGCGCCCATTGAAGGTGATGGCAAACGTCCCTCGTGGGAGTAAAACAGCTCTTAAAACAAAAAAAAATCATGCAAAATTGATCCTTAAAGAACAAGAAGCTTAAAACATTGGGGTTTTTTGATTCTGGTACAACCATAGGTCTTGAAAGTAGCCAAGTAATTTAGGGGCTACATGCAACATTTACTGAAACCCATAAAAAGACTCCTTTTGACTGCAGTGGATTTAGGATGAAGGTGATTGAGATTAAGTACAACACACTTCATTATAATGCTGCTATAATTATGTGACGGGAACAGGAGAATATAATCCAACGCTAATCATGCAGATTATTATTAAATGAAGGTTCCTGTTGATTAGAAATTTGGGGACAGGAGAGAGAGAGCATAGAGAGAGAGACTATTTGTGCACGACCTTATACTATCGTTTTTCAGAAAGTGCAAAGGAAGTCCTCCTGCCACTAGAGGGACCACAAGTGACCAATAGTAGTGTCACTAATTGCATCCGTGATCTAGTGAGTGGGGAGAGCAAAAAAAAACCCCCAATGTACATCAACAGAAAAGAGCAAGAGGCATAAAAGAAAAGTACTTGTCATGCTTCTAAGCAGGTATTAAGCAACCAGGTAAAATACCTATAGCAGGTCTTGAAAAGATATATTATATTAAAGTACGGACAAAATTAAGTGATACAATATAAGAAATGAGACACGCTGCAAAACCTGTGCAAGACGAGTCTTTGAGAAAAATGGAGTGGAAAAGATGCTGTGTTTGGAGTTGCTAAGAGTGGTCATTATTCATAACACACCGAGCGGCATCCCACACATTACCACAATGAAACATCTGATGTATAAAAATAGTATTCACTTTTTTATCCTTAGTTCATGAGCACTGCTACTAAGGATGATGCATCGCCACAGAACCGAGATAAGAAATGGTTGCTTCGCGGTCACAGAAATAACGCAAAGTCATCTTCCACGAAGCAGCCCGATGGGCTTCAAAAGTACCGTTCTGCTCATGGTGTCATGGTCATTTGCCGTTCGCATCCTGTGGAGCTCTGCCATGGTTTGACCTGACAATATTTTCTTCATCAAAAATTGTTCTACGTCACACAGAGGCATTTAAAAGGAAGGGGTAAGACTCTCTTTCCTCTGCGCTACCAAACATCTATCTAATGCCGTGCAGCCGGGCAGAGTGCCCATTGCCTTCCCCTTTATCCAGGGGCTGCTCGGAGAAGGACATCTGAAAAAAAAAAATTTTTTTAAATAACCCACCCCCCCAAAAAAGTGGCAAGTCACTGCCCCTCTCCCCTCTTTTAAAAAAAAAAATCCCTCATTTAAAAGAAAAAATGTCAGGAAAGTAGGAGAAAACAAAACTGCTGGCTCTCTCTATTAGTATAGGAAAGAGAAGCAATGGAAGAAGCAAGTCATACAGCTATTACCCTCTCTGCAACACTTCTAAGGTTAAAGGGATAAAAATCCATCAATTTGTATAGCCTGACCTTGCAGTGTTGGTTTTCATCTGAATTCAGATGTGCAGGATTAACCCAGTGAGGTTTACATGACAGTGATTTAAAAGCTGCATTACGGGGCCTTCCAGCAAATTACATTAATCGGAATCTTTAATCGGGGGCGGGAGGGGAAGGAGGGAGAAGTCGCTTATCTGACGTGCGGCATATGATAAACAGATGTCTCCCAGCACAGATAAATACGAACACAACGTTCATGCTGAATCACTGCAAACCAACCATGTCACCAGTGCCGAGGACGGGGTAGTTAGCAAAAAATGTGGTTGGAGAACTGCTTAGGGCTCAAGCCAAGCAACATCTCAGTTAGAGAACCAACATACCCAACTCCAAACCTGCGGTCAAGAAAAGCCCTGCTCAGACGCTGCCCAGCCATGGAGTCACAGAAACAGAGACCATGAGGGTTGAAGGGACCTCAGGAGGTCACATCTAGTCCAACCCCCTGCTCCAAGCAGGACCAGCCCCAACTACATCATCCCAGCCAAGGATTTGTCTAGCCGGGTCTTAAAAACCTCCAAGGATGGAGAGTCCACCACCTCTCTGGTTGGCCTGTTGCAGTGTTTTATTACCCTCCTAATGAGCAAGTTTTTCCTAATATCCAACTTCAACTTCCTTTGCTGCAACTGGAGCTCATTGCTCCTTGTCCTGCCGTCTGCCCCCACTGAGAACAGCCCAGCTCCATCCTCTTTGCAACCCCTCTAATGGGAGGCTGCTATCAAATCCCCCCCTCCATCTTCTCTTCTACAAACTAAATAAGCCCAGTTCGCTCAGCCTCTGCTCACGAGCCCCCCAACCATTTTCATTGCCCTCCACTGGACTCTCTCCACTTAAGCTCGGTTATAATCCTGAACAGGAAAGATTAAGTCCCGTGAAGAGCCCAATCTGAGAAATATGCTCAGCCCACACCAATGGGATTAGGCACTTCAGCTCCAGCCACTCAATCATAGGAGAGGCCATTCTTCCCTAGTGGTTACAGCCCTGGTCAAGGAGGTGGGAGATCTGGGTCCGATGTCCTTCTCGGCCAGATGTGGCTCAACTCCTTATCTCCCATCCTGTGTGATGAGTAGCCAAGAGGGAACAAGCCCCTGTAACCAAGTCAGGGCACTTCCCTAGGGAGAGGGGAGACCCGTGTCCCATGCTCGATTCCATAAGATTGCTTCTGTACTTTGAGCAGTCATTGGATAAAATGATATTTGGCCAAGAAACTCTAGCACATCTCTACTACGCCTGTGAAAAATTGCATTTTTCAAGGGCTTACACCATGGCCCGATTTGGGTGGAATTTCACTGGAGCAGGAAAAGGCATATCCCTAACACAGGGCTCGCACCTTTTGTGCATTTTCGATTCCTACTCCAAGCTGCGGAGGGCTAGAGTTTCTCAAATGAAAAGGTTAAAAAATAAATCAACAGAATGGCAATGGCATTTTTTCCACTTCCCTCATTCTTGGAAATGCCTGAACCCATTGTCCTGAAAATGAATGAAATAAAAACAAAGGAGCGTTGTGTAGTGTCCCCCTCTCCCCCAAATACACACCCGCATGTAGCATTTTAAAGCATAGCAAAATAGCTTGATTCCCTGAAATGCAGGGCTTAGAAGGGGAAATATCAAGCTACCTTAATAGCGGTAGAGTTAGCAGCGATGCCTATGAAGATAATACACCCAAATCTTTATGGAGAAGGCTTTCAGGAAATAATCCATTTGTTTTTTTAAATTTCATTATTAAATTCAGTAAGAAATAGTCATTGTTCTTGGGTCAAAAAAACCAAACCCAGATAAAGATTATTTCCAACATTTTTAATATTCCTTTTTAGGTGAAGTCTAGTCTCTTTCTATACAATCCTGTTGGATTCCCCCCTGGATCCGATTACTAAGATGTTGACCTAAGGGTTATGCTGGAGACGTGATCTCCATGAACTTGCAGATCTGAATTGGATCTCCTCTCTCTCAAGGACACACATGAACTGGACATTGGATGTTCTCTGTCTCCCGAGGCAGCCAAATTGAGACCAGAACAAAGCTTTGATGTGAATGAAAATCTACTAGCACGTACAGCTAAATAAAGAAAAATGATTATTTTGTTATGGAAACCAGTGCAGGAAATCTTGAATTAGTCAGTAAATCCTGACCTCTCATTGCACCATTGGAAAAAGTACATATTTTTCGAACACTTTGAAGATTAAGAAGCAAATAAAAGTGGGGGGGGGGGGGAAGTGTGCAAAATTTCTAGGCATCCCACCTCAGTCTAAAACACTTTTCAGTGAGAAAGAAGCCTTCCATATATTTCTTTAAGGATAAAACGTGACTTTTGCCAACTCCAAATTGGGTTACTTTTTCGTGGCTCAGTCCAATAGCTAGATCTATCGCAAAAGCTTTAGCAGATACTGTGAGTGAACCGTATGCTAATTGCTTCCATACCCTCTCGTTAACATGAAAAGCAACACAAATAAACAACAACAAAAGTTGCTATGTCCCAATCAGGAGAGTATTCCTTAAAAAGCTCCTTTTCTGGCCTGCCAAGTATCTCTTTCCATGTTTCCCACCAAAAGGACTATCAGAATAAAATAGGGCTGTACTATGCCATTACGTTCTATTGTATTTTAAATATATATAGCACCTTTTAATGGCAAAACATTGGCGTGAGTGCTGGAAGGAATCCACTCCACCACGGGATGACCTGGCAGTGATCTAGAGGAGTGAGAAAGCAGCTCAGCACTGTGCAATGCCACATCAAGATGCAAATTCAACGTGATGCGTTGCATCGTGTTGTGTCAGGGCTGAGTGCAGTTTTGCTAAGAGGCTGGACAGTAGATTTGTATGGGATGCTTTGGATAGGGATGATCCTGCCTTAGGCAAGGGGTTGGACTAGATGACCTCTCGCAGTCCCTTCCAGCCCTTCTTCTCTATGGTCCTATGAAACTCAGGCCCCCCAAAGCAGCGTAGCATAATGCCCCTCCAGGATAATCAGGCCTGCACCTGACCAGGGCTAGGACTGCCACGCTCATGTGCTTATACTGCATCCAGGGCCAGAGTTAGCTCAAGTATCTCTATACAGCAATGCAGTGAGCTGCTCGGCCCGATCCCCAGTAGACTCAAAAATATTAAATTGGTTGTATAGAGCAGGAAGCAGGATTGGTTCAGCAATATATTTAGGCTGGAACAACCCCATGCACCGGTGCAGGCTGGGGCTGCAGATCTGCAGAAAAGGCCCTGGGGGTGACAGTGGACAATAAGCTGAATATGAGCTGGCAGTGTGCTCTTGCTGCCACCCCCCACCCCCAAATATCTGAATGCAAAGCAACATCTCCATACTCAAGTACTCAAGGAAGAACATTTTGTGCCCAACAGGTCCTCAGTGGGTCCAATAAAGGATAGTACCAAAAAATATTCCCTGGGCCATCCTGGCTACAGCCCTGCTTACGCTAACCTCTCGGTTATACATGAAAGCAAGGTGCAGCATGCCACTTGATACAGGATCTGCATTTTTACCCAAAAAGGGTAACTCTCATCACCCACATCTTACAGGTACGGGCCCTGACACACTGAGAGGTTAAGGGCTGGATTCAGGAAGGTACTTAAGCGTGCGAGTAGGGCCACTTCAGTCAATGGCTCTGCTCAAACACAGGCACCAGTTTAAGCAAGTTAAGTAGCTTCTTGAATGGAACAACTTCCTCTATCAAAGGTTATCAGGCCACACGTCAGTGCCAGAGCCAAGGATAAAACCCAGGCCTCCTGCCTCTCATACCGTCCCTCCATCCTTCTGGACCAGACCTGTCCCAACTCCCTTGAGGCCAGAGGGAAATCGGCATTTGCTCAGATTGCAGAATCAGGCACTACAGAGAGATTTTATCATTTTCCATTTCAATTTACCAGTGGGAACAAGACTTTTAAAAAAAGGATGCCGGCTTGTGTCTGGTGAATATAGCGGGATGCATTTGGATGGGAAAAAGCCACAGAGCACTGAGGGGCTTACAGAGTCATAAGTGTGCATCAGTGCCATCAGGAGGATATGACTTGGCCTCTATGGACTTTATCTAATCCTACATCCCTTGTTCTGTACATCCTTCCATCCTTCACGCCCTATAAAGATACCCAGCTGCTGGTTCAAATTTGCAAACTCTTGGCTTTAAAAAAAAATATGGCTGGGAATGTAGCATGTGTACCTACTACAGAGCCCTTGATGTATTCCCCATTTGCTCTGGGGTCCAATCCTGCAAGTCTCTGAGCAGTATGGGAGTAGAGCATGCAGCGCCTTGTAATATCCATCCTTCATCTCCCACTCGGTGCCTGCTAGATCAACCACCCCACAATGTGAACCGTTTTGCACCTCGGCCCCTCGCAACCAAGAACTGGCTCTAAACGTGATGTTAGCAGAAAACGAGTCGTGCAAGCTGATGAAAAAGTTGAATCACCTGGTTTCCCTCTCCAAAGCAAGGCTGTGGTTCTTCTACAGTGGTGACCCAAATGCAGCACAGGATTTCACGTTGGCATGTACAGACATACCCTGTGGGATCACCGCTTTTCATATACAATGGCAATTCATTTCTCCAAGACCCAAAGAGCGGCAGCATTTCACAGCACTGAGTCACTGGCTGTCCCGTGTTTTATTCCTCTAGCAAGCCATCTATAAGCTCTTCCAGCCCTGCTTCAGAAGAGCGTGGAGAGGCGGCTAGCTGTGTGATGCTGAACAGCTCAAGCTCTTGCACGTGGATGTGTGGGACAGCAGCTTGACTTGGGAGGGAACAAGCCGCAGCCAGAGAGGACAGCTCTGGTTTTGAAACCGAAAAGGTGAATGCCTCGAGCGTGGCTGCAGGAATCTTCTGGGAGCAATGTTACCTCCCATTGATTTCTATTCACAGATCCTGTTCGAGAGCTCGTGGAAAGGGCTGGATTCGCAGACCTGAGAGAACCCCTCGGCTGCTGGAAACTATCACAAAACCAATGGAGACGAACATTTTGATCATTCCCCAACCCCACCGCTGACGTTTGCTCCCCGCAGTGAAGTCTAGGCCCTGGGAGTTTCGTCTTTCTTTTAAACGAGCCCAAGATTTCACCCCCAATGACCAAAGCTGCAGCATTCATTTGATAGAAGAAGCACCCTCCATCTGTGGCAGCCCTTGGGCCTCATGCCCGGTCTGCAATGACAGCAAAGTGCAGTCTCTTCTCTCTGTTTGGTGCTGAATGTGATCCCTGGAGCCTAGCACTGCAACACAGATGCTTACGCCTCGCATGCCAGATGGCATGTGCCTAAGGTGAAGAGAGTCACTCTTGCTGGTCACCGCTGTTCTTGTCCCACTTATTTCTCCTGATTCTCCCCGGGAGAGGAGAGGCTTCACACAAATCCTTTGCATTGCATTTTAGGCATATCATTTGTGTTGGATTTTATGCAAACTTTTGTGGCTGCAGCATCTCAAGAGACAGGTTCACACTGAAACCCTCTTATGGCAGGTAACGTACCTCCTTCCCCCGTCTGAAAACTTCCTGCTGGCTTGAGTGGGACTCACTGGCTCGAGTCCCACTCACATGTAGGGTAGGTCCGGTGGTCTAGCACTGAGAAGAGAAAAGCTCAGTTCCCTGCCCCACCATCACAGTCTTCTTGGGTGACCGTGGCCAAGTCAACTAGTATTTTGGCGCCTCGTTTTCTCTAGTGTAAACAAGGGGATAAGAGCAACCCCCCAATGCAGAGGGGCGTAGAGAGGATAAGTGCATGAAAACAACGTGTGACAGGGTGTAGGTTGTAGCCGTGTTGGTCTAAGGACATCAGCAGACACGGTTCTTTGGGGGAATCTGACATCTTTTATTAGACCAACTCAAATTTGAGTTGGTCTAATAAAAGATGTCAGATTCCCCCGAAGCAACATGGCATTCAGACACACTGTGGGGAGGAGACGGGAAGAGGCACACAAGTATCACAGATACACGGTATGTTGTTGATTACTTGTATTACCGGAGCACACGGGAACACCAGCTATGGTTCAAAACCCTACTGTGCTAAGATCTGAACAAACAGAGCAACTATAGTTCCTGTCCCAAAGGGCTTTCCAAGGATAAAACAAGAATCATTAGCTGGATAGAGACATGCAAAGAAGCATGAGAAAACAGTGAGTTCGATAGGATAGACAGTGGCCTCTTCAGACTAGTGGTTTAACAGTTGTAAAGGTCTTGGTAGGCATCACTGAAAAGGGGAATTGTAAGAAGACAAGGCTCTTTGGGTAAATGTGATATCTTTTATTAGACCCATGAACCCAAAGAGCCTTGTCTGCCTATGTCCTTAGACCAACACGGCTACAACCAACAAGCCCGAAACATGGAAGATATTGAATTGCAAGAAGGAATTTAAAAGGAGGACAATGGTATGGCTTCATAGAGATGAACTGGGAAGAGCACTCAAGCTCCCAAAGAGGCTTGTGTGAAAGGGCAGCTGGCATCAAGGGCCCATGAAAGGCTGAGTTGGCCCTTGGATATTGAAGGACGATTGGCAGGATTGGGGGGAGACCAGGCAGGGCTTTGAAAGTGAAAACAATCAGCTTATGAAGGGAATCAACAGCCATGGCGATGGAAGAAGAGGCAGGGAGAGGACTGACGGCAGACAAGAAGTCATCAGTGATGGCTGGGAGTCATGCAGAAGTTGCGTGAAGCTGTGGGGCAGTGCCGAAAGAAAGCGGGTGATACTTGAATAAGAGCTCAACAACAGAGTGATCGGAGACACCAGTACTTAGAGAAGACCAAAGTGAAGCAAACGGCCTCTGTAAGAGAGGGTACCCCATGACCAACCCTAGATTGGGGGGAGGTTACAGATAGCTAGGACCTTTTTGGAGAAGTGGCTATTCTAGAGCTAGCAACAGAGGCAAAGGAAAGAGAGGGGTGTTCGGTGATGAGTTCAAGCAGGGCAGAGATGAAGGTGGAGAAGGCAGAGATAGAGGAAGAGTCTGAGTTAGAGCAAAGGCCAGAGGTGAAACTAAAGGATGCTGCTGTGTGACCTAGACTCACGCTGGTGAGAGTGGAGTGGAGAGGTCGGAGTTGGGAAGAGGAGCGGATGGACTTGGTGGGAACTGTAGAGGGCTGAGGGTAACCAGGGAAGGGAGATGGAGCCCATGGAGGAGGAAAAGGCAGATCTTAAGAAGATAGAAAAGAAAATCAAATATAAGGGTCTGCAAAGAGAGTTGAGAGGAGTTAAAGATTAGTGGCTGATGGACAGGTTTACCAATCAAAACCTGGTGCAGACAGCCTCGTGGGATGCTCCCAGCAGGGCATCAAGTCCTGGTTGTCTGGAGAATACCGGGTATGGGCGCAGCTCCCAGCCACCGTCCTCACTGCTGCAGGAGAAAGCACTGAATCCCAGCTGGGCATGGGCCCCTACTGTGTAGGGAAGGACATATCCTCCGTGTCACCGTCGTCCCCAATCCTCACCCCCAAACACACGCACACACTCACTAACTTCTAAAGGGAACCAACTCCAGCCCAGCTTCTCTGTCCCTTGTTCTTGGAAACCTGCACATGGCTACAGCCATGCAAGTTTAGGACAAATAAGGAATAAAAACCCTATCCCCTCCCCACCACCACCCCTTGCTGATGGTTGCTTTCAGGCAGAGCAAAATCTAGCCAATGCTTTTTCTCAAGAAAATGGTATTTGACATTTTGCTCTTATAAGCCGTGATCCCAATAGTCCGATGGTAGGTCACTTATTATTTCAGACCTTAAAACAGCCAGCTTTTGGTATGTTGTTATCAGCTAAGTCACTTTTTATCTCCATTTATCAAGATCTGAGCTGTGATGTTTATTCCCACCACCCTGTGGATAGAGAAGGTCCACTGCAAAGATTTTTTTTTTTCCCAGTCATTTTTTTGTTCCTTTTTAAAGGCATTTTCTGCAGCTGTGTGGCTGTCATTTGGTTGCAGTGCTGGAAAGAGAGGCATCCAAGTAGTGCAACTCCCCAAAATGAAATTGGACTCCAACAAGCTGATGGGCCATGCAATGGTCGTTGTTCCAGAAGGTCCTGTGCAATTTTTGCTGGTATGCTTTCACCTGGAGAGCATGCCACACACAAAAAGGAGATATTTGTTCTTTCCAAATGTTATCTGAAATTCCCTCCCGGGAACATCATTTTTAAACCTTCCCTGTCCTCCAAGATGCAGCCTTTTACAAACCTAACACCATATTTAAATCTCATCATGTTCATCGCAGGGGAGAAGTGCAATGAGTGGGTGTTGCTATCAGATATGGTGGTCAACAGGAACAGCCTGTAAGAAAATAGTGCAGAGCTTTAAAAGCAGTTGTGAGATGCATAGCATGAAACGGGTGTTAAAAGGGGGACATACTAGGACAACAGAAACCCTACTGCCCGCTGATACATAACCTAGCTGTCTTCCTTGGATTCCCCACAAAGGGTGGAAATCCTGACCCCACGCAAGCCAGTTGCAAAACTGCCAATGTCTTCCATGGAGCTTTGATTTCAACTGAGAAAAAAAAAGAATTATTCTGCAAATATCTAGTTGGTTTAATAAAAGCTATCACCTCTTGCAACTTCAACTCAGAGCATTTTCAGGGGGCCAACATAGCATGTCAGCTGTGATGGCCAGTGCATTTGGCAAGTGCATTAAGATAAGCTATCATGTACATGAGCAAGCATGAGCTGAACACATTGCTTCTAGACGCAGATGATCAGAAAGTTTCAGGGTAATCCTGGTCCACATCTAATTCTAGAAAATCCACTGAGAAACTACACAGAGACGTCATGTGAAGTCTATCCATTTCTTTCCATCTTCATTGCTTTCCACCTTCACTGATTCTTCACATCCATCTTCACAATTCATTGCTTTCCATCTTCACCGCAACTGAAAATTACTTACCACTACCGCAGGTTGATGGCACAAAATGCAGGTAGGGTTTGCAACGGGATGTCTTAGATGCACTACAGAGTTTAGCTGAAGTGCAATCAACTCTCAGTTTTCTTTGGTAGTAATCTCCTAAGAGATTTGTGCGAACAAGGAATGCAGGAAGGAGCTGCTAGGTTTCCATCTACTTGACACCAAGTTGAGCAATGCCCATTAGCTATCGTTGCATTTGGCATTTCCGTGCTCATGTCTTTGCCCTGGCTCCAAACACTGCACACGGCAACTACGTTCTATTTGTAGACGCTTACAATCGCAGCAACATTTTTCTCCAAAAATTACTCGCAAAGAAAAATGCTGGCTATTTTTGGACACTTGCAGAATATCCCAAGCCATAATTCAGACTGGATTCCCACAAACAGATGCAACAAGCAAGTCAAGAGTCCATTTAGACCCTGGAGGACTATCCAAACAGTTTGTATTTTATTGCCCTGATATGTTTAGGTTGTTGTTTTTTTTTAAAACTGGAGTTGTAGGTTTTGCCCTTTGCAGCTGCATGAACTGCATGTTAAGAGTAATGGAGCAAGCTCAAATCTCTCTCTGTTTGGGGGACATTTTTCCTAGGCATTTTGTCTTTGTAACAATACCCAGAACTCCCGAAATATTGGGAAGGTCATTTGTTTCCTAGCAGATAGATTCCCTTATCCAGAGCTTACTAGAGCCCATACAACAATTTATAAACTCTAAGCTCTTTTTCTCCCTCAAGATGAAGTGCTTTAGTGTTGAAGCCAAACTAAATCTTTAAATGGTAGAAGAGGCATTTGGGGTTTTTTTTTTTCTACCCAGCTGACAGTAGGTTTACAGTTTATAATCTGGCCTTTGTAAAGGCATTTGTCAGCCTGTATATTTCATTTTAAAACGCGACCACCCATGTGGAGGGACAGGCAGGAAGCATTTGTTCACTTGCACCAACAGTACATTTGAAGTTTGGCTGCTAAATAACAGAATTTAGTCACAAAGGCGAACTTTTTTGGCATTATCTTGCTCCCATCTCAGTTCAAAAAGCAGTCTTTGTTTATAGGAAGCAAGTCCTCCGCTCTAAATTTGGAAATTCTACATATTCTCCTAATCCTCGAGTCCTAGCGGGGATGCTGGCTACTCATCTTTGGCCCCACAAAAGACAGATCCGCTTTCATCTGCTCTTGAAGGGTCCCCACTCAAGCCGCCCCGCCAAAGGAAAAAGAAACTTAGCACTAGAGGGGCAAAGGGGAAATTTTCAATGTACATTAATAATGCAGCCAAGGGAGTCCAAGCCCATCATCCCGGTAATCTGATGTCGAGGATTGGTTTCCATGTTCAGTTTACGTTTGGAAGAACAAGCTGTTTGCAACGTTGCCACTTTTGCTGCTCAGCAGAAACCTGGCCCAAAGAAACTGAAAGCTGAAGAATAGGTACAAAAAAATGGCCAGCCATCCCCTGGTTGGTTGATGAGCCCATGTGTGCTTGGAAATGAGAGAGAAAATAGCAGGTCAGATGCGAGGGATTCTTCCAGACAGTAATGGATAGACCATTGCATTCCTTCCCCCAGCCGTGTAAGTAACACTCACATTTTATCTCCCGTGCTCAAAGGTTTCAAGGGAGGAAATAGTACGGTTCGAGCTGCAGATAAAGACTTTGACTCTTTTTTTTTTTCAGTTGCAAAGTATGCTGATAAGTCTCTTTACCAAAAACCCAAGATCTCAGCATTTAGCATACACCTCTACCGTCTTGCCCACCGTGGCCTAAACAATCCCTTTTTGGGGTGTTCCACGCTCAGTGACAACCCATCCAAAATAGCCATAATCCTCCTATTCTGCACAGTCCTACTAGCACTCAAGTCCTCACTGAATCCAACCCCTTGGGTTACTCCTACCGGGAATCTCCTTTCTTTTTTTTCCTCCCACGATGGTCTCTGCTTCTGGTGCTTCAGAAATGCTCCTTTGGGGGCCACATCCATTTAGTCAAGTCAGGAAAGAGTCAAGCAACTATGTAAAAATTGAGTGATATATATAAAGCTCACTGCACTGGTACAGCTCAGCAGTCAACTACACTAGCTGGAGGGCAGAAACAGCAGGAGGCACTAGATAAAATGTGTAGGGCCACTCACCTGCAGTCCTAATGCAGGAAAGAGCTGCCATATAAGCATTCCCTGCAGAGGTGTGAGGAGGCAGAGATGTCCATAGCCCTTGATTAATGCACAAAAAGAGGCACCCCAAGTTAAATAATGGGAGTGGGGGGGTCCTATAGCCAAAGATATTTAAGGCTTAAACGTTAAAATGATGTCCCAGATGCAGACACTATTATGTAACGCCGTAATGCCCCTACCACCCATACAGAAGAGCGATACGGTTGTGTCCGGCTGGAAGCGGGTGTTTCCATGGGATAATGCAGGCATGCTTGATGCGTATATCGAAGGGATACGTGACACAGCCTGAGATCCCTACCTCATCCAAGCTCTAATCCAGCCCTGGAAAAAACTAGTGTGTTGGGCAGGGACTGAGGTTTTACACACAAATAACGTCCTTCCACAACAGTCTGGAGTAGTCATAAAGTAGCTATAAAGACAACCAGTTTGCTTCAAGTTCTGATCTCTTTTGGTTAAGAGGAGAGTCACACCATCATCAACTTTCTTTTCTTCCAACTCAGGCATTCAAAAAATTATGAGTCAGTTCCCAGGAAACTGGACAACTGGCATTAAAACTCCAGCGTGTACTTTGAAAACTATCCACGCTGAGTTCCTTGCATTTCCCTTTGGATGCCTGAGACTTGCTGGTCCACCGGCTTCCTGTTTTCCAGCTCCTGGCTGCCACCCCGAAAGCTAGACTCTCACTTTTTTAATGACAGCGGATAGTCTCCGTCGTGCGATGTCGTGATTGCAGAAGTCCGGGCTTCCAGGAAAAAAAGGATAAACACCAAATCTCACAATAAAATTGCAAGTGTTGGCATTGCCACAGGCATGCCCTCATCCAACTGTGCTGTCTAGGGGTTTTTGCCAAAGACTACAATGAAGTGATGGGCAAGAACATAAAAACAACAAGACAGAAGGAAGAGAGGGAGGGGGAAGGTGCTTTGGAGGAGAGACGAGGAGAAACCTAACAGTCAAAGCAGGGAGGAACGAGCAAGCTTAAATTCTCTTTTTGCAACACACAGCCGCGACGTTTCATTGTGCTTCTCACCTGACACTGTGCTGATGCCTAGCAAAAGTATCAAGCAATGCTGAACCCACCCCTCTGATCTGGGTGGGCACAAGTGCAAGCACAGAACTGCAGAAAGCAGAGATCCCGACCCGGTTTTATTCCTCCCGCCCAAGCACAGGCCGTTTCAGGGTCCGGGGCGGTTTTTTTCGCGTGCATTTCCAGAGCTCGACTGTCTCGCTGTACATAAGTTGTTCCAGGCTTCCTAGCAAGCAAATACACTTTCCAAAACAGGTATCAAATTTCGGTTCATGGCTAATAGCTTAAACTATGCTTTTAGCGGCAGCGCTGCGTAATGTAATGTTAGAACAATGAGGATTGCCATATTCTTTACTAATTTGTACAAGTTGTGCTGATTTGAATCGTTAGGGTCAAAATGCAGCCCTGGGCAGAAGGCCAAATACAAGACCTGGGCACCGCTTCAGACTCACTTAAGATCTCAAAATAGGATTGAAGTGATGCAGGGGACTTTTCTTGGCCTGCTGCAACGGGGTGACTTCCTGCCTAGGTGCTCTCAAGCTGCCTGAGATCCCTTTCTCCCTTCAGCCTGTATGTCTGATCCTTCAGGAGGCTGGGAAACTGCTCTCGCACCGACGCAGAAGCCCTCTACTGCTGTGCCCTCCTGGAAGCAGGATTTCCATGGGATAATGCACATGAGTTTATATAGTATGAAGCAAATCTCACTGAGGTCCCAAACAGAAGCGGGAAAAAAAAGATAAGCTCAGATTCAGGTAGCACGCTACAGACATAATGCACATTGATGCATGAGCATGCACACAAGCACGTGCACACACAAACACGCTTATTTTTATATGGATTAATTTATACCTTTAAAATAGCAATGCCTCCAAAATAACAGAGCTATTTGAATCCAAGGGCTTGGTCTCATTTCAAGCAGATAACAACGCAGTGCGTGTCTGAAGCATCGTTATCCTAAAAGCACAAAGCGCGTTCGTGTTCACAAATTAAGCTTCACAGTCCCCCTTCCGAAGTGGCAAAGCTTGCTGTTGCCATTTTATAGGCAAGGAAACTGAGGCACATCTCTGCTTAGTGACTTACCCTGGCCACAAAGGAAGAGCAAAATGCGAGCGCTGCAAAAATTCGCAGGCTTTAGCCCAAGCACAAGCTTCCCCGTTAGATGCAGTTTTCGTTCCATCACGCGCCTCTTGTTTCCAACTTTCCCACGGCTCGCTCATTGGGTCCGTTCATCACGAACACATCTACCCCACTCTCCCATCTCCGCTGCAGCCGGGGATCAGCTGTCCGGGTGCCTCATCATCTTCAAGCCAATGCCATGACTGTGCTGAGGTTTGTTGGCCAAGGGAAGTGTCTGCACATGTGGGAGCCTGCACAGATAAACTAATCAGGCTTTTTGCTTCTGCCATAATGACAGCCTAGCTGTGAGCATGTCATTAGAGGTCAGGAGGGAGCGTCCACATGGGCAAATTAATTTCAGAGTAGATGCCACAAAATATTTTGTTCAATGTCTTCCATCTATAATCAGAGGCCGAAGGGCAGAAGAGTAGCCATAACAGGTCTGTGTAGCAATACTGCGTTCTAGCCCAGCCCAAAGGCACAGTGTCTTTTTCCAGTAAGCATCACTTAAAAAAACCCAAAAAACTCACGTTCACAGTGGCTCATCAGCGGTTAATACAATAGCTCTTGAAAGCAAGCCAGGGACAGTGTGGACTGCAGTCAGAGCTAAAGTGCTAGGCATACACAGAGAATTTGAAAGGGAACGGTGAACGAGTCAACAACAATAGTAGTCTGCAAAATCCAAAGCCAGGAATGCATCCAAGTTTCAGGAGGTGGGAGAAAGGATCAGCTCAAAGGCAGAAATTACAGCAGAAAGGCGCTCTAAAAGGTCCAGCTACTAACTGAGCTGCACAACAGCTAACTGTTCAGTTCGTCTTCTCTGGCCCAGAAGAGACTGAGGCTGAACAGCAGCATCCCAGGTGCACTGGTTGCACCTAGATTTTAAGATCAGTGCAGCAGGGATTAAAAAAAAAAATCAGGGAACTAACAGGACATTTGCAAAGGTTCGTATTGTTTGCCCTGCTTGCCCCTTATGCCCCCTCCTGTGAATGCCTGGTCTTCTAGGTAGAGGATGTAATCTTTTTTGAGTTCAAGTGCTGTCTCTTAGTCTGTGCTTGTATAGCACCTTGCATACTGGATTAGGAGCTCTGTCCTGTGTTAACTTGCAATTGCTGAAAGGGGCAATAGGAATATTTTATGAATATAAATAGTGACCGTGCCCCAACTGCATCGGTGGTTGCTCGGGGCGTGTTAACTGCCCTTGGAACAAATCGGCTGCATGAAACAGCAAAGAGCATCAAATACAAACAGAGATACTATAGAAACCGGAGTGGGATAGGAGCTAGCGAGTTATCACACCTGCCTCCCCACTCCCAGCCCGCTCCTTGTAGGATGGCTCCCTGCAGCCTATATTCCCTATAGCTTCATCAGTGCTTGAAAGCATGAATCCTGAATCAAGACAGTGACAAGCTCAATTAAAGATAAGGAGCTCCTACATGCAGAGTAACACTCCACCCGTAAGCTTTCCTCCTATTTGAGCTTTTTAAAAAAGTATTAATCCTCCATAAGACAGATTCAGGAAATCTGGCTTCTATTACTAACTCTGCCACCAAGTCGCTGTGTGATATGAAGGTAAGGCGGTGTGTTATCTGGGCCTCCGGTGCTTCCCATCAAGTCCCATCGAAAGGTAAACATATGCCAGGCATGACTACACGGTTACCAAAGACATCTCGTATTTGAAGCATGGGAGGGAACGTCAAAATCAGACGCACCCTTGTTATTTATAGGAGGTTAAAAAGAAAAAAAAGGGCTAACAACTTTTTTTTTTAATTTAAAGCAATTTTTTTACATTCGAAATTAAAGCAAATCGGGGCATATGTTGAGATATTTTTTGAACTTAAAGTAAATCAGGGCACACGTTTTTTTTTTTAACTTAAAGCAAATCAGGGCACATACTGAGATATTTTTTGAACTTAAAGCAAATCAGGGCGCATGTTGAGATTTTTTTTAACTTAAAGCAAATCAGGGCACATACTGAGATATTTTTTGAACTTAAAGCAAATCAGGGCGCATGTTGAGATTTTTTTTAACTTAAAGCAAATCAGGGCATATGTTGAGATATTTTTTAACTTAAATCAGGGCACATGTTGAGCTATTTTTCGAACTTAAAGTAAATCAGGGCACACATTGATTTTTTTTTAACTTAAAGCAAATCAGGGCACATACTGAGATATTTTTTGAACTTAAAGCAAATCAGGGCACATGTTGATACTTTTCACACTTCTTGAACTTTTTTTGCTAATGCAAAAAAATGCCAGCAGTATTTCTGCAAAGTTTCAATGAATGCAACATTTTTAAGTGTTGGTCTCAGTTCATTTACACTTCCTTGCTGTTTATTAGGAATCATTGTGGAGATCCCTCCCTTGAAAATGCCTTTTTTTTCTTTTGCTGAAGGAGGCATTATACACATTTTCTGCATTTCTTCTTAAGACTGTCTTCTTCACAGCAAATTCCACAATCAGCAGTTTATTCCGTATAAATGTTTCTTTTTTTTTTCTCAGTTGGCAAATCTATCCTCTAAAAATTCAAGTAGAGAGAGACCAGCGCGTGTTTGCTTTCTGTATCTCTTGCTGAGTTTTAATCCATTATGTCTGCTGTATGTTTGGAAGTCTAGCAAAGCAGGTATTAAGAGAGGTGAGTGTCTCTCAATGCTGAAGTAAAAGATACGTTCCTACTAATCATTATGTTAAGGATTACATGTTTAATCATGAGAGCTAAAGTGGATCGTGAACTGGGAGCAGGAGTTAAGAAGACCACGGCCTCTTAGGAACATGCTGTTTCTTTGAGTTTGCCTAAGACCATCTCCAGAGGCAGACTAGACTGCAACCTGTTTCCAGCGGATCTGCTCTTCGATAAGTCAAGCTGTACTCGCTGCTTCCTGCCAACTCTGATTCAGACACCCAGAAGGATGCAAATTCAAACTGAAATCTTCCAGATGCAGGGATGTCTGCTAAGATACCAGACCTGTTCGTTGGCTTGCGTTTTGTTTCCAAGGGATATCTGTATTTCCCATTACTCCTGGATGAAATCAGAGATGCTTATGAAACGGCTATTTGGGTCTTAATTATAACTAGCTCTTCAGAATGAGACGCAGGGTTGTGGAGACACAAAAGCAGTCAAATTAACCTGCATCTTTGTGCGTGTGTGATAAAAGTGGGTTTACAGTGCATTTACATCTCAGTAAATTCATTGTGGGAGTACAACCCCGGTGTAAGACTTCCTCATTCAGTCAATAAAGATGATGGCATTATGTTATTAGTTTTAGCCTTACGAATCCTATTGCCCAACACTCAACCTTTATTTATTATTTGTAAGAGGCATATATCATGCTGGCTTATAACTGTAAATACTCTACTTAAACAGGTCACAGCACATCCTCTTTGTTTAAAGTCAAAACCGTGATGTTTTACATAAGTTTGTTTCCTTTCCAAGTTGAAAGGTCTTAAAGATAAACCCATATGTATCCTAATTTCGTGAGCCTTCGACCGAGAGCAGTCTGGCGTGCAGACTCAATGCATCCCATTACTACCGCCCATTTCCACTCATAGCCATGGAAGACAAATCGCTAAGGGAGGAACACATTGGCCTGTAGGCAACAGGTTTTTACATTTTGCTGCAGCCAGGGAGTGGGGAAAAAATGGAGAAGGCTTTCTGCGACTAGTTTCCTCAAACAGTTATTTTAAATACTTTGCTCTCTGTCCTATTGGAAGGCAACAGAGGGGTGCTCATTGGAAAGTATTAATATACAACTGTGCCCAAGGCATAGTCATATAATAATACAAATACTGCTTCATGGCCTTATCACACGACTTAGCCTTAAAATGACTTGAGTCAACCATTTTACCATTGAGTCCATTGTCACTCTGATTGAAAAACAGCAGTGGTGCAACTCTAAAAGCACGTCCAGATATCATTTTTGAGCAAAAATTCAATAAAATAGAAAAAACATCCATCAATAGCATCCACACATCAATTGGACTGTGGACCCAGTGGGATTATGTACTGCCTTCACATGAGTCATTAAATTAAAATCAATTCTGCTACGCTTCCCAGTGCCTTGCCTTGGCATGTGAAGGTGCATCATTGGTGGTACCAACAACTATAGCTATGAAAAGTGTTTCTTGCGTCACTGGCTGAATCCAGAAGACAAAGCGTTTCGAGTTAAATGAAGTCTCTGGTTTCATTTGCAGGTCTTTCTTTGTCATTGTTTGTACTTTATATAACTAAATTCAGTTGCCGCCAACTTGGTGAGACAGCATCATTTTGAGACAAAACCATGCTTCATTTCAAAAGGAAGTGCGTAGACCTTTCCAGTCCTTTTTGGCTCAAATTGTTCAAATTCAGCAGAAATTTTCCAATAGTTTGCATTGCTCTGAATGCACATTTTTAGTGGACAAAATTTTATACCAGTTTTTTTTTTTTTTGGTCCCACAGTGGTAGCAACCTTGGTAACTGGAGGGCAAGCAGCACTAAGATATTTTCCCCTTCATACCATCAAACCTGATTCACTGTAGTGGTAGACAATGCAGATATATGGGTTTATAAGACCTAGTATTTTCCCGATTCGTTGAAAGAAGATGGATGGGTTGCCTTATCCTAAGTGCAGGTAGGCGTCCAGCACCTTTCAAAAAGAAGAGGTAAGAAGTCACTACCCAGGCCAACGCTCTCCACCAGAAGGATGGATGCTACACACTATAATTGGACCTACATGGGTTTCTTAATTATCTCATCAGCTACTATGTTGTTTGATTTGTAAAGTGGTTTGGGATTCAGATGCTACAACTGCGAAGTCTATTTTTTTCTTTACCAGGCACCCATGGCCACAAAGGAGTTAAGCTCTTTACCACAACCCAACAGGAAAGAGCTTGTAGTGATCAGATCTATGTCACATGTGAGTCATATAGAGTTACAGCAACATTTAGAGGTCAGGGTGGCTCGGTGGACTGGAGTGTATCCAATGCCATACGCTTCTAAAACGCAGTTCACTTACAGCACTGAGCAAATGACAGAGGAAAAGGATTGGAGCCGCTACAACCCCGAGCCAGAAGGACCACCAAAACCACAAGGGAAGGGCTTAGTCATAATCAGATATTGAAGACTACCACAACTGGTCCAACCTATTGTTTTATTTCAAGCCAAGAATTGATCCGTTTTTGCTGTTCTCTGCTCTTATTTTCTCTATTTTGCTCCAAAAACAAAAAGCAACAAAACACATCCTTCAGCATTTTGCAGATGGAAAGTAAGATGCTGGAGATGAGAGAAGGATGTTTTAACAATGATATCACCAGCACAAAGTCAATCCTCTGACCAAAAGTTAAGTCCAGCAGAACAAGTTGTGCTACAGCCTTCAAATGGCAAATGCCAGCTCTCCATTTGGTAATAAAATTACTGGAAGACTTGTGGCACTTAACGAGCCAGCTTCTCATGCTGCAGGTACAGACATTTACAGAGACGTATTGCAACGTGCAGAGTCTCCCAGAAGCAAGAGGATCCCAATGATTTCATAGGATCTTTTTAAAAAACAGAATATGTGTTTAGAGGTGTTCTGTCCTATCAACCCACATAGGAATTAAGGGACCAATTTATTTTTTTTTAAAGTTTAAAACCCAAACAGGTATAACTTGGTCAACTGGCAACAGTCAAAAAGAGGGGAACTGTATAAAAGTGTTGGACAATTGCAACCTGCAGAAAGGAAGGAAACCTTTAGTGTGAAATAAGGATATAAAATAGGGGCAATGAAATGAAATTAAGCAAAGAAAAGATTAGGCCGAGCATGAGAGGGGGAAAAACCTCCCTAATGGCAAGGTCTATCCAAGCATGGAATGGCCTCCCAAGAGAAAGGATTGCAGCCTCGCTGCTCAAGATATATAATACTCCACAAATCACGGCACTGGCAGAGGGAGGTAGATGACCTAATGAGTCATTTTCATCTCTTATTTCTATGCTTATTGATAGGCCTGGGGATGCACGGCGCAAGTGCAAGCTGGGGGTTTGGGCCGCAACACAAGTCAGGCGCACCTGGGCACCGCTTACACAGTATCCAACAATTTGGATTTTGCAATACCCTTCTGCAGCGAGGCAAAGATCGCAGCGCACACAAGCGCACACATGTTTGGGCAGCACTTTTATCAAGAGCTAAAGAACAAATTGGCTCTTCTGCGCTGGGACTCGTGAAACTGTGGCAGCTCACCAACTTTTGCACAGAATTCACAGCTGTAAGGCAAACGCTTGTGACGTGAGTGACTATATTATGGTGACTACTGGTAAAATGACATGAATGACGTCAAACAAAACTTGATTTTATTCAACATTCAGGATGGGGGGTGCATTCCCAGCTCTCCGTCCTGCTGGAGATGTCACTCCTGGACCCATAAGATGCAGCTATGGTTTAAGCAATGTTTAATGATGAGCTCTACTTAAAACCCAAATGGTATAACACAACACCATGGTTTGAGAGCTTGTAGCCATATCATTGTGTTTAGTTGGTCTCATATTATTGTCATATTATTGCTGCTTCATTTTGAGGCTAAAAACACTACCCTAGGAGTCCAAATTTGCTGGTTACAGCCAAAACAGCAGGGATTATGAACAAAGATCATAATTTTATCCCTTGTTTTCTTTTTAATGGAAAGATCCAAACAGCACTAAGATAAAGCAGACTGTGTCTAATGTGGAGTTTCACATCCGTATTTCCTAATGTGGAGAAATTGGTTCCAGGGTGATCCTTTTGCACAAAGTGTTTTTAAGGATTCATGCATTTGTTATAATCTGGTGCCTGCCAAAGGTAAATATTTCTCTCACTCACCAAGTATCTTTATGAAGCTGGGGTAAACGTCATCCCAACTGGGAAGGGTTGGTGTCCAGATGACAGTCTCCACCAGAGTCAGGGATAGGTCCTCAAAGCATTAGTTTGGACAGCATAGAAACAAATGAGTTAAAAATTCACATATTTAAAAACTTGGCCATTCAACTCTATGGTAAGCAAAGATTAATCATTAACTTTGTATTTGTTATTCCCTTCCCGGCCATATGTTTTGAGGAGTCCCTCTGCAGAGAATATTTGTAGATGTATGGTGCTTTTTGTAGGAAATTTCTTTAATATAGTCTAACATATGAAGTAGCAATAGGTCGTGCCTGCTCCAGAATATTCCACTGTACGCTCACACACCACAGAACCTGTAGGAATATATAGATATTAAATGGACTTAAATGGGTTTTCCCCAGTAAAGTGCTCACATGATAACCAGCACTTCATGATCAACCATTGACTTTCAACGGGAGTCATATGATTCATAGATTCATAGATGTTGGGTCAGAAGGGACCTCAGTAGGTCATCAAATCCGATCCCCTGCCCTGGGCAGGAAAGAGCACTGGGGTCAGATGACCCCGGCTAGATGCTTGTCCAGCCTCCACTTGAAGACCCCCAGGTAGGGGAGGGCACCACCTCCCTTGGAGCCCGCTCCAGATTCTGGCAACCCTTACTGTGAAGAAGTTCTTCCTAATGTCCAACCTAAATCTGCTCTCCGTCAATTTGTGGCCATTGTTCCTGGTTACTGCAGGGGGTGCCCTAGTAAATAGAGCATCTCCTGCTCCCTGCTGCCCTCCCTGATGAATTTATAGGCAGCCACAAGATCACCTCTCAGCCTTCTCTTGCAAAGGCTAAAGAGATCCAGGTCCCTCAGTCTCTCCTCGTAGGGCCTTGCCTGCAGGCCTCTGACTATATGAGCGGCCTCATCTGGACCCTCTCCAGATGCTCCGCATCCCTCTTGAAGTGCGGCGCCCAAAACTGGACGCAGTACTCCAACTGCGGCCTGACCACTGCTGTATAGAGGGGAAGCATCACCTCCTTGGACCTGTTCGTCATGCACCTGCTAATGCATGATGAAGTGTGGTTAGCCTTGTTGATCACTTCATCGCATAGACAACTCATGCTCATCTTGGAGTCAACTATGACTCCAAGATCCCTTTCCATTGCTGTGCTGCTGAGAAAATCATCCCCCAGCCTGGAAGTGTGTTGGTGATTCCGTCTCCCCAGGTGCAGCACTTCGCACTTGTCTTTGTTGAACTGCATCCTATTTTGTCCTGCCCATTTTTCCAACCTGTCCGGATCTGCCTGGATCCATTCCCCACCCTGTGCTGTGTTAACTTTGCTCCATAATTTGGTATCATCTGATGAAGACATTGAATAGCACCGGTCCAAGGACCGAGCCTTGTGGGACTCCACTGCGCACATCTTTCCAGGTCAATATTGACACATCCACCACCACTCTGTGGGTGTGACCCCTAAGCCAGTTTGCCACCCACCCGATATGCCTATTTATACCAGCTGAAATTCTGGCATGCATATATTATATTATATTATATTATATTATATTATATTATATTATATTATATTATATTATATATATAATTATTTATTTATTCAATATATATCTTGAAATTTGTTTCAGTGCTGTCCAAATCAACTATATATATATATATATATATATATATATATATATATATATATACACACACACACATACAGACAGATAGATAGATAGATAGATAGATAGATAGATAGATAGATAGATAGATAGATAGATAGATATACCAGAATTTCAGCTGGTATAAATAGGCATATCATGTGACTCCTGTTACAAGTCAATGGTTTATCATGAAGTGCTGGTTACCATGTGAGCACCTTTCTGGGGAAACCCCATTTAATTCACTGAGGCTGTCTGTAGAGAAGGGTAATGATTCTGTATGAATACTATCCCATGGGAAGGGGAGAAAATAACCTACTGCTAAGATTGCTTATATGATCTTCTATCCTGCCATCACTGAGGGTGAAGTTACATTTTACACTTAGACCTCACTAAGGGCACTTAAAACATGAGTGTCCACAGGTTAAAGCTTGTTGACTCATGCTACATGCCCTCCAAGTGTCTCAAAGTTACTCCACTTCAGGAGAGTGTTACCACTGGGCCATGCTACCTTGCTCATGTACAGGTAACTTCAGTCTGCTCCACAGAGATAAAATGAGCAGTTTGCAGTCCTCCAGCATCCTAGGATGCACCATTCTCAGCCTCCCCCTGCCACCACCAGCCAGAGCCTGGAAAGAGAGCTCATATGTCCTGGCTCCTAACCACGTCCCTGGTCACCACCCTTCTAGTGGCAAGTCAGTTGTGCTGGCAAGAAACAGTATTAAACCTTGATGTATGACTGCTTGCAGCCAGCATTTATACACATACCTTTTTGTCCTGTGACGTTCTGGAGATCTGGCGGGTCGGAGCAGACTTGATTAACTGAGCCTGTTGCGCCTGTGAGCTGATGTGCACTGAGCTGCTTTGCGTGCAGTTGTATAATCAGCAAAATGGTTCATCAGCATGCAGAAAATGGTGGCGGTGCGCTTTTGAATGAAAACACCTCCGATGTGTTTTAGCTCAAAAGCGTGCCACTGCCATTTTCTCAGCCCTGAAATGCATTTTGCTGCTTATAGAACTGCATGCGCCACAGTGCCGGGTGCTTTTAAAAGCACCCGGCACTGTGGCACGAGCATGTGTACAAATGCCAAACATGGTTTAACTTTAACGCTGCTTAACGTTCAACAGATTTAGTCTGGTCAAAGTGTAACATATAACTTCGTACATGATATTCAAACCTCCATTACAATGCACTGCCTTTGCTGCATGGGTGACCAAGGAAGCTACTTCAATTAAGCAGCTGTGACCAGACAAGCAATTTCAGTTAAGCAGCTCTGACCATCAATGGGCAGGAAGGCATCTGAAGCGGAAATCTCTGGTTGAGATGCCTCACCCTGGCCATTCCTAGATAGCTTTACTAGTTGATAACAAGCAAAGTACAACTTTCAGCTTTATAACGGCTGCATCGATAGCAAGCTCAGAGCCCAGATGACATTCCTACTTCATCTTCTTTTAAGCCTTTCGGTTTTTATTGGCAAGCCTGGCCTGCAAGTTATGTTTAAACTCCGATGTTTCTTCCTTTTACATGTTAAAAAAAAATAGAGTGTGAAATGATTACAGCCCAGTCCAGGCACAAGCCAAAACCCAGTAAATTTGGCAAATATTCAATGAAAATTGTATAGGTTGGTTTGCAAAAAAATAATAAAAGGTGCCGATTTAGTGCTGGAAAGGGAACAGAAGTCAGTTTTGAATATGCCTGAATAGCTCCTTTTAGTAATTCCAGACTCCAGGCCTAGAGGGATCTGGATGTTTTCACTATCATGTTATCACTCCACAATATGTCAGCAAATTCTTGTACAAACATGATTTTTTTTTTTAAAAAGCCACGTTTTATCACTTCTTTTACATAATCGTGAATGATACAGAATCTAATCTGAATGGGGTTTAAAGGAGGCAAAGCTGACAAAGTGCAGCCAGAAGTGTGGAGGAAACAGATCATCTACCTTCTATTTTTTTTTTTTTAATAAGCCACACATCATTTTACAACCGATTCAAATCAGTTTTGAAACAAATGATGTGCTTAAGAAGCAAGACTGCAGAACGGGTGTACGAAGTCTTGGAAAGCCAGTTGGGCTATCACCATCATGTCAGAACAGTAAAGAGGTTGAAGCTAAATAGCAGAACATGATGGCTAGAGGTGAGGTGATATATGCACGCCAAGCCTTTGCAACCGACTACTGCAGTTGCCTGGACTAATCAAATTGACTGCACAGATGAATGGTCAATTCAGGTCATTTTTCCCAAGGAGTCTTTTTAGTCATTTCTTTGCATTTGCAATATATAGGTGTCCAAAGCATTGAGCAGCCACCGATCTTATGGGTTAAGATTGCATGTTTCAAAAAAATAGCCCATGATATCATTAGCCCTCTCTCCCTCTTGAATAGGCTCAGTACAGGAACACTTATGCATTCAATGGGGATGAGTCAAAGGTGGGGCTTGAACCTGCAACACTCTGATCTTATTTCATATGAGAGAGAGCGAGAGATTAAATACCAAACAGCTTGCAGATATTTTACATGGCAACAGCAAATCGATCATTTCCATGCTAGCCTCCACTGTAATGAGCCAGCTAAAACGTGTGTACTACACGACTTCCTACCAGATGGAGGGTCCCTTTGGTGGTCCAGATTGCAGGGACCAATTCTTTTGGACAGGAGGATCTGAGCACTATCCCTGAGCCCTCAAATGTAGGAAAGGAGCATGGATTCATCGTGTTAATTGTATTAACCCTCTCTGTCTGATACGGTTCTAGCCTTATCACCCCTGTCCAGCACCGGTACGAGGCGCTCAATGCCGGGATGACCCATTCACACTCATCTGGGAGGTGTGTTGAAATTTGCACCAGTGCCATCTACTGCCAGCCAAAGAGAAATACACGGGCTAATAACGGTAAGGAGCCCCTAAAAATAGGACCCTCCTGGGAACGCATTTCTCAGTGGCTCTATCTAGGAGATCTTCTCATTATTCAGAAACTAATCTGATCTCATCATTTGTATCCCACTTCTTCTTTGGCTATATTTCTAGTTTTTTTTTTTCCTTTGAAAAAGATATTTAAGTTGCAAATGAGTTGTTCTGGTTATTTTCTGCAATCTTACCAAAAAACATCAGATGTTGAATTTTTTCCCGATAATTCGTTTCTTATTTTGTAGAGGTTTCCCCTGCCTTATTTTCTTTCTACTTTGTTAGTTGCAGTCAGACAAGAGATGAAGATAGATCATTTTTAAAATGTTCAATGGCAGAATTGCAGGGTACTTTGCTTCGTACAGAAGACAAACCTTTTCATAGCTCAGCCTCAGCACTGGTGTTTCAAGATGACTTCCCGAAAATATCTGGGGTGTGTACTCCAGCCCCCAGTGAAGTCAAAGGGGGTTTCAACTCGGACTTCAGATGGAGTCAAAACTTCATCCCAGTGCTTCACACGATACCGTATACTTTTATGAATTTCTGCATTTAACGGCAGGCAGAATATGAACCTTTACCCTAAACATCTATTATATGAGTCTGTTTTAAGGACCGATCCCACAACAGAAGCACACACGTCGGCTTCACGGGCATAATGTCTAAACAAACCCTTGAAACTGGGATTTTTATTGAATCTGTACTATCAAAATGGATGGAGATTCCCTGAAAAATTGTCAGGCTGTCTTCAGGCCTTGACTTTTTCTGCTCCAAGGTGTTGCTTGTCTAATACAGGGCTGCTGCTGTCTTGGAAATCTTGCTTTTTAAAAATTTCTCCGAACTGTACCATCTAGCCTACCTTTTAATTGTTTAAGCGACACACGGTACACAAGTAGAACAAACCACAGGGGCCCTTTAAAGAAAGAATCTGTTTCGTGCTGTCACACTCAAGAGATGGTAATCCCAGGGGGAAAAAAACTGCAAGTTTCAAGCAGCTAATCTAACTTAATCTTTCAAAAATGTCTCCAAATTACACAAGTGGAAGGGTGGGAAAAAAACCGAGGAAACCCCCTTCAATGTAAGTGCTCCCATGAAACAATACTGTTAGCTGGGGGGATGCTTCAGAACAACTCCTACATACCAAAGGTAATAACCTCCAATACCTTAAGTCAAGAAGCCAAGTAAAACTCACTAGGTAATGCATTAGGGATTAGGTTTAAATAGATTCCAGTCACTAATAATGTGTCTGCTAGCGATGCAGAGATTTGGTATGACTAACACAGGCATTGAGGGATTGAGTGTCTTCCATGTCTCGTGAAAGGAATTAAGGAAAGGAGGAAATGTCAAGAGGCACACACAAAAAAAAGAGCATTTAACCAAGGAGAATCCCCTGTCAATTTAATTTTGATTACAACACATCTTCTAATGATCCTACTGCAAAATGCTCCCCGGCCGTTTGACCGCCCTCCCCCCCCCCAACCCCCCTTGCCCTCCCTAAAAAATCCCCTCCCCTGGACAGAATCCATTTTTAACTCACTAGATGTGTCTGAGAGTTAGACAGATGCTGTTTAGACAGCCTGATTCAGTGGGTGGTCATGCAATGAGACCATAGCTGTAGAGTTTATAGAAGGCTCCCGGCATAAATGAACTGTTGAAGACCAATTGGAAGCCTCAGTGAAATCACAACATGTAAAATATGGAGGGAAAAAAAGGGTCTTTTAAAGGGAGAGATAGAAAGGGATGTTTTGATGGAGTTTGTGAAAATTACAATGAGCCGGGTCACACAAAAGGCTGCATTCATTAGTCCCCAAATCTTCCCCCCAATGTAAACACTGGTGTGCTATATTCAAAAAAATTAACAGATTTAAATAGTTTCCCTGCATCAAGTACAAGACACAGACAAGTCTTTTCCCTGCTCCTGTCTCGTCTTGTTAGGGCAATATTTGAGAATTCATGCTCCAGTAAGGAACATTAGTGTGTGTAAAACGCCATCCTTACTGGTCAGCCCACTCGCCCATCTTGTACAACGGAGGGCTAACAAAGGGCTGATTTTTAATTCATTTAGAGCTATTTAGTGGTGGGTCCAGGCCACACAGTTGGGAGCTGAACCCAGGTTTCAAACCCTTCCAGGTCTGGGAAATGCAGTTATTTTAGTTTTAGGTCATCTCTAGATTCATGTCATTTGTAAAATGCCTATTTGTGTCTGGTCCCTCAAATCTTGAAGGGAAGGAGATTGGTGGGTTCGTTTCCAGTCGTGTTATGTGAACGTTTAATTTGCAGGAAAAATTGCAATTTGGAATGGGAAGAAAGGGCAATTCGGAGGTGAAGACTGTGCACGGTCCACAAAGAGTGGTGCAAAGGTTGTGGGGTGTGCTAGAGCTGGGCCTGGCAGTTAGAAACATAGACTTCCCGTTACATCTAAAAAGACACATAAGTTCTTCCCACCCCATTTACACCCCGTAAGCAATCACCCATGCAACAGGCTCAGCGAAGCAACACATCTGGACAGACCTGAACCCATCCGCTTCACCTATTCATTTCAAGATGGGGGCCAAGGGCTGGAGGAACGGTTCAGTTTAGGGTGGCCATCCTAGAGGATAGTCTGGTTGTCCTCTGTCCTCTTTGATTCGAAACTAGATGCCTTTATGTCCTCTATTTTTCCTTTGAAGAGGGTTTCATATCGATAGAGGACAGAGTAGCAGAAAACTGGACTGTCCTCTATGATGGCCACCCTAGTTCAGTTACAAAGTGAGAATCCCAAGGTTCCTGGAGAAATCAAACCTAAACCCAACTTTGGAGGTTCAAATACATCTCATGAATGGCCTTGTTGCTTTTATACAGTCTGAACGAAACTCTTCACTTCCCAAAAGTAAGCGAGGACTAGAGATGAACATACCAAAACGCCATAAGCAAAGGTTGCTCCCATTTTGTTTCTGAACCCCCCCAAAAAGAAGCAGCAAGTGTGGCAGTCTCAGAAACAAAATGCTGCTTTTGACCACAGACCTATCCTCCAAATCTTTACCCAACGCTATTGCTGAGCTTACCTACAGAAACAATACTGTTTTTTTCCTCCGAGAATGGCACTTCTCACCTTGTTCTCTCCTACACTAGCACGGACTCATTCACAGAATTGAGCTTTGAGTTTATTGCGACTATAACTTCCCCACCAAAGATGTTCCCTGCAGTTCCTGATTTGTCACTCCCTCCACATCCCCTCCAGCTCCCACTTTTTTGTAGACCTAGGTCCGATAGGGGTGCGGATACCAAACCCAGCTTTGGAATCGAGCTTCTACCGCAGTTGTGGGGAGGCGTTGAGCTCTTAGTCGATGGTCTGGCTTCATCCTGCACAGGAAAAAAAAATGGGAAGACAGAGTAGGTGGCAAAAAAAAAAATACTCATAACAAAATTGATGGATTTTTTTCTTTTTCAGACTGTTTATCATTTGTTTTGCATGCAAGCTTTAGGGGTTTTCCACCGACATCAAGCTTGATACCAATTTGCATTCAGACGTGACGTTTCATAGCATCTCAGGGAGGGAAGTGGGAGCATGGATGTATTGGGAGCAGGAGACAATTTTTTTCTTTGATGGAACAGAAGCTTTTGGACTCTGCTCCGCTTTCGGGAACAAGTTGGAAATAGAGGCACGTTCCTGCCTGGGAACATACACACACGCGCGGTTAACTCAGATATGAACTACCGTACCGTGTAGGGAAAACTTAAGAAATGTAGGGAAATACATTGCGGTTGCTATTGCCATTGCATTCATATCCCATGCACCCTCCCTCCCTGGGCACCCCTCCTCCCAAAAGAACCTATTTCTGCTGCTATTCCCACAAAAAATAGTATAAATTTGGGGAGGGGGAAACCCCCCCCCCCCCAAACAATAGCTTATTCCCTAGAGGCCTGATTCAAAATGAAGCCTCCTGCTGACTTGAGTAACATTGGGTCCTTACTTTTGTGATGACTCCTGTGCAGCAACAGCTCACGCTATTTTTATCTGGGGGATGGAGGGGGTGGAATCAGTACCAAATACACTAATATTAAATAAAATCAGGGGTCGGATAGTTGGCCTCAAGTACTGCTTATGTACATACCCACCATGGTATTCTTCATGCTCCATATGTATGTTCGGTCGTAATGTCACGCAGGATGACAACTAATTCTGGACGTCTTTAATCACACGCCTTTCAATGATATTTTCTATTCAGCGAGAAACCCCCTTGATAAAAATCAGTCTAAACATCTGTATCTGGTGCAAATCCTCTTTCAAATCAGCATCCATCATCAAATCTAAACATGTTGAGACTGTGGAAGAAAAGCTAAAATAGCCTTAAGAATAATTTATAGTTTTAAACCACTACAAGACAAATTTCTCTCTAGAAGTTTGAGGGGTTTTTCTCCCCTTAAGTGTTGTGATGAGAAATATAGGCATAAAATATGCACCATGGTACTTAATCTTTAAACTTATACGCCTCTCTGTATACTGGTCTTTGTAAACTGCCTAAGGAATGCACTAAGGTCATGAAATAAAACTGTCCAGTTATTAAAAAATGTGCAGACTCATCCTAATTAGTAGCAATGGAAGCGAAGATTAGAACATTTAACAATCAAAACTCCTCTTTGCAGTAAAAATAATAACAACAGCTATTGGTACATATTTCATCTGGTAAAGGTCAAGTTACTTTAATTACAAGTGGCCCTGAATATCAGAAGCTAGAATATTAAATGATATCAAAGCCTAAAAGGTATCTTTGTGGTCATACATTATATACTAACGAACAGTTCAAGCACTACCATGTTCTAATTATTCTTATGCCTGAAATATGTTTAGTCCCCCATCCCCGTCCCCCAAGAAGAAAACACTCCATCATTTCAGGACCTTGATTTTGTTCTCATTAAAGTCAGTGGCCAAATTCCCATCAGCTCCAATGGAGACAGGATCAAGCCCTCGATATCCGCGTTTAAATTGCTTGCAAAAAAAACCTCAGCATATCATCAGCGATTTTTCTTCTGTCTAGGCCCTGCTGCTGCTGGTATGATAAGGACAGCGCTCTCCTCTGCGGGCGACTCCACATTTAATTAGCTCCAGATGCAGCCTAATTAGTCAGTCTGCAGTGAGAGCATTGCTCTGTTGTCACTTGAGCCTTCCCTCACGGCAAAGTAAAAGGGATGAGATTGAACATGAAAACCAGATGCCATGCAAGTGCTGCCCTGTGCTCTGTGCTGTCCATAATGACCGGAGGGTTCCCCATAATCTATGGGCTAAGTATAATAAATGTGGTGTTTAAAAATCGTTGGCATGGACGAATCCCCGCATGGCTCAAGTAAGACGGTAGCATGTGGTGAGCGAAAGGGGTCACAGCTTAAAACAACTGATTTGCACCAATGCAAAGGAAAGACTGAAATTTTACCAGTAGGACCAGTGTGGGGTTTCGTGCAGATTGGCTTGACACTGAAATATTCAAATGTATTTAAATTAAATGCATTAAATGCAAAGGAGAACAGGGCGGATGGCGATGCCAAAATATGACATCAGTTGATTTCAACGGAAGTTGAGGCATAGCAGCAGCCTCTCTAGGGTTCAGTCCTCATTGCACAGGCAACATCCTGGAGATTTTTAGTATGCAGATATTGTAATTTGTAAATGCACTCGGCACTAACCTCCTTGGGAAGCTGATACTTGCTAATGTGTGCTTTTTGCTCTAGACGTCGATTCCAAACATCAGAGTGAGAGAAAAACCAGAATGAAATACAGATTTTACTATGTAAGTCGCAGTGAGGCAAAGCCATTCACAGCTGTGTCCCAGCACAAAGCGCCCACTTTGCAGGCATTTCATGGAGGCCCCACTCTCAGTGCTGATGGGCAGAAAGGCCCCGCCCCTCAGCATCGATTGGCCGAGAAGCCCCAGGGGGGAGGCGGGATGAGGGGGTGGCCACTATTTTGACTGCTGGCTGCCCTTCATCTGGCCCTGCCCCTCAATGCTGATAGGCAGAGAGGCCCCAAAGAGGTGGGGTGGGGGAAGGAGCGGTAGCCACCATCTCGTCTGCTGCCCCCTTCGTGCCACCCTGCAAGCGGGCGCCTTCCCCTCCTGGGCGGGCTCTGAAGCCCACCCAGGAGGAGAAGACTTAATAATTTTTTTTTCCATGTATTTCATGGACAACTCTGGATTTTGCAGGCAAGTCCAGATTCCACGGTTTCCACAAAATCTGCGAAACCACGATTTAGGCAGGTCCCTAAACATAACTCGATGCCCAAGTAAGCATTCGGTGGCACATTTTGCAAAAACAATGAAGTCTTAGTAGGGTTGGCAAGCCAGTCAATTGACCCGTCAAATATTGTCAATTGACCAGTCAAATTGACTGCATATTTTGGGATCAATCAAAGATTGTAGCAATTTTACCAAAAAAGAAAAAAAAAGTTATATTTTTTCTGGTTTTCTTGACAGAAATATGATTTTTTATTGTTTGTTGACACACTTCTTAATGGAAAAATTGTGCTTTTTCCATGTATTATTTGCAATGACCTATTGGCAACTTTTAAATATTTTTTGACCAATATCTGTCTGGTCAATTAACCAAACTTTACCAACCCAAAGTCTTAGTAACCCTTTTGCTCCAGCTCGGTTTCTTGCTATTGAATCTCACAAAGGACAACGTACTGTTTTAAGTGGATTACAAAACGTGAAAAGGGAGGCTGTCTTGAACCAAACCTACAATAAAATCACTTTAATCGCTGCAGACTGGCTTGCTGGCCTGTACCTATTTTTATTCCCCATGCTATAAGACAGATGAAAGATTCAGTAGGAAACAGCCTAACCAGCTAACAGGTGTTTCAACATTGATCTGGCTTGAGTGTGGCAAGGTGCCAAGTTAAACCCAACTAATATGGGACTGCGATACTACAGGCCTGGGACTCTTTCCCCAGAGCTACTAGCACGAGGGGAGGTCCACAGCCTATTATTAAAAAAGGAAAATGGAGTCATTGCAACCCATGAAGCTTAGCAGCGACTTAGCACTGCCTCAGCATCAATCACTTGCAGTTTGCAATGCCCCACAGACAAGAAAGGATCATTTAGGAGGCCTTCAGCTCCCAAATCCCTAGCGACCCAAGGGTAAAAAGTCACATACAAGTGAATTACCGAAGCACCGCACCAAAACAAGGGCAGCTTATGCCTGGGAGACCCACCACTCGGGATGCATCGCTGTTTATTAGGATTTTGCACAGGGAACTAACCTGCTGCTTAATAAGCGACAAGAAAAACCAAATTGCTTCCCCAGCAACTTCGGCCAAACGCCACAACAGCGTTGTTACCTCAGCTGGAAAACAAATGATTACAGTAAAAATAATATTTGGTTTAACTGGAAGTCAAAATTGCTAAGTGGAAGAGGCCCACAGCTCCTGGAAATGTCAGTGCAGCCGGGGCCACTTCTGCCGTGAAAGAGGATTGAAATACATCAAGTTTTATGGCTGACCTCTATCCCAGCTCTTCCCTATACCTGTATAAAGTCTGTGCTCTTGAGCTATCTTTGCAAAATTAGTCATGCATCTCATGGCCCCACCACTTTGTCTAGTCCTCATGCTTCACCTCCACCCATTTCCTTGTTCTCAGCCATCACCAGCATCATCACAGCGTCTCCTGGAACTAGGGGTGCCAACTCTGACCGAAGCTATTCTGGAAGATTTTTTTTCCCCAACATGATGTAATGTCATTAATTGTACAATTCAACCCATGCACAATATCAATCTCCCAGATTGCTTTCAATAGTCACTGGGAGATCGGTGCTGATTCTGGTAGACTCCCGGCCAATTTGGGAGGGTCGGCAACCCTACCTGGAACCTCGCTTTGTAAGGGAAATGGTCGGATCCACTTATTCTACCCCCACCACTTGTTTCCACCCTCTATTTCTTTCTGCAATGGTTTGACTGCACACCTTTTGCCCACCCATGTCTTAAAATTTTATTACTCAATGAGAATTATTGAGATTTATTGATTTCATTCAATATCCCCTTTGGCTATTTGTCCTCCCATCTTCTCTTGGCAACATTCATCTGTACATAATTCAATCCTGAAAGATCTTCTTATGTACAATTCCAGTCTTTTGCACACTGACCACATGCCAAATTTTCCTTGTACCTGTTGGGGTGGCAATATGAGGAACTGGCATCCTGTAGTACTTTAACAATGCGGAAATTTCACGTATGCTTTCAGCCCGGAGTCCTGATTTCAAGTTCAGCTTGTTCGCCAAGGGGCCGATCACATGACCTGATTGTCTGTGCCCAAAATGGCGGTTTAAAAGAATTCACACTTGTGTATCATGTGTCCAGGCAGAATTGATTATCTTGGTTAAACCAGATAGGAAATACAGCAGTCTGTATTTCTTCTCAGCTCCAACTCAGTAGACGTTGAGGTCACTCAATACTTTAAGGAGGTTCTCATAGGCGGATCCCTTGTATATAAAGCAAAAAGCAAAAGGAGCGCCACCTTTTTAATGAGTCCTCTGATCCTATTTGCATACACAGAATGTTTCACTAATTAAATATCATCACTCAACAACGAGCTGCCTGTTTGCAGTGAGTTCTGGCATGCCGGCGCTGCCTCAGATCAACCCAATTACAGCACAGAGCAAGACTTTGAGGAAAGGAACGGTTTGCTTTCACTAAGCTAAGACCCTAAACCTACACAATATAAGACCTTTCCATATTAATACATTTCCAAATTCCTTTTCATCAGACTCTATAACAAATTCACCAGAGGAAACAAGAAGAGTGCAAAAGCATTATGATAAAGTCTGGAAAAAATAATCCATCAAGTCTCCACAGTACATCAGGTTAAGGAGGAGACATCTGTTTTTTATTATGTTTTATAAGGTTGATAGCAAATAAGGGTATTAGAGTTAATTTACTTATTTAGAGAAAAACGACTCAATCACAGAAGCTGTGATTGTGAGCAAATGCTAGAGTGCTCTACAACTCTATCAACGCTCCTCTGGGAGCATAACAGTGCCAACTGTAAAGCAACATTTTTTTCCAAAGAGGTATTTCCAAAAGAGGTGAATATTAGAATAAAGAAGTAGGTCAGAGCACTTCCCGCCAGGGGCAGCTTGCATAGGAAGACTTTACATAGGAAGACTTAGCAGCATGGCATCTCCTAAAGGTCTTCACTGAAGAGTACACCAAGGAGGGAGATCCTGTACATACTCCTAGTAAGAGACATTGCCACAAATGGACTACACCATACACAGGCAAGGCAGACACGGGCCGGGATGGGAAAGAGGAGACCAGGTTTCCATGTCTGGCTTGGTCACTGACCTACTAGGTAGGATTCAGGGCAAGTGGCTTCACATCTCTCTCTCTCTGAGTCCAAACTCCACTTACGAGACCCTCCTTAAAGTACTGAGTGACCTCAACATCTACTGAGTTGGAGCTGAGAAGAAATACTGACTGTTGTAGTTCCCATCTGGTTTAACAAAGAGAATTAATTCTGCCTTCTTCGCACAAGAAGGACACGTGATATACACATGTGAATCCTTTTAAACCACCGTTTTGGGCAGAGACAATCAAGAGACATGGAAACCTGGATTACCAACTAACCAGTGCTGCCTCTCAGTTAGGCAACAAATATTTAGGGGTCATATCCGTCCCCCTGAATGCAGTGGGATTGCCTCCAGGAAGAATCTGTGACCTTACCAAGAAGAGACTTCCTTGCAGTAGAGGAACCACCAGCTTAAGGCTTTTGGGCCAATGCATAGGTAGTTCAAGTCATACAAACATGGCTGGCTCAAGAGGAAGATGATGGGAGAAAGGTCCTCGCTGACAGTCACCAGTTTAAAGCCAGCTCAGCTCAGAAGTGACTGCGGGTTTTGCTCTCACAAAGCCCCCACAAATGTCACCTGCTAATTGCTCCTCTTCTGAAAGTCTAAGCAGAGATAGCAAGGCCTGATGATGAGGCCTAGATAATTAATTATCTTCTTGCCCGTAGATATGGTCCCTCCAGGGCAGGGGCAGTAGGTGTTGAATGAGATCACAGAAGCTTGCAAAGCGGTTGCTGCATCTCCCTTTACCTAGACTGTGGCTAAAGAAGGAATTTAATTGCTCAGTGTTATCAATCATCCAGAATCCTTCACTAGTATTTCTATCCCCTGGATCCCAGTGTGGGATTGTCCATGGGATTGTCCCGTCACTTCCTTTATATGTGGCAGGAGTTCTTGCTAACACAACCACCTCCACGCAGTTAAGGGACTGACCCATTCTCCATCACCCAAAAAAGATGGCTCACGACGAAGCATATCAAAAGAATAATATGAGGGGAAAGCTTTTGGTTTTGGGGGCGGTTTATAAAGAAGGATACACCGGGATGCATTTACATACTACATGGCCTTATTGGAATATTTTAGGAACTCTCAACAGTAGCACATTGACATTTTTGCCCTTTCTTTTTTTTTGGCAGCATTGTGGAGCATGACTACTTACATCCCCTGCTCAAAAAAAGCAGGCAACAAGAATTTGATTTCCCTTTTTCAAACCACAAAAGCTCAAAAATGGGACACAGATTTGGCCAAGTTCAGAGGCCAGTGAAAAAGGCTGCCCAATCAATGCTGATCAGAGGCAGCTAGCATGGTTTCAAGTTTTGGCATCTTTTATTTTTGTGCTGGGTTATAACATGATTTTCAAGCAGATAGGGGGACGATTGGGCCATACATACTAGAGAATAAGGCAACTCATAGGGAAGGGGTAGGGTTGGAAAGGTACTTTGGGGCAATGAGGGATTGAGTTTTATTTCTCTTTCTCCTTTGACCTATTCAAGGCTTCCTAAGACCCTCGTCCATCTCAGGGATTGTCTGCACGAACTTAACCGCATGCGTGATGTCGCATGGGCTGACCTGAAGGGGAGACAGCTCTGTGTGTGGCTACTCGCCATCAATTTAAATCTGGCTTTCATCGGTTTAGCTTGCCCTGGTTAAATATCACTCAGGCTTTGTGTTTTGTTAACTCCAGAGATTTCCATTGCTTCTGGCAGCCTCGGGCAATCATGCTGCCAACTCCCAAGGGTTGCAGAGGAGGGTAACAGCAGCCGTCCATGTCTCAGTCTGGCTGGGCGTCCTCCAGCGAGCGGCAAGGACCTCAGCATTTTCCTGGACGTTGCCATACAAGAGAATTACTAACTGTGAAGAGCGCTCGAGAACAAAGCCAAGACCTCGGCACGATTCAAAAAGGGGGCTGGCTATTTAGACATCAAGGACTCCCTGGGTTGTTCGAATAAACAATTGTAGAAGGGCTATTTTATTCACATGTGTGCATCAGGGCTCCAAACAGGCTCTGACCTTCAGGTCATGTCTATGCTCCTCCACTCATTACGCACAGCGAAGCTTTTGAGTCTACACCAAGAAGTGTCCTTGACAGACAGCCTGAGCTGGGGATATGGCTCAGGGTTGCACTAACCCAGCTACGCTGCCCAATTTCCAGGGGTTGGTGCATGCTAGGTGGGAATGAGCAAGCGGGGCTGTTTTTTGGCAGCGCTCCCGGGCTTGCTGCAAGCTTGCCAAGATGGACCAGAGTATAATATCGGGGGGTGGAGGGGAGGAATCCTTTTTTGGGTTCTTACAGAGGATTTTCTGGAGCAATGGCCAAAACCAAAGGCTAAGCACAGTTTACTGGACTTGGATTTGATCTGTTATGTTCCAAGATCCGGATTCAGTTCAGCCCATCCAAACAAACGTCCAGCTTTCACTTTGCTTCCTTCCTTTCCGACCCTGAAGTCTGCTCCTCAGGCTGGCTTCCCGGGGCACATGCCTGCTGCAACCACAGCCGATCGGTATCAGGACTTCCATCTCTGTTCCCAGTAAATGAATCATGTTTAGAGACTGTGCAAAGATGCTGGCGTGGTTGCGTCTACCAAGCCAGCTGACACACTCTCCTGAACTGCATCGTGTGATTTCATGCTTTAGGATGTGTTCAGGGCCAACCATGTGCTGCGCAGCGCACAAAAATAAAGACCAGCCTTTGGCTGGAAGAGCTCGTGTCTAAAATGTATCTGTACAACTGCCAGACAAAAGGGAAAGGCACAGCCTGTTATTATTTCAGCATTAGTACATTAGCATTGCAGCTCCCCAGATAAGAAAAGCCACTGAAATTGTTGTGGATAATATAAGGTCAAAGTGTTGGAGCAAAGGACTCGCGGTCAGGAATCATGGGAAGGACGGGCAGCTCCGCAACTGAGTCACGACGGCACCCTTGGGCAAGTCATTTCACTTCAGTGCCTCAGTTTCCCCAAACAAACAGGCCTTCTTCGACTTCCTTACCGTGCCGGGTTTGCAGAGATTTCAGGGATGAAATGCTCCTGATGAGCTTTGTGCTGATGGGATGAAAGATTGATCCATATTAAACCCCACTGGGGAGCTGCCAGGCGTTTGGTGCCTTTCGAAGTTCACCCACTTCATCTTGGTGCCTAAATGCTGGGCTTGAAACTGTTCAAAAACTATAACCTCCCGACAGGACTGTGTTAACTGCTTTATTCCAACAGAGATCAGTACCTCTGAGGAAGCATTTCTCAAGTGCTCCCTAAGCACAATTCATCTCTACATAACCCACATGTTTCTTGGATCCCAAGAACATTCTTTCAGACACAGGACTCTTTTGTTACAGATCCCCATACTAATGTTTTCAAAGGTATCTGTTTTACATATGTAGGATTTCCAGCAAATGGCTTGTAGGTGCCATAAAATTGACACTGGTTTCTTTTTTTCCCCCCACCTCCCCCTCCTTCCTTTTTCAAGTTTCCTCTGGAATTCACTTTCCTGGGGGGGAAAAAGAAAAGGCTGCTGCCACCGCCTGGAGATGTTCAGAAATAGCTCCAAAGCTCTCGCCGTGCAAACCGCCGGGAAAAGAGACCTTTACAAAACGGCACGCTTTAATTCCTGGCTGTTTTATTTTGCTTGAAACAGGTAGGAGAGAACTGCACCTGCAGAGTCTCACAGATGGATCGAGCAATATCTGGTACATTTTAGTAACAGGTGCCTCCTCCTAGATGCCAAAATACAAAAGCAAAAATAAGCTGACCAAGAATTTCACAGATAAATTATATTTTAACGAGGGTTGAGAGATTTTGAGGGCTATGGGGGGCCCAGTGAACCCTCTCCCATCCGATGTTTTGCATGATTTAAGACGATGATGTGGGGACATGGTCTTTCTAAGAGACAGGATGATGGTTTGCAATTCGTCTCTTGACTAAAAGAGGAGAGAGACACATTTGTAAACAGAAAATAGGAAATACGCCCGAGATTCAGCCAACAGCTACCAGTTGGCTTGATGAATGCATCAGCGGAAGATAAAATGCTCTTTCTTAAAGAGGGTAAAGGACATCCCAGGTTTTTAAAACAGCGGTTTACGTTCATCTCTTTCTTTGTAGCGCAGTCAATAAGGGCATAGAGGGAAAACGAATTTCTACTCAAAGGTTGTGGACTTGACTTCAACTTTCCAGCACAGATTTACAACAGCAACCGGAGAGAGATTGCGGTAGTACTTTGCCGCTAGCTTTGCTCTGAGACAAACAAGTCAGCTCCAGTAAAACGGGGATCTGCATTACGAGCAGAGTGATTTATTCGTGGAGGGGCTGAGATTGCAGATTAATGTTCTGTGTAGTTTGCTGCAATGCCACTCAAGATAATTTTTGATTTAATCCATGCCACATGAGGCTCTGTGGCTGATGACCCTTGGCTTTTAACCCAAAGACCTCAGCTGTTCTGGCAAAAGGAACTACTGTCTGTCCTCTGATAACCTCTGTGACATAACTCAGCTGGATTTAATATTGCCTGCTGTTGTTTATTGATAAAGATGCTGAATCAGTAGGTCATATGAGCAACCAGAGAAAAAAAAGAGATTGTTGCATATTAATATATATATATTGTATATATGACCCAATTGTGTTTGATGAATGGACCTACAAGGCAGTCTGAATGCTTATGCTTTGGGGAAAAAAATGTGTGACATGTCAGATGGCGTATTCAAACGTTCGGAGATGCAAGAACAACATGAATCGTTTCCTTGCAAAAGCAGGGCTTGATTTTCCATTACCTTACACCCAGTGGATGAATTTACACTAACAAATTGGAAGTAAAGGAAAAAGGAAACAGTAAACATTGGCATTTGGACAGGGTTGACTTTGTCGCCTGTTTTGCAGCCCCTTTGTAAACAGCTGGGCCGACGTAAAGCAACGTGGAGTAAAGTCATGGAGATCGAGATATGTTCTGACAATAAAATACACCCTCCCCCCCACAATGTTCACATCCTTGAGAAAAGATTGATATCTCTCATAACTAAATCCAGCAAATACAGCTTTGTGGGAAATTAGTAATTTTTTCTTAGCCAACATCTGAAAACCGATCTGGAGGCATTTGAAACAGGGCAAGGAATATTAGACATGTCTATCAAGAATGTTTTCAGGCTACAATTCAACCCAACAGCAAAGAAATGTGAGCGCCTCTTCTTTCCATCTCTGCTGGGACCATTGATCACTGCATATGAATAACATCGAGATCTAGAGGAGTAACACTTATTCAGCGCATGTCCCCAAATTAAAGGTCTGATGCTACCAGAAAGCTTAACAGATCTAAAAGATTGTGCCCCCCGCAACATCTACTTGTTATTCCCCGCCGCAAGCCGAACACATCCCTAATGCATCAGGGCAACAGCACAGTTTTGTACCAGAAGAAAAATGTCTGTATTGTAAAACCCCTGTAACAAAATCCATTGGACATCTATTTTATCAGATTTCATTCCAGGATTAAATTCTTCACTAGTACATAATACTAGTAGGGTTGTTTGGTTTTGTTCTCCTTGAAAAACATTGGTTTAAATGGTTTAAATAAAAAAAAAAAAGAAAGGTTTTCTCCTACCTGCAAGTGAATTCAATCTTATGACAGGAGCTCAAGCAAAAGCCCTTTGGTAGATGTAAATCAGTATTCCTCCAATTACACATTTAGGCTACCCGAGAATCTGGCCCCTTTCAGCCTAAGACCTGGAAATGTCTACAGCTCTCCCCCTCCCCTTAATCTTGCAGTCGCCCCTGCTTTTCTAGTCCTGTGTTTTGACACCATCTAGCCAAGACACCTTCCAACTTTGAAGCATTTAAAGAAACCAAATACACAGGCACGAGATTTCTGGCTTGGGTGGTCTCCCGCTCTTGCAACAGGTACGTCAAGAGGATCTTATGAACGGGTCGTGGGATGCTTCTGAACAAGGAATGGCAACAGGGACAGGTATCCATCTGTATTGGTCTAGAGGAAAAAACATTCAGGACTCGTGGTAGAGGTGATCTCTTTTATTAAACCAACTGCAAGAATTTTTTTTTGTTTTTGCAAAAATCTAGTTGGTCTAATAAAAGAGATCACCTCTACCACGAGTCCTGATGGCAATAGGGACAGAGACTGTATAGCAGAGGATGCGGGACAGCCTGGATTTCATTGTGAAGTCACCCCATGAATGTCCTTTAGCTAGAGGGGGTGTGTGTGTGCACGTGTACAATGACACTAGAAAGAAATGCGGAGTGTGGGCACACACGTGCGCGTGCGGTGTCAAGGGAGAAGAGAGGGGTTTTGTGCTAACACCCCCCTGGCCCCTACAGAATTGATGGTGGTGCTCCCCCCGCACGCTGCAGCCGTGATGAATCCTGTGCTGGGATGGGAAAGCCGAGAGGCTCTGGAGGAGAGCTGGCAACGCCTGCAACAAATCTCCGAGAGCAGGATTACGTCAAACCCGGTGAGCGTGCGGGGGCTGGATCCCCGGGGCTGATAACACGCTGGGCTTTATCACTCCTCGTGCAATTTGACGCTAATCTCAGCTTTTAAAGAGAAATGTGTTGGAGAGGAGTCTGGTGAAAACCCACAGGTTGTGTGGGGGGGTTGGAAAAAGTTGCATTTTTAAACCAGCGCTAAATCGCTTGGCACCAACGTGGGCCAGGAGCAGCCCGGCGCGGAGCCTGAAGTCAGGCCAGCCCCTCGGGAGGGTGGTCTTCGCGGGTCAGGGTTGAGGTCGCCGGCAGGGCAGCGGTGGGGAAAGGTTGCATTACGGCTGCGTCCGTCATACCTGGCCTACAGATAAACCGAAACACAAGACATCTGTGTCGAGAGCTGTCAGTCCCTTCACCTTCCCCAGTGCAGATATGTCAGCGGGGGCAGATGGGCGTGTTGGAGATAAGCTGCTGACATCCTTTTAAAAGAGAGCACATGCAAAGCTTTCTAGAAGCCGGGTTCATGGGAGATTCAAATAAACACGCTCTTCACTGGGTCCCGTGGGGTAACATTTTGTCCTAGGACAGGCAATGCCGATATAGAGAAGGCGGCTCCCGAGCACACGTCTTTGCCTAACCGGCTTTTTGGCGACGCCGCATCCAGTGCACAGCTGGTGGATGACGGGAGCCAAAAATATTTGCTCATTCACAAATCCATGCAAAGCAGCCAAGCCAGTTTAGACTAGAAAAGTACAGTACAACCCCCCAACATGGCACTTCCCCTGGAAAGAAAATGAAATGATCATCACCCCGAAAAGACCCACCCTTCATTCCTCCATTTCTTTTTGCTCTCCGTTGACCCCAACTCAATAAGAATCAGAAATACGGACCAAATTGGCTGAAATAAAACATTGTCGTCATGTTTCTAAGCGGTTTTTTTTTTTTGTTTAACTATAAATCAAACTAGCTTCATCAACCCTGCTATATTCCTCTTTCTTACAAGTTTGACGTTTTATCTTCAAACTTATGCAAGAAAATAACTTCTGAGGTCAATTGCTTGTTTGCCTTTCATAAAAATTAAAGCACATCGAGAACTTTTTTTTTTCTTTTTTTCTTTTGCGGTGGCGCTGCAGGGGAGGGAAAGGCATAAAAGGGCTTTCCACAAAAATAAGACTCATTTTTAGTTAGGGAAGATCCTTTATTTACAATCTAGAGCAGCCATAAATCAGGCCATCAGTAAAATAGATCAGATAGCTAGATCTCCAGCAGCGCAACGATAAGGGGGATATACAACTGAAAACAGGATTTTAAATGTGGAACTTTTCCAGTAGAAGGAAGAGCCAGCCAGGCGGCTTACGTATTCATGCATTGCTTGTTCATTGTGGGAACCATTGTATTAAAATCTATAAACATCCAGTGCTTTTTCTGGGGCTGTGAAAAGGTTGGGAACGGGAAGAGGGAGACAGAGAACTGCAAGAAAACTGGTCCTTTAGCTCATCTAGCCCCTGGTTTAACATGTGCTGCGTCCTCAAATTCACAGGGAACATGCTTGCTCCCTTCACAGCAGGGAAATGCATTGGGGACCGATCCCTTTTTTGAGGTCTGCATCAGCACTTGTGACAGCTGACAGTCAGAGATGGGTCTGGACTGGAGCCCTGTGTCTCCATGAGACACCTCTTTCTTGAAGTCTAATCAAGACTTAATTGCAACACATGAATTCACTAAGCCAATAGGTAAATGCCTTGTGAAGTGTCATGCATCCCAGTGCCGATCCTCAGTAATATTTTGCACATCTCTACCTACCAGTGTAGCCATTAGGATACCGAGGCTAGAGATTCAAGGTTATGCCGCTAGCATTTAATATATCAATGAACAATGTAGGGCCTATGACACACACTGAGCTAGTTGTGTTTCCACACCCCAAGGGCAGCGGTGACCCATATACAGTAGCCCCTTTGATTTGAACATGGCATAGCTGTGATAAAACCAGCCACATTTCTGTCCGTAAGGCAGTGAAGTTGTTTGTGCGTGAGCGTGTGTTCATTTGCTTTGAAGCAATACGTGAATCGTTTGGTACGGGCAAAAAGTTGATGTCGAGATCTTTTCCCCTCCACAACTGAGCCTGCATGTATGCTCCTGGTTTAAACAGAAGACGAAGACTTTGCATTTACAGGGAAACTTCCTGCTTTGTTCTTATATTCAGAGCCGTGTATGAAAAGGCAGCAGTTATCGGGGATCAGTTTTGGGGTTCGTGGCTAACTGCAGCTCTGATCCCTTCTTTTGGATCTGAGTGCACCTGTCCAGATCTCAAGCTTTTACCACCATGGGGTTCATGCAGATCCCAACCTGTGACCTCCCCTGCCCTGCAGTGGGAAAGGAGACGATGCTTGAAATGGTTGCTCTCTTCCTTGCATACCAGCATCTGGTCATGACTTGCACTAGTCCCTAGTAACCGATCATCTACAATCAGCTAAACCCATAAAACAGGATTCATGAATTAACATCCTTCACCCTTACCATCCCTCATCCTTCAAAGTCCGACAGGGGCAACACCTTATACTATGCTATACCATCCATTTGGGGGTTAAAATTCTCTCTGTGCAGGAGCCAGCATGACGAGTAGGCATCACATCCATCACCAAGAGGTTTAAAATGAAGCTAAAGGGCTAGTCATGCCTTACGGCTCTGCCTCGGGAACCATCTTTTTTTAAATTGAAGCAAAGAGAGAGACCTACTGGCATGGAGGAGAAAGGGCCAAAGGCTCTCTAGGTATCAAGTATCCTCCAGGTATTTTTCCCTTTATGACAGAGAGAGAAATCCAGTCTGTAATTAAACCCACAAGCCTCTATCATTTGAGATGTCCACCCTGCCCAAAGACAGCCCCAAACACCCAAGTATCTTCAAAACTGCCTCTCCATACTCCTTCTAATCACTCCTTTGTCACGATGCTGGTGGCCAACCTTGACAAGAGCTGGCCAGCGAGATGCTCCGAGCACTGCCTAGCACGCCGAGTGATATTCTCCCACTGGACATGGCTATCCCACCACCTTGCCGACCCTAGAAGTGCCCCAGCCGCTCCCACTCCACACACAGCCACACTTAGCAATTAGGAAAGGTCAGCTGCTTGGAGGGGCCTTGAGATTTCATAGACATTAGGGCTGGAAGGGACCTTGCAAGATCATTGAGTCCAGCTGCCTTGTGTCATTCAGGATTGTGCAGGGTGCAAAGCAGCACTGGGGCACGTGCAAACAGGACTCCTCCAAGCCCCCCACAGCCAGATCAGGGTACAAAGGGAGCAGAAGCAAGAGTGCGAGCCTCGTTTCCTGCCGGCAGTCCCAGCCGGAGCAGGGCAGTGGCATATAGACATGCCCATCACTTCCTTGCGCTCCACATCCTGCCTTCATCTCCCATCCCAGTAGTCTGCAAGCAAGCTATCTGGGACGAAGACCATCTTTCTGCCCTGCGTTCCCATCATGCATGGCTCCTAGTCCATAATCAGGGCTTAAACATCACGAGCCACCAGAAACGAAAGGCAGGAACCCAGAGGCAGCAGCTGCAATGGGCCATTGCCAAGTATTAAGAAAACTATTTTTTCCCCTCCAAGGTAGGGGCAGAAGAAAAATGTGAGAAAAATGCTCGGTGGAACATGGTGGCCAACTAAGGCTGCAGCGAAGGATGCCAGGGAAAGCAAAAACAATAGCACAGGAGAGGCAAGGCAAGGCCGGAAGGATTGGGCTGCGGCTCGCCGTGCCTCAGGAAGACTCCAGCTCAGCCTGCAGACCGATCAACTCCAGTCCCGCCCCTCCCGAACATGCCTCCAACACGCGTGCCTTCCCCTTCCACGTCGGCCCCCGCTCCTTTGTTTGGCTGGCTCCAGAGCCCCGCCGGCCTGCAGGTGGCCTGCGCCGCCCGGGCCCGTTCCCGTTTACATTGCGATTCGCCATTAAGGGGCTGGCTCGTTGACAGCAGTGACCGTGAAGCTTGCATGTTAATGCCTGTGCAAGATTTTACTTGGGACTCATTCATCATGCTCTTAGTTAAAACACTGCTGCTTGTAAAAAGGAAGTCATTTGTCTCTCACGGAAAAAAAACGAGTTAAAAAAAAACGCAACCCCCTCCACCCCCAGTGACCCACTCTATTGTAGAGCAAATGAGTCCATTAGCTTGCCTGGAAAATGCATCATCTGACATTGGGACTAAACTTTATACTAACAGATCTTTGGAAAGGGCACGGAGGCGTCCTTCCATCACCCTGTTTGGTGGTCAGGTCAAACCCTGGCTCCTTCTTTATATGGAATCTTTATTAGCTTTTCCACGTCCCATGGAAAACATTGAGACCTGCCAACAGTTTGGGGTTTACGACCAGATTTAGCCTGGCTCAGAGCACTAAATCTGAATCCTAATTTCAAGTCCCCAAATGCACAGCAAAGGAGTTTGACTCTGTGCGTTCGTTCTGAGGCAATCTCCTCTTGGAGAAAGCGTCTAGATTTTTCTTCCTCTCTTCTGTGGCTAAAGGATATGGCAGAGGAAGGACCACGTGTGACAAGAAAGACAACGGAAGCTACAATATAGGGGGCATAGTCCAGAAACAACAGGGTTTTTGCAGGGTTTTGTGCCAGGTGGCCATTAAGAGTAGGAATGCCATTAAGAGTGGCATTCAAAAGAAGCTTGAAGTTGCATCTCCTTTCCAGCTCGTAGCTGGGAAGGAAGAGGACTCTGATATGAAATCTGGTTTCTGGAACAGCAGCAGGTCTACAAGCCCTGAACTCCACAAACAAATCCTGCCATGCAAGATCCACCCAAAAAAAATGGTCTCCATCTTTCATGACCACTTGCTTCACTTATGCTTAAGTCTGGCCTTCGATGAGAAGCAGATCCTTGGTGTTTATTGCAGAGCCGAGCAAGCGAGCAGTGCCATTTTAATGCAACCTGTCCTCCGCTCTTCCCTCAGGTTCCTTCATCTCATGGCTGCTGTATAAAGAGCACAAGACACGGCATTTATATTAAAATAGGAGCGTTTCATAGCTATCAATCACAGGCAAGCGCTTTACAACCAACCCAGGCAAAAATGTAGCGCTCAAGGATTTTATTCCCTGAAAAATGCTGATTTGGGTCTGCACAAATGGTTTACAAATTTGTGTTTTGGCAGGAAAAAAAAGCCCTCGGAAAATGACTATTTTTTAAAAAGATGAAGTGCATTATTTGGAAGGGTTGCCAAATGAAGCCCAGGTATTTTAGAGGAAGAACTTCAATTTGGTATCGGTGCATGTACAATGACCCCGAAAGCTGAGGCATCTGCCAGAAAAGCCCTTGGTCTGGGCGAGCACGCTCAGTAAAGAGTTTAAAAGGAGCAGGAACTTCCTAGGGAGAAGGTGAACAACATCTTTGGGTGGCAGACCTGAACAAGAACATGTAACCGGATGAGTGCAAAAATGATTGGCAAATATATATATATGAAGGACAGAAAAATGTTTTAAAATCATTGGAGCAGCCAACGTGGTGGGATGGGGAGTTAATAATGGAGCAAAGGGGTGAAAACAGCTCCTCAGGGTCTCCAGCAAGCCAGGTTCAGGAGAGCGGTGACCTCCTGAAAGGGATCTAAAGCTTTGGAGAGCTAGGGATCAGGATGGGAGAAGTGGATCACAGTGCGGCTTGACTTAACCAGGAGGACTCCTCGAGAAGGACTATCCTTCAGACAAACCTCCCTCTTCAGACGAACCTCCCTCGTTGAGTGTCCAACGCTTCAGCAGAGTTGTGTGTGCCGTTTAGTTGTGTAAAAGTAACTCCAAGATAAGAGAGGGAGTGAGCTCCTGGTGTGATTCGTCTCACCAGTGTGAACTTAACCTGCCCGTGTGTCTGTCTCTTCGTCTGAAGATGGTTAGTCTCATTGAACCCTCGGGGGCAAGCAGTGCTGGTCACGCGTTGTTTAGGTTATCCCTTATCATCCCTGTTTCTTTCCTGTTGTGTCTCACCGTTGATTGTATTATCATCCCCGGTTTTTGCAAGTTGCTTGTCACTAATGAATCCTCATCATTCAACCCTTAATAATCTTTGGTTTCATTTTTCAGCTAATATACCAAAAAAGTAGCCTTGTATCACAACCAGCAGCATTGAAGGAAATGTCTAAGTGGTTTGGGAGCCCTTGTGCTGCCCCTTTCCACCCACCCCCTCTCCAAAAAAAACCCGTCTTTAACGGTATTGTTTTGAAACGTACCCAAACGTGATCAGAAAAAGAGTACCAAAAAAACCACCAAAGGAAATATTTCATTTGACCCGAAACATTTTTTTTAAATTTGGCCAGCAGGGACATAATTAGCTATGTGCATAGTTCCCTCCAGGAAGAAGAAAAACAGAGATTTTTCTTCTTTTATATGACTAGGAAATGAATGTCATTCAAGTCACAGGCAGTGGTTAAAAAAAGTTTACTTTTATCTAAAAGCACACCATTAATGACTAATACAGCATTGTACAAGAGGTTGAATAATATATATATATATATATATATATATATATATATATGTATATATATGTGTGTGTGTGTGTATGTATATATATATATATATGTGTATATATATATATATATATATATGTGTGTGTGTATAGATAGATAGATAGATAGATAGATAGATATCAATATCAGAGAGTTAATCTGTGGACTTGCATGAGAGATACGCGTGATGGTAAGTCTTTCCTTCCCAGCTGATGTGAAGAAAGCAGCTACTTGTAGGCAGGCATGGAGCATATTCAGGATTAAAGAAAGGCCTTTATTTTCTTATGGCCTTGACGGGATTAAGATACCCACACACCCTGCTTCACTGAGAAACTCTAGCTGGAGATATAAATCCTGCGAGTGACACATCACATCTATCCGTCAGCCAAAAGGAAGGGAGGAGGGGAGTAATTTTCAGCAGTAAATTTTAGGTAGAACAAGCACTAATGGCCTAAAATTAAGGAAGAAAAACACTGGGCTAAATAGTAGGAAGCACTTAATATTGGTGAGGTCAGCTAGACAATGGGATAACCTGTCAAGGGAGGTCATGTGACCACCAGTCCTCGAGATGTTCGAGGCAAGATGAGGAAAAGAGCTAATTCCAGAGTTGCTTTCTCTGCGGTGGGGCAGGAGAGGTGACTGTGCAAGGCACAAAGCATTCCTGGGAAAGTCCCCCCCAAAATTGGTGCACCTTGCTGAAGCTTGGAGTGAATCCTGCCAAAGTCCCTAGAGCCAACGATAAGGCTCATCTTCCACTGGGTCGCTCCTCTTTCAAACAAGACCCGAGGACAGGCACTGACATTTTCACGTGTGCGAGATGTCCGAGTTGCCTAGAAAAGTGAAATTGCTCGGCACATGACAGGAAACGTTTCCTTGCAAAGCCAAGTAGAAAAAAAAATCTGCCACTCACGCAGAAGCACTTTGACGGCAGTACTAGAGTGAGCACGAGGGGGTGGAAAACACCCTTCTCCAATCTCACTAAGGGAAAAGAGTTCCTCTTGCATCCCAGTTAAAAATCACAAGCGTTGAGTTCCCAGGTGTCACAGGGAGACTCAGATGTCCAGTGATGGGGTTTTTTTCTTTAATCAAATGCAAAACAAAGTGCAAAGGTGCTCACTTGCATAGAAAAGTCCATACAATAAGGAATACATTTTTCCTATATATAGAGATATATATAGAGAGAGATATATGTATATGTATTCCTTATAGATCTCTCTCTCTCTCTCTCTCTCTATATATATATATATATCTCTATATATATAAAGTTGCAAATAAATCAAAGGTGTGTGGCATGGCCTTTTTGGCCAGGAGTTGCATGTGCATTGCCAAGTGCATGACATCCCAGGACAAAAACAATCTTCCACCCTGTCTCTCCTCCTCCGTTTTTCCATAGTCACGTAGCTGTCTCACTCTAAGTCCCCAGTGGTGGTGGTGAGAAAAGGTCATCATGCTTGAGGTGAGACTATGAATCTTGGCCAGGAAGCAGCACCCAGCACAACCCTGGCAAGGGTGTGGATGATGCCAGCTGGTTTCGGGCAAAAGAAGGAGCCAAGGAAGACAGAGACCTGCTAGCACTGGGCTCCCTCCTGGGTAGAGGCAGGTGACCGAATCCCCAGCTGTGGAGGCTTAGCCCAGCTTTCAGCACAGACGTCCAGCCCTGTGACCTACACACACACATGTACATGCACCAAAGAGGCTGTCTTTCACCTAACTACATGAAGAATGACAAACCGCATCAGACCCGAGGGGGGAGGCAGAGAGATCGGTAACAGCTGCTTGCATTTAAAAAATAAAATAAAAGCCATCTGAAGAGGGGGAATTCAAAGACACTAAAACAGACATTTCAGGCAGTATCTTCTGCAAGAGTATTTGGACAGCAATCCAGCCGGCGGAGGAGGACTGTGTGCGTGTGTGTCCAGATGCCAGTACAAGCCGGTCTTTTCACGGCTGTCAGGTTGATTTCCCCTCCGCTCCCCGAGCAGACACCTGCGGTCTGTTACATGACACGTCATTATATTTTTGCAACTTATGGTGTCCATCACCACCCTAAGGCAATCGCTGTACAGCTGTGATAAATGATACACAGGCACAGCTTATTATACACACTAAATCCTCTTCGCATGGTGGTCCAGCGGTTTACCTAATACGCTTTACTCCTTTTCTGCTTGGATTTCCATCGAGGCTCCAATTAACAGAGAATAATGAACACTGCATTAGTGCAATAAAACAACACTGCCTGGGCATTAGTTGTCATGCAGATGTCACATGTAATCTAGTGTAATAACCAGTAACCTTTCAATTACAGCATTTGGGTCTGTTAACTCTTTACTCCTTTGCAGTGCAGCCGCTTTGGATATGTTCACTAATTGAAGCCCAGAACAACACTCTAGGGCAGACGAGGAGTTTTAAAGGAAAACTTTATGCACCAGGGAAATGCAGACAGGCCTGGGGTGGAACAAGATAGCTGTCTGACACCTGGCAGTAATAGGGGAGACAATATGAGTTGCAGTTGAAGCTGCAGGTGCAATTTAGGGAGGCAGATGCTGCTACCCAGGTTGGAGTCCAGCCAAGAGACTACTCTTCTTACAAAAATAGAAGGGATGAGTGATGACAAAGTGGTCAAATCCTTGATGGTCAGGTCTTGCCCAAGAGGAAGCCCCTGATGCAGAAACCCAACTCCACAGCTCTGACATTACCAACATTTCCCAAGGACATGTCAACCTCGCCTTCTGCCATGCCTCATGCAAGAGTTTCATACAGCTTAGAGAATGCATGGGGGTCATTCTTCAATGAATCCAATAGGGTTTGGGGACAATATTTAAGAAATTCTTTCCATTTCCTCTATTAAAACTATATGGGATTTTTTCCTAGATCCTCCATTAGGAGAACCGACTGCTGCATACGACTTGATCCAGTTTAGTTCAAAGTGGGGTGACCCTAGCTATGATAATTATTGCGTCTTCATAGTTGGTAGGGTTGGAAGGGACCTGAGCAGTTCATCAGGTCTGACCCCCTGCCATGGGCAGGAAAGGATAGGTCTTCTTTCTGCATAACTAAAACTGGATGAAGTAAGAGGTATAATGGCTCCACCGTAAAGTGTGCTCTCTCTCACCTGAGTACTTCACTATCAGAGCATCTGACCTCCATCCACCTTCAAAGACTCCATGTCATTCTTCTTGCCAAGACCTGGACAGGTGTTGTATTCCCTGCCTTTTGGAGCAGTCAGCCTCAAACAACACTTCCCCCCACAAAAAAGGTCCCGGTTCAAATGCAAGACCCAGAACCGAGCATGGAAGGAAGACAAGGGATTTTTTGGCTCGGTTGGAAGAAATGTGGAAGAGGTACAGTGGGGCGAGAAGAGAAGAGGGAAGTAGGTGCATGTCAGATGGGACTTTGGAGGAAGAAACAAGAAACTTAAGTTTGGTGCAGGGGTCATGGGAAGCCAGCAAACGAATCTGAAGAGGGTCAGATGGGAGGTCAAAAATTGGATGGGAGAGAGGATCTTCATAGTCGTATGTGGACAGATTCAAAGGGGTGGATGGACAGGGATGTTAGGTCTGGAACAGCGGAAGTTCACAATAATGCAGACAACTATGGGTATCCTGAATATAGGATTTTGACAGGATTTAGGGACAGGATCAACTCGGGAGACTCAGGAGAAATCAAAAGGGTGTGAAGAGAAGACCAATGCTGTCTGACTTCTCAGTCTCTGTAACTCCTATTCTACTGCAGCTTTGTTTCTGTTGGACCATTGTGGGTTTTGGCACCAAAAAGTGCAACAACGATTTTGAGTAACATCTCAGGAAACAGCCTGTTTAGATAGCAGTGTCCGATAGGACAGAAGGACAAGTCTGTAGGTTACTAATGAATGACTTTCCCACCACTAATAATATTTATGGGGACAGGAAGATCTACTCAGAAGGTCTTCGTGATTTGTTCACTAAATATAGGGTGGTTTTTACTGCTACGAAACTACGGCTTTTTCTTCCCTTTGCCACGACAAGATGTTTAAAATGTCTTTCTGTGGTTTTTAATGGAAAAAATTAAGCAGGGATGACGCATCTGTTTACAAGATTTATTCTTATCTCTATGACCAAAAGCATTCCAGAGCTAGAAGACCAGAGGTTGAATGCGTGTACTTCCAAGGGGATGCTGAATGTGGTTAGGATGTATACAAGCTAAGGGTTTGATTTGGCTCCCATTGCCATCAATGGATCATTTGCCATTAGTCAGAAGACAAGCAAACCCTGACCCAGAATTGTCTGTAGACAAGACCATCACATTACAATCCATTAAATTGTCTTCATTTTCCACCTTCTGGTCCCATTGGGTCTATGCTACATGTTGTCCTAAAAGGCCATAATTGAGTGTACGTTCTCAGTTCCAACCAGGGAAAGAAACCAAGCATTCAAATACTTTTCTTAACCCTTTGGGTTGAGAATCATATACCAACAGGTTTCTGAAACTGGTGTTTTGACTAGAAGAGCCTTAAAGGGGGATAAAGAAAAATATTTAGGGGTGTAGGTTGTCTAATGAAGTTGGTCTAATAAAAGATATCAGATTCACCCAAAGAACCTTGTCTGCCTTTAGGGAATAAAAGCACCTGGAAAGGGGAGGGCGGGGGGGAATCCACATTATTATTTTTATTTAAACAGCCCAGGATGTGTGGTTTGCTCTCCATTCGAGCTCTGAAAAAGATCTGGCTCAGTTAGGGATGGGTGCACCAGCTTTTGTAGGGATTATCAATCTGTGATACTATGGGTTTAGGATGTCTTGACCGGCAACTTCTTATGTTGTCCGCAGTGTAAGATCACCAGTGATGTTGACCTGGTTTCCCTTGTGCATTGGGTTCGGACATGGTCGCATCCAGACACTCATCCGCATTTGGATCTTGATGTCTGGCCCTGATTATGATCTGATTCATTACCACGGAGACTCATCTGTTACTCTACAAGGTCAGTGACTCCGGTATTTACAATGCACCAAACACAAGCCCACCATCCGTACTTCCACGGCTTGTGTGTGTGTAGACACTCCCATGGACCCCGAGGGACAGCCTTCCATCTCCAGCTCCCTCTGTGCAAAAATGAAGTTTATTTCCTACCTACGGGGACTTTTCACCATCCTTGTACCTTCTATATTTTTCCCAGAGCCTGACAAAGGGACTTTGATCCCGAACGCTTGCAGAAAAGGACAATTTTTCTTGCGATTTGCCAGTGGGTTTAACAAAAGGTATCATTTTGGAACCAAGAGTTCTAGTTTATTGTATGTCTGTTTGTTTCAGATCAACACGGCTACCAAGTACACCCCAGTAGACAGACAGCAGTTATCTATTCAGAAAGTTTTATATAAGGAAATAAATAGTCAACCTTCTTTTAGAAAACACAGCAACTTTGAAAAATTAAATAGCTGCTACTCTGGTGCAGCTGACTGCCGATTCAATAATTGGAGACAGGGTAGGTTTGCAGTTTGAAAGGTGGATTGTTGGCTTCAGTATCTGGAGAAGCTGGGTTTTCACTGCATCGAGATCAAGGGGAGGGTGGTTTTATGCCATTTTTGATCAAGCTAGTTTTCAGTAACAACTTTCAGCATATTGCAGGTCAAGGTTAAGAGGGAAGGGGAAATTGGAAGGAGATGGGGGCTCTTTAAGCCAGCGAGGGCAGCTGGAGTGACATCAAGGGAGGGCTCCTGCAGAAATTAAAGGAATTTATTGTAATTCTGGGGACGGGGTGGGTCAGCGGGGAAGCACCTAGTAGCATTTGCAACACAGTCAGCAAATTACAACAGCATGCGGCTGCCTGGCAAGCGAATCTCTGTAGGCTTTAAAGACTTTCATGTTGACTTGATTTCAAAGTGACAGATTTTTCATGCAGTCCACTCCAAAAAAGGCAGGTTTTCTCGAGGAAGTGCACTGCTGAGTGTGGAAGGCAGCTTACTGGAGTCTGGACTATATCTTGAAAACCAGAACCTGTCTTCCCGCACAATGAGACTTGCACAACGCTCTCACTTTCGGTTATACTGTGCTGGTTGAAAGGGCTCTTGCCCAATCCGATACTAAGGACAAACCACGTTCATTGTTAGACTTGACACTTGCAGAGTTCAAGAAACTCCTGCAGACCACGCAGTTTGCTATGACATATTTCTGGGACGCGGCAAGACCGGCACGCGCTTAGTAAACAGAGCCACATTATCTAATCGGTCAATCCACAGTGACTCAGGACAAAGGGATTATTTTTTTAGAGCAGCATCCACCTACTAGTCTAACATGATCCATCCAGGATCCCTCGTCCTGTAATTTTGCAAGGCTTTGTGACTGCCAAATGCTGAAGACCAGCTTTAGAAACCAAACGGAGTCGACGTCTTTCTGATTCATTCTGCTGTAACAGAGTATAAATAGGAAGTGCCCTTCAGGCAGGCAGCGTCACAGTCTCACCACTGTCAAACCCTTGCATCCAGAAGAAAGGAATCAAAGGAGGGCAAGACAAATCCAGTGAAGGTCTCCATTTGCAGAAGGATCCTCTGCTGTGACCGCCAGCTTAATCAGAGTCCAACTTGGTGTTTATAATTGCCATGGACTTACAGCTACCTATAATTTTAACTAGGGCTATGGTTGCTCATCACTTCTGGGAAATCAAATTGACTCAGGAGGTGTCGGGGGAAGGAATCACTAAAGTCATAGGGAGTTGTGTTCAACACGGCCAGAGTTTCACTCAAGGCATCTAAACTGAAGCACTCAAAACACAGAGAAAGATGTCGACATCGGATCCCAGCGTTATCTCCGTCAGAAAAGTTATTTATATGGTTGGCATGCAGATGAATTTTTAATCCACTAAGCTTGCTCACATACATGGGGTTGAACTCCTTGTCAAATATAGGCTCCCCCCGCTCCCCCCCAGGGCGTATTGGCCAGTGGGTTTTTCAGCAGAGGTCCTTTCCCTCTCACATGCAAGGAAAACTGGAGGCGGCATGCATGTCGGTACCTGCCCGCTCCTAGGACATTTGTAAAGGTTGAGTTAGTTTTCTATTTCTATTGCATTTTAATATTTGCTCACTTCTGCACTTTCTGATTCCAGCAAGGACTGGAAGGGGATGTGCCAGAAGGCTGCAAAAAGTGGATATACCTGGGGTATTTCAGGAGCTGCCAAAACCAGGGCAGAGCAGAAATGTCTCCCAAAGCCTAATGTCCAAACCAAAAAGGACATGAACTCTCAGAAGCAGCTGAACAGCAAAACTTTGGGGTTCACCTCTTGTGAACAATTATAAAGATCTCATTTGTCTGCTTCCTAATTAACACGCAGAGGTTGTTACTTACTGCTCCATGTATATTAGGATCAGGCTGCCTTTAGAGACCGCTGCGGTCACCTGGAACAGGATGCCATTGATGTCCTTGAGACTGAATTTGGCCGTGCATGACCCAGTCCTCAACCCCGGTCCTAAGGCTTGGCTGGTGGGTATTATTATGAGTGGGAAAGGATTGCTGATCCAATGCATTTAATGTGCTCTAAAAGGCACATGGGAACAGCAAGGAAATCAGTTGTGTAAAAAGTGATGCTTATTAGGGATGAAAAGCATATCATTTTACTGATATTAAAATGCCATATGCTAAGTGGCAAGCTGTCTCAGTACTCATTCTAATTTTCATTAAGATACAACTTGCCAAGACAAGCACCTACGTAGCAAGGGATGCGACCCCCCAATGGACAGCATCAAGAGAGAAGATGAGATTTAGCCTCCCTCCTAAGCAGAGCATAGAAATGTTTTGAGGATCACGATACATTCAGTTTTGTGCTGGACATTTGAAACGTTTGGTGAAGTAGCTCAGGACCTTTGCATGAGAAGCTGCCTGGATAACCAAATTGTGATGGTACCAGGCCTTGTTAGAGGTCTCCCAACCATGGATAACTGCACAGCTTGGTGGGTGGCCCTCTTGGAGGATGGGGTATGCTTTTCTCTGAGCCACATGGCATTCACCACGGTGGGAGAAAGGACACTAGATGCATTTTGAAATAAAGTCTTTTTTTTTTTCAGTGCTGAATTCAAAAGTCTGCATTTCCAATGTGTTATGAAGCAGGTGAGTTGAACAACTAACATGAGCAAGAAAGCTATTCCCCAGAAATGCTTAGGGACTGTATTCCACCAGTTATATCCCGCAAGCGGCCAAAGCATCATCCTGAACAGGCAGGAATTTGTGAATTTCCGTACAATTGGAAGGACGTCATTGCTGGGATAACCTTACAGCCGCAATTAGATTTCAACAGCAGCTGAACTACAGCATAACTTCCAGTGTTATACCGACGTGTTTTCTTAGCTGTATTTTCTATTTAGTCTGAATTCTGCACAGTTCAGGACTTAAAAAAAAAAATCTGCAGGTAGTTCAAAGATTCTGCGAGGCAGTACCCACCAAACGCAGACTGCCTGCACACACATTTCAAAACCCTGTCAAAGCATGATCAAAGTGATCATTAAAGCTAGTTTTCTCTACTAATCAACAGTCTTTATTGACTGAAGCAATTTGCATATAACAAGAACCCAGAAAAACCCAACGTACCATATTTTCCTCACATACAGCTTGCTCCTTTTCCCCCCAAACTGGAAATTAGAGTACATATTATATACAAAAAATACGGTAAGGGCAGGTTCTGGGGTGAAACTGCAAGTAAAAGCTGTGGGATCCACTGAGAGCAGATCAGTGAGCAAGCTCAGCTCTCCTAGCTGCTGCTACTCCGTTACTACAAGGAAAGATCTTTTTTTCCCCCTTAATTCTGCCTTTCCAAAATCAAGTGCATATTATATTCTGGGGCATGTTGTATGCAAAAAGATACAGTATTTGGTGAAGAGGAGTATCGTGCCAGATCGCTTGTTGGGCTAAATGGCAAAAGGCCCCTGATTGCATCAAACACTGGTGTGGTCAAAACCCAACTGGTCATATCTGTGGAGTTGGGAGGTGGGTACTGGGAGAGCCTTAGAGCCCTTATAGTGGATCCCACCACTCCTGTTCCTCAAAGACCCCTCTCTACCCAGAGGCAGGGCATTGCCAATGCTGGTTACTTTTTACTAATTGTGGATGGGCATTTGTGAGATGTGCTAGACACCTTCCAAATAGGCAAGAAAGTTGGTCCAAAGTTGATCCCAATCTAAAGACAAATGGGCAGCCACATGGATTAAGAGACGATGAACATCCAATAGGGTTTAATACAAGTCCATTGGTGTCACGTTCGTGCCTCACTTTCCTCACCTGTAAAATGGAGTTGGTAACACCCACAAGGGAGGCTTGCAGGATTAGCTTTTATAAAACACATAGTCTTGTGTTCTTCAGGACAGGTCATGTGAGCTGGGGGTTGGAGAACTGGGCTGAAATGGAGGACACGGGTTCTAGTCTTGGCTCTGCCACTGGCCTGCTGGAGAACACTGGGCAAGTCATTTTCCATGCCCTGTGCCTCAGTTTGCCCATCAGTAAAAGAGCGATAGGGGATAGTGGTCTATGAGTACCACTGATGATGACCCATGCCATTGACACTGCATTATTACAGATGTGCAATTCTTGACACAGGAGTGTAGGTTGTAGCCGTGTTGGTCTAAGGACATAGGCAGACAAAGTTCTTTGTGTGAATCTGATATCCTTTATTAGACCAACTTAAATAGTTGGAAAACAATTATTAAGCAAGTTTTCAGGTTCAAAAACCCTTGCTTAATAATTGTTTTCCAACTATTTAAGTTGGTCTAATAAAAGATACCAGATTCACACAAAGAACCTTGTCTGCCAATTCTTGACACTGCATTATTACACATGTGCAAGTCTTGCTTGTACATAAGGCATGGCCTTCCTATCACTCCAATTCTATTCAATTGCAGGTGTTCAATGAGGCCTTATCCAAGGTCCAAGAAAGACACAGCACAGTGCAGCTTTATCGCGGCATAAGAGAAACGTGAGTCCAGCAAAGCCATGCTAGACATACAGATGCATCGTGAAGCCTTCCCACCCTCCCTCCACCCCTCTTACAGACAAAAAGCAAAACTCAACTCTGAGTCAGTCCTTGACTCCAGGGGAAAATCGAGTGCTTCATGGATTATGAGTCACAATGTTCCTTGTGTCAAAGTTGATGAAAAGTGCATAGTTTGAGTCTGGCAATGTCATAACACTTATGTTTTTTCTCAGACCACTATTTCCAATCTCCCAATTTAAGAGGCGCTCTACATGTGCCTGAGGACAACTGTGCCTCTCTGACTGGGTTGTAGCAGGCGTGTTTGACATGGCACACAGAGCCAGTAGCTTAAAACTGGATTGAGATATCGTATATGCTTGTGCATCATGCACTTTGCATGAACTCTAGTGCGAGCTGCTTGAAGAAGTCCAGTAATGCAGAACTGAATAAATCACACCTGTAACAGTGCCTGGCAGCTTTCCTCTCATTTGGTCATACCCATGTCTGTGCTGGTCCTTATTAGTCTGCCTAGCTAATGAGGTTTCCAAGCTGAACTGGCATATTCCACGTATCTATTTTTCCTAAGAATTTATCTAATAGACCATGCCCACAGGCTGGCTACATGGACACGAGGTTGCTTAGGAAAGAAAAGTTCAACTCAAGGGGTAAAAACAATGCATACCACATGTAGCATGTCATACCCCACAAGCATGCTCTCATTTCAGGACAAAGTAGCCTAAACTCACTGTAGCTAAATCCTCTTTTGAGGGAAGGTATCAGAGACATTATGTTGGAGATGGCAGAGAACAGGCATCCTTCAGCGATAGCAAACCAAGGTCATTTCACTCGTGAACATGAGCATCCACACAGACGTTTAATGCACTGTAATGCATATACATTGCCTTCACTGCCATAGTTATTTTATCTATCTTTGCTGTGGATCCACGGCTAAATGAGCCCTTTGATCTTTCAGTATTTGCTATCAGCAAGGTTTCACTAGTGACCTAAGTCACGTGACAGTTTTTCTCTCTCTCCTGGGAGGAGGAGGAGGAGAATAATGTTCCTCACTTGAGATCATGGCTCCAATCCCAATTCCAGCCCCTTGAAAATGCAGTGTGCTGCTGTTTTTGCTGGCATTTCCAAAAAGAGAATGAAAAAGCTTAATTAATGTGCATGAAAGCACCACAGGACAGCACTAAACTGTTACAACCAGGGCCCTGAGCTACCCTTGGCCTCGATGGAAAAGGCCTCTGGAGGTCATCTTCATGCTCCTTGGACATCCTTGGTCATCCTTCACGCTCCTGTTCCATGAGACTCCCTATGTCTGAAGAAGGGTGATTGCACCCAAAAACTTTCCAAGAACTTTTTTCCAACTACTCAGCTGGTCTAATAAAAGATGTCACATCTACCCTAAGAAGATTGGCCTGCCTATGTCCTTAGACCAACACGGCGACAACCAACAACCCCATCTTCATCTTCTATGACTCTCCCCCACTTTTAATATGAAGTAAAACTAGCTTTGGCCAAGCCCCTTGCCTTATGTGTGTATGTCCACTCTCCTGTGGCAGCCACAGCTTGGAAACAAGCACGTGTCCTAACAACATTCAGATATCAAGCTGCCTGCCTCAGGTAGGGGCAGCAGACAAGAGCTGCAAGGCCAGAGATGATCTTAAGCTGTGCCAGCACCCACCTGCCACAGCCAGTGGCCACCATGCACATCTGTGGGCTGATGGCACATCTGCAGAGACACGAGGAGCCAGCTGAAAATGAGGGGAAGTCCATGGCGGGGATAGGTGTCTGCTGAATGGCAACAGGAGCCTGACTCCCCCCAGCACAGACAAGATCGCTCAGCCCTGAGAAAGGGGAGGTCCTGCCCTTGCAGAGCAGCTCCAAGCAGGAACACGCTCAAAGTCTGCTGGCAAAATAGTGTCACGTGGACTGGGCCTTTACATGACCATCTCTATGGGCACTGGGAAGGGCTGTGGGAGAGAGTGGGTGCAGCACCTCCCTGTCTGAAGGGCAGGGGCTGGGAGAGGCTCTGGAGGGGGGTAAAGAAAGGGGCTCATGCACAATACTTTGTCTGCCTCAAGGGAAGGGCCCTGGAATAAACAAATAAAATAAATATCTCATAAGAGGCAAGTTTGCCACCAGCTAACATAGCCCAGAGCTGTCTCCTCTTGCCTGCCAGGCTCTTTATATCCCAGTCACAAATCTCAGTGTAATGGAAATAGTACCCTTACGCCGTGAAGCTGGGGTGCCAGGACGCACTTAGCCTAGGGGCATTATGTCATGCTTTAGTTCAAATGCTCGACGCTCTTGGACAAGGGCTTGATATCCCACTTCCCCGAACAACCCTCCATCTTGGCACGGTACCAGGACACGTCCCAGCAGGTTGCACATGGACTATAGGATTGACTCAGGCTGTTCTCAGCCAGAAACAGCCATACAAGCTGGAGCTGCCCGAGGCAGTTCCCATCTCACACCTCGCTCAGCCAAAAAAACAAAAAAAAATCATAATTGAGAAATGCAAGGCTCTGCTTACTCATCAGCATCATGTCCCCCATGCCCCAGGGCTGTCCCCACACCTGCACAAGCATCAGCATGGGTCTAACCACCCTTAACATACATTAGCAGCAGAGACTGAACCCAGGACCATTAGTAAGCTCCTCCATTTGAGCTAAAGGGATAACAGTATTTGTTCTCCTCAGTAGCCAGTATGTATATGCTTTTTGTAAGCCACTCTCAGGAAGGGGAAAAATGTGTTTTGCATTGCATTGGCCCAGCAAAAGGTCCAGGTCTCAACAAGACACTGCAAAGCTTGCAGCAGCGTGGTCATCGCTTGTCATTTCAACCCCATCCAAAGCACTACTAAACTGTGTGTCTGGAGGACAAACCCAGACGTCACCAAACCCAGAAAAACCAAGAAGATCTGTCACCCTCTGAATCAGCAGATAAGGAAACTATGCTTTCAGGCTTGCAATTGCCTACAAGTGAGAAGGAATCCCCCAAAAAGCTGTCAAGGCTAATTGACAGCAAAACGTGACAGCATCCTTTTAAAAGTCTTCCCCTCCTCTAACGCGAGAAGGGATTTGAAAGAAAAATCCCAAGGAAACATGATCTATCGCCCTCTGCCGGGCACGTGCCTTCCCAAGCTCCTAGAAGCTGCCAAAAAGTCACTGTAAAAAAACAGGGCTCCACAGCCACAGGGAAGGAGCTTGATGATTTAGGAAGATCTCTCTCTCCAATGTTTCCAACTCTGTCCTTGCAGGAGAAAGATTTGCTTTGTGGGGAAGAACCAAAAGGAAGCAAGGGTAACAACTGGGTGGAGGAAACAAAAATCATGAAATGAACTTTCACTTGGCAAAATGCTCTCCTTAGATTCCTTGACCAAACAAAAAGCAGGCCTCAGTCAAGCCCTTAAAGCTTTGGGGAAGCCCGTGTTGAAGTTTAAGGCATGAGCCATCTCTCCCTACCATGCATGCATGTGCATGCTCATGCACAGTCAGGTATGAGTTTGGAGAAACCTGCTGGAAAGCTGACTCCGCACCCAGACAGACCCAGAAAAGTCATAGAAAAGTTTCCTAGAAGGCTCCCAAAGGCCTACGAAAGCATATGCAAGCTCAGCACTGGCTCTTTAATTTTTCTTTGTGCTGCCCTAGCTCCCAAAAACCCATCATTTTAGACACGCGACAAACAAAACACAAAGATGTCTTCTGCCCCAAAGAGCTTACAGTCCATAACGGGTGAATCGAGACGACGCGAGACCAGCAGCCCGAGGGAATTTAGAGCAGCTGGGGTGGGGGAAAGACGGCAACGCTGCAAAAACGTGAAGCCAGAGAGCAAACTGAAAACTTGTATGGAAATGGTGTTGCATCCTGGGGCTTTCCGCATTTGAATTATTAGTGCCCTACTGCAGTACATTAAACACTGGCACGGCCCTAGCTTGTTAAAACCATATGTGCTATCACATGATGGATATAGCAGTTGCAGCAGCTCATGGCAAGTGGCAAGATAAACCCAGGAAGGCATGAGCCCCCCAAAGAGCAGCTAAACCACTCCCAAGCCCCTGAAAGGAGGAAAATAGCCCCAGAAGTTCCCAGAATTACACCCGCGTGAGGACAAACACAGGCAGGAGCCATCGCTCCTTAGACCAGCAGAGGAGATGCTTCTCCTTTCCCCATTGCGACACTGGTCAGCTGAGGACACGGTGGGAGAGGGGAGGCTGGGAGCGATTCCTCCAGGAGACAGATGATGGATATGGGGCTTAACAAAAGGCAACCAGACACAGCCCTCAGCTGCAGAGCCTCACCGCATCCTGCAACCAATTTGAGGGCAAGCAGCCAAAGGATCTTCTCTTAATCAGCGGACTGATACCATCATCAATCAGAAGTCGCAGGGATTCAAGGGAGGTCCAGTGAGAACTTGGACTCTGGATGGCCCACCATGGGAGCTGCAGGAGCTGCACATCCCAAGGCACTGCCCTAAAATACTGAGCCTGAAATTTGCTCTCAGGGGAACAAAACATTACGTGCATCAGCAGTAGCGGCATATAGTACAGTACAGGCCTGGGCTATACACTCAGCTGTAGCTCTCCCGACTCCTACAGCTGCATCAGGCTCAGACCAAGAGCCCCAAATCCCTCCTGTATCAGCAGCTCTTTTGCTTTGGCTCTTGGGCTGTACTGGCTCATGCAGCTTTGCACCTCTTGAATTTTATGTCAAGTCTTCACAATAGCTCATGACCAAATTCAGCTTCTACTAGTTGAGTTGTCCCCGGGAGTTGCCAAACGGCCTCGCTTGTCAGCAGTGTTGGGATCCTTCCTGAGCCCATTCATACAGAGCTGCCAAAAGGAAGCAAGAAAAGCCTGTGGCTTGTACGAGGGCTACTTATTGCAATGCAGCCCTCGTGCATCTATACACCACATCTACTCACCTTTATCTTCCCTGATAGGGTTGGCCGCTGCCATTCAACTAGTGGGGGCTAAGGTTTGCAATAAAGTCAGGTCACTCCTCAATCTGTTGGGTCTCTCCCATCATTGCAATAAGCAGCCAATCTCAAAAAGGGTTTCTGGAGTCCTTTCCCCAAGTGGCAAACCCCTCTGTTGAGCAGCTTATGGCAGCTGGAAGGGACGAGGAGATAATAATAGTGGCTCTAAACCCTGCTTCCTCTTGTATCAGTCTTGGGGGTTGTCCCTTAGAGGCACTGCAAACTGCTCCCGCAGCCGCCCCACCCTTGTGCCCCCATCACTGAGCCTGTCTCCTTTCACAAGCCCCATTGTTTCTGGCAGGATGGGCAGAGCACAAGAGCTGCACAATACAAGTGCCCTTTTCTCAGGATGTTCGTTGGTCATCCAAGGGCAGGAAAAATGCTTAAGGCAAGGTTTCCTCCACCCTCCCTCCTTCCCCATCCCCTCCCACAGCTTGCTCAGCTACCATGCTGGCCACATGCTGCTGTCTAACCAGCCAACCCCCCCCCCCAATCTGCAAAGGGCATTGCTTCTCTTTCCTGGTCAGCCCAGGTAACCCCTGGGAGGAAGGCTCTCCTGAGCTCCTAGCACAGCCTTCTTACTCCATTTACCCTGAAAGATAATTGCTTCAAGAGGAAAGGCACCTCTTGCTCCTTGCAGCTTTTAATTTTAATCTGGGACATGGTACCCATAACACCAAAATCCATGGATACCACACAGCCCCTCCCCACCCCCAGTCGCAAAGCCTATGTGCCTATAAAACCTGCTAATAACAGGTCCCCTGAACTTGAAGGCAGAATTTGGCTCTATGTATTGCAATATCCAGAACAAAGCCCTCTCCACGTGCATCGCCCCCCACCCGGCACTGCTAGTTTCATCAGGCAAAGGCAGGACACTGGTAAGATGCATGCTCCAGTACAGCTCGTTCTAGGACCAAACGTCACATCAGCTTTGTGCCAGAGACATCGTCTCCTGGGGGTGCTATACAATACATCCTGACCTTGCAAGAGGAGATCTGCATTTTCTCCTTCAACCCCCCCACCCCCCCATTTTAATTTTAATGCTCTTAATAATAACAATAAACCTAGCTCTTCCACTGCACTTGAGATCTGCAGACCTTGATGTTATTTTCTATAATCACCCTCACTCAAAGTAAAACTCAGACTGCAGACAGAGAACCTGAAGAAGGCAATAGCTTATTTTAATGAAGGAAAAGCAGTTTCCACTCCACAGCAACAGACTGATGTGTCACAAGCACCGGGCCGCTCGATAGCAAGAGATAAGCTAAAACAAACTGGGTTTTCATGAGCGTTAACACTGGTTGACTTTAGAGTACGCATCCATCCAATTTAGTAATAAAGTATGATCTGCCGTGATCTGACAATGAGATTTAGGGCTGAATTCTGAACTCCTGGAAGGACAAGAAATAAACTGTAACCCATGGAGGTGATCATAAATACTAGCCAGCTGCAGACCTGGTTAACAGGAGACCCCCTGGCCACACACCAGCCTGCTCAAGCAGGGGATGCCATGCATGTGAAAGGGGTCCCCCCACATAGGATAACTTCTAGGGTTAAAGCCAAATTCCCAGTGTCCTTGTATCAGCTCCAGGAGCTCAATATAAAACCCCAGATGCATTTCCCAAAGGGCTGCCTCCTTTGCCCCTGCTCCAAAGTCCTCGTCAGAAATGTGGTGAAGCTACCTCCGAGATTTCTGCCTTAGCACACCGCTGTCTCCAAAGTCCGACCCCAGCGCAGGCGACAGACGGCACGTTCAGAGAGAAAGCCAAGCAGCAGTGAGACCCGTTTCTACCATGAGGGGCTACTGAAGGGTCCTGCAAGAGATTTTTTCCACCAGGGCTTCTAGGAGACCAGGCAAGACTTAGGGGGAGTTCCCTACAAAAGGGGTCTGGAGAAGGCACGGTTAGCTGCAGCAGGCGAGCCTCACGAGTTTTCTCTGATTTAAAAAAAAAAATCTCAAGTTTTCAGTTAAAAAAAGTAACCCCAAATCCACGTTTTTCCATGATTAAAATGAAACACCACTATAGATATATCTATGTATTAGTGGAATTTCATTTAAATCATGAGAAAATGTGGATTTGGAGTTACTTTTTTTTTTTTAACCAAAAATTCGGGATTTTTTTTTAATCGGAGAAAACCAGGATCCCTGCTCATCAGGTCTGAATCCATAGCAGGCAGGTCTTCCTGAGGTTCTTTCAGTAGGGAAACAGCTCATCTGTGACAACAGGAGATGTGGTGTTTCCCACCTGGGTGAGGTTTAGTGACTACCTTGTCCACTGCAGATGAGAGCTGGATCGTTGTCGTTCTCAGACATAGACGTCTTTCATGTTTAGCTCTCTGCTCCCAGCCCGTTCCTGGCTCCTTGACAGTAACCTATCGGTTATCTTGGTGGAAATGAAGTTAATAGAGCAATAGACCTGCTATTGTTTATTGGGCACTCAGGTATTTGATCTCAGAAAGGACTGTGAGAACTTGAGCTCACAAAGAGAAATAAAGATTACATGGAAAAGTTATGGTAAAGTGCACGTGCACATACTGGGATACATGCACATGGGCAAATTACAGTTGAGACATATAGATAGATCTAGATCTACCATCTAGATACCATCTAGAGATAGATAGATAGATAGATAGATAGATAGATAGATAGATAGATAGATAGATAGATAGATAGATAGATAGATCTATCTATCTATCTTAACTGAAATTTGCCCATGTGTATGTATCCTAGTATGTGCATGTGCACTTTACCATAACTTATCCATGTAATCTTTATTTCTCTTTGTGAGCTATAGATAGATAGATGTGTGTAAATATAGATATGTACTCGCTGTATATATAGATATCTCTATCTACCTACTTGTAGATAGATAGATAGATAGATAGATAGATAGATAGATAGATAGATAGATAGATAGATAGATAGATGTGTGTAGATATAGATATGTACACACTGTATATATAGATATCTCTATCTACCTATTTGTAGATAGATAGATAGATAGATAGATAGATAGATAGATAGATAGATAGAGTCTCAAATCTAATTAAGTATTATGGTGTGTATATATGCATGTGGGGGGGAGGGAAGGGTATCCATACATACATACACAAGCAACATATATAAGCACAACCCTCCCCACACACACGATATCGGATTTTGGATTGGATTATGGAATACATGCAGAAACCAGAAGAACACATAATAGGATGTACAGACTGTACAAATACTTATTCATGCACTTAACGTTGCACACACAAGTGGTCCCATTGATTTCAAAGCATTTGCCCATGTGGATCTCATTGCATGACCGGGGCCAACACTTTTGGTTCAAATTAAGCAACATTCAACTACAAGAAACGGTCACATTTGTTTCATTTTTCTTCTTGTGGTCTCCCAGTGGAAGCTCAGCCCCCTCTTCTGTGTATCAGGCTGGCAAACAAGCAGTTAAACAGCCTGAGGTTTTCGTCCTTTCTGCTCTAATGCCTCCAAAAACCTTCAGGAGGAAAGTCCTTCTCAGAGTCCTGACAGCTGAATGTGCTGTTAAGGAAGAGGTGTGTATTGCCCCTGCAGTAATTCACTCGGGCTTGAAAGCCACAAGTGGTATTTTGAATGGCAATTTGCTAGCAGAGTTGATAAATAAACGGTGTGATTTATCAGGCTTCAGTTCATGTAGAAAACAATCCAGAGAAAGGGATCCTAGGATTGTTATTCTTGGTTGTGCATATCTGCTCTAGAGGATCATAAACCCTAAGATAAGAGGGGAATTTTGGTTTTTGGACAGGTGAGCTCAGATCACACTATCAAAGATGGGTATAGCATGACAAAACTGACTGGTGTCTAGCAAAAAAAAAAGAAGAAAACCAAGACCAGAAAGTCAAATAAGCATTTAGCTGTTTGAGCGTGTTGGAATTGGCACTAATTGTTTGATCAAATCAGCCCAGCCAGAGCCTCTGGATGGTTTGGGATGCAGGGACCACACTGACTTTGGGGTGACAGTAAGCAAAGGGACAAGGATTCTTGACTCTGAACAACACAGGAGGAGTCTGGTCCGGCTAGAAGGAGCACAGGAGGCCGCTGTCCTGTAGACAGATTGCTTGTGCTTATGCCAAGCAGCACATTTAATTGGGATGTTGTCTTCCAAAAACGCTCCCCACGTGGAGTGCTTTCCTCCCATCAGTTGCTTGGGAAGCAGAAGATGTCCCCTCATAGGAAATCCTCTGCAACATGCAGTCTGTAAACCTCTTAAGGTTTCCAATTCCGGTAAGGGAAATGAGCTCCCAAATAAGCAGGGCGACTTTTTTTTTCCTTTCCTCCTTATTCTTTCACTGAACGGTACCTAGGAAAGACAGCCAGCCATGCTGCAGCAAACTTTAAACAGGCTACACACCATGCAACAAAATACTCTTTTATACTAGGAGCCTCTGGCATTTCCCCAGATGGCAGCAGTCCCTTGGGGTGGCAAAGTGTGTCTCTGCAGGTGCAACACCTGGACATGAACGGAGCCAACTCAAGCCCTCCTCTCTTGGCTGCATCCACCCTAAGAGCTTTGCTGGTGCAGCTATGTCAACTAGATGTGATTGTTTTTTCCACCGTCCTGGTCGACATCATTAAGTCAGCAATATTTTGCAGCTTGGGCTTGAAACTTCCACAGCTCCCTTGCTTTGAAGTTAACAAAGCTCATTCGAAACCTCCCAACTCCATTTGAATTAGACACTTTTCATCCCCCATTTTACAGACAGGTAAACTGAGGACAAGAAAAAAAATGTTTTTCTTGCAACCAGCCCAAGATCATGCAAGATCACAGATCATGCAGAGCATGCAAGAGCATCATGCAAGAGCACAGATCATGCAAGAGCATCATACCCATTTTGCTGTTCTGACCAGTAGACGATGCCACCTCCCTGATAGTGAAACTACTGCTTACACCATCAACATGCATCTCCTGGCATGGTATAAGCAGAAATTTTCTCCCTCGTACCAAGGGGCTGCTTTGTCCATCTGCTGGATGCATGCAAAGATGTTACAAAGCAAGTGTTCCCACCATCGTTGTCAGCGATGTCAGCGCAATGCTGTTGCCCTCACTGGAGTTGTTCAGGAATTTTCCAGTGAAATGGTTTTTTTCTTTTTTCCAGGAAAGATTGAGCCATCTCATTTTCCAAGGAAGTATACGTACCTGCTGCAGCAAAGATGGAGGGACCTTCTAAAGAGACAACAGCCCTAGAGTTATGTCATGCCTATGTCAGACCAGGGATTCATGCCTCATGCTACCATGTTCATATGCCCTAATGCAGGGGTGGACAATTATTTTGGGCGGAGGGCCGCTTACTGAGTTTTGGCAAGCCATCGAAGGCTGCATGACAGGCAGCCAGGGGCAGATAAATATTAATTTCCTAAATATTTAGGGGCTCTGCAGGCTGGATTGAATGGCCTGGCAAGCCGCATCTGGCCCGCAGGCTGCATTTTGCCTGCCCCTGGACAAACATGCATGAAATCCAGAGGGAAGGCATGCTATTGCTGAGTCCTCCCTACAGCCTGGGACGACGCCTTCTCGGATGTCTGTGCAGCACCTTGCCTTGCACGGGGCAGTCGCGTCATGCCGAAAGGCCCCAGGGATCATCACCACTGAAAGAAACAAAACCCCGGAGAGACACGTGCAAATCCTCCCGAGTGACTCACGCCTTCTGCATTGCTCACGAGAAATGAGTCAGGATCAATTGCAATATTTTTATACTCTGACTTGTCCCCACCGGGATCCCCGGCCTATTGTGTCTCCTGTAGATCGGTCTTGCTTCGGGCCAAGAGCCTGCAAAGCTGCGTTCGCTTCACTGCCATGCAGCAGTGGCTTCCCAAGGGCTGCCCATGCAGGTCTGAAAACCCAAAGAGAGACTTTTAGATTGTAAACTCCCCATGGCACAGCACATGGCACAGTCTTGTACAGCACCGAGCACTTCAGAAGAGAGTGCGGGAGAGCTTTCTACCAGCTACTTAAAGAGAAAAACAGGCCACCCTTATTTTCATGTCTATTCAGCTGCTTAAAAGAGCAGGAAATTTAGGCCATTTGCTTTAACCATTGTATCTTCTGTTATTCATCAATTTTGGAAAACAGCCTCTAAAATCCTTTCCGCCTCCCCTTTCCCATGTAAATCACTCCAAGGTTGTGCATTTTTTTTTCCTCTCTCTCTCTCTCTCAAAAGAAAGCTAAATGCATTCTGTTGCTCACAGCTATATTTTTTCACTTCGTTCTAATTTAGCAGCTCCGCTTTGCTCCCCTTTCCCTAAAAGCCGGGAAACGGAGGAAGCAGTTCCTGCCGGCAGCTGCACGCAACCAGCAAATGCCCCAGCTCGCTGTTTTTTTCCTGTCCACTCTTAACATGCTGTCAGTGACCTCCAGTAATGAATGGGCACCGGGCAGTTTCCACCGCTGCCAAGAGGGCGAGACCTCCTTGATGTATTTAATGCATTCAGGCTGCACAGGGGAGTGAAAGTCCCAGAGGGTAATTTTGCACATTGCAAACCCAATTGAAATGACATCCAGGACATAGCAGCTGAGTTTAAGTGATGATTATTTCCCCATGCTCCAGTGGATGCATCTTGCACAGAGACCGAGCAGACAGACCCTTCCTCCCGGTGCCAAGCAAGCAGCAATACTTTCCATTTCTGCAGGGCAGGATTGAACTCTCTCTGTGTGGTGAGATCAGGCAACAGAACTGAGCGAGCCTGGGAGAACTTAATATCCCTGTCGAGGTGGCCCCTCTTCAGATCCATGATGAAGTCCTGCCTTGTTTCCACCACCAGGAACTGTAACCATTGGGTGTAGAAGCCCCCCAAAGCCCTTGTGCTGCTCCTCTGCAAATGGGTTTAGCAAATGTAACCACAGATCGCATTTCTCGTACAGCTGCCCAGCCCATAAGTGCTTTCTGTAGTTCCTTGGAAAGAGCCAGATGTGGGCTCCTTTCCAAATACCGCTAGATCTCACACCATGGGCCGTTTTCTCTTGAAGTGCCACCTCCTGGATTCTTGGGATTATGTGAGGAAACTCCACCCTCATCTAAAGGAACAAAAACAAAATCATTATAAGCTTCTGATTTCAGGGGTACAGGGGAAAGCTGGGGAAGAAGAGGGAGTGCACTTTGAAGGTTATGAAACTGGAAGAGAAATACAATTAACTCCAGTTTTATCTCCAAGGGACAACACTTGGGGTTGGCAGGACTTCCCTTTGCATGGCCATTCAGCACTTGGGGTTGGCAGGACTCCCCTTAGCATGGCTATCCAGCTCTTGGGGTTGGCAGGACTTCCCTTTGCATGGCCATTCAGCACTTGGGGTTGGCAGGACTCCCCTTTGCATGGCTATTGCACTGTCTACCTCGCTGTCCCATTTCCACCACTTTTCACAACTTACAGACCCGGGTAGATAAAGATCCACTCTTGGTCCAGTGAAAGCTTCCCTATCACAACCCTGGCAATCTTCAAAAAATGTCTTGATGCCAATCTTGCTGGGGTCATTTCATCCTAGCAGTTTTTCCTGCCCATGTGCAGGGCGACTGGACCTGATGATCTGTAAGGTCCCTTCCAGCCCTTAATAACTATGAAATTATGAAACCTCAAGCTTGAACCTCCGTGGCCTTAATAGATGTCCTCAAGGTAAATCAGCACCTGTGGATCGCTATCCTACTATGGCCAGATGACCCTGAGGCCCTGAGCTAGCTCATTCAAAGCTGTCGGTGTCTCTACCCTATGTTGCCATCCATTGCTCACATATATCCTTGGGATGCCTCCAAAATCTTCCATTAAGGACTTCTCATTCCACACCCTATGGAGTCCTTCCCATCACTCTTACACCAGACAGGGTGAAAGATCCCTTGTCTCAGTGCTAGTTAATATTCCCAGCAGAATCGCCACACATCAGCAAGGCGGGCTGCTTGAGGTCACCACTCTCCACCTATTACAAGACTCCACAAAATCAAATGGGTAACATTTCCAATGGGTTGACGCTATTTTTAAGTTGGTAGAGCCCTCGTGATATGAAACTATGAAACTATATAGTCTTTTTTTGGTGCTGGGAGGTCCAGGTTCTGTCTCTACTGCATTAGCCAAGATGGCAGCTGCTGTCACACATGGAAACCTGAAATGGAAACTAATTTGAAATGAGTAACAATGACTATCCCATCTTGAATTGTCAAGCAGAATGAAATGCAGGACACAGACAAACATAACTGTCGAATCCTGCAGATGCTGATAAACATGGATAGCTTTACGTGCTTGCGTATTCCAGCTGGGTTCTTGAAATGAACCCAACTTGAAGTGAGTTGCGGGGATAAGTAGCAAAATCAGAACCTAAGTAATTAGAACCAAAATATCCTTTCCAAATATTTTTTTTTCCTTAATAATTATCCCTTATGCTCTAAGAGGGACCTATTAGTAGCACAAGTGTGTGCAAACACTGATGCAACGCACCAAAATACACACGTTTAAATGTAATAATCCTATTTAAATTAATTAGGTTTAAATCCCGTGGCATGTACAGGCGCCCTAAGAGCGCACATTTAAAGGAGGTAAAACTCAAATGTCTTCATAACAGCTGGAAGACAAAGGGATTCTTTACCTTCATGCAGACGACAGGAGAAAGGGAGGTCTTAAATGACTGTGAAAACTGCCAAAGCTCCACTTCTCCACTCAAAACATTATTTTATTAACGGCTGCCAGTGACCACCAGAATATACTGTTATAGATTTTGCAGGCAAGGCTTGGTGAAACCCAGTTGAAAAGGGCTCTCTTTTTTTATAGATACATACAGAAATGATTAGCCAGGCTTCTCAGGTTCGCTGGAGAGATGTGGAAGAGGCTTACAAAGCCAGAGTGACAGTTTCTTTTTGTTCCTCCAATGAAAACTATCACTGTCTCTGAACGGTGCTAGGTTTCTTTCTAGCTTCATCTCTAAGGTTTCCTTCTCCAGAGGTCTCTCTGACACCCACCTTCCCCTCTTGTTCAGGCCAACTGCCAGTCTCATTTGAGAATCAGGATAATGGTTTTTGAGAGTTTTTTTTTAAAGCAGCTGGAAGGGATTAAAACTTCCTGTGGAGTCGCGCAGAATCCAGTGCTTCAACCCAAGAGGAATGCAGCTTAGAAATGCAAAATAAAAGAGGATGTTTCCTGATTTCTTGTAAGAAAATGGCTTTTGAGGGCTCAAACCTGGCCAGGAGATCCCTCAAATTGCATCTGGTCTTGAGGATGTTTCAATCTATGGGTGGCCGCAAAACAAGGGTCCTAGAATAAAGGTGTTAAGCCCAGGCTATGTATACCTCAGTCTAACTGAGCTGAGATTAACTCCAGGTAGGCAATAAAGGGGGGAAACTAGCATCTTTTTTTGATTAACAACTTCTTTCTCCCATGCCACTCACTCCATCATCCAAGGAAGAGTGGCTCTCATTTAGTTAAGATGCAAGACATAGATAAATCTGTCCTGTTGATTATCCATATTTGTTGTTTGGAGGATTTTAAAAGCACCATAGTAGAAATTTTGCTTGGTCCTGGATGCCAGGGGGCTGCCCTTTTGCTCAGTCAGAAAGCAGAAAGAAATCATCCCACAGCAGCTGATGAAAGTGAAATCTGTGCAACATCTCAGATGGAGAGCTGGCCAAAAACCATTCCTAAACACATTTCCTGGACCCCAAAGAATGCTTTTTGACTATTATTTTTGTGGAAAAAAATTAAACTGGTCCAGGATCCAGCATGACCTGGAGAACCTGGAGAAATGATCCACAGTTGATCAGATAAAATTCAACAAGGACAAGTGCAAAGTCCTGCATTTGGACAGAATAACTGCATGCACAAATACTACCAGAGAGCGGGGAGGGTGTCTCACTAGGCTACAGTACTGCAGAGAAGGACCTGGGGTTACAGTGGACCAAAAACTATATATGAGCCAACAATGTGCTTTTATTACCCCCCAAAAAAGAAAAGCCAGCAACACAGTGGGTTGAACTAAGAGCGATGTCACTTGTAAATGAAGGGAAGTGAGTCTTCCTCTTTATTTGGAACTGGTCAGGCCTCACCCGGAGCACTGCATCCAGTTTTGGGCACCTCACTTCAAGAAAGATGTGGACAGATTAGAAAGAGTCCAGCGGAGAGCAAAAAAAAAATTGGTTAGCCTGGGAAATGTGATTTATGAGGCCAGGCTAAAAGAATTAGGATGATTTAGCCTGGATGTAGCCTATTAGACTTTGTTAACAAATAACCAACAGCAAAGTAACAGCTGCAAGACAATTAAGGGCCCAGTCCTGAAAGCAAATATCACATTCCTGGGTGTAAACACCTGAACATACAGGCTATGTATGCAGGACTGGGACCCTGGATGATGCATGCAGGATGGGGACCCTGGATGATGCATGCATGCAGGACTGGGACCCTGGATGATACATGCAGGACTGGGACCCTGGATGATGTATGCGGGATTGGGACCCTGGATTTTAGACTTCCTACAATACATACTATACCCTACCTTCTTGTGCATGCTTGGAAAGAACCAGGAAAACCTATAGCCCCATGGAAATAATAGGCAGTTTTGATAAGAGATCATAATATGAATTGGCTGTGTAAGATTATCTGACTCCAGAGCTGGTGGTGGTCCCTAAAGATAAGATCTTAGTTGAAAAAAATGCTCCTTGTCATCTGTGACTTCATCCACACCCATAAAAGTCCAGGAGAGTGCTCCAAGGGGCTGAACACTTGCAGCATTTTATTTGCAAAGCGTTATTTAAATGGATGATCCCAACCTTGGAACAGGGTTGCAAGTTAGTTGGAAAAACATTCAAGTCAGCATATTCACCACAGTGCCTCCGGGTCCTGTATTTCCACAGGGAGATGCACATATCACCCACACCTCCAGCCATGCCAGGGCAAGGGCAGAACTTGGCAGGGGTTGCACGGGAAACCAAAGCCAGCGCTTTTTTTTTTCCTGATACCCTGCATGTGGCTCCTGATTGATTCCCTAAAAAAAAAAAGCAGAGGCTAGACTGCATTCTCCAGAAATAACTCACAATCAGGGAGATAAAAGCCAGGAGGAGTCCATGGAGGCTCACCCCGACCTCAGCATGGGTGCCCTTGCTTCTCCACCCATTGTAAAGGAAACACCGCTGTTGCAACACACGCCTTTCACCCCGAATCTGCTCCTCCCAGCATTGCTCCTTGATGGCTGGAGCCAATTGGATGCAGAAGATAAGTGCTTCGTGAGTTATAAGAGCGCATAGTTTAGATGTCAGAAGTGTCTCTTCGTGCGGCTACGTTCCCTATTCGTGCCAAACACAGGGCACTCCCACAGGCAGATCTCCCTCATAGCAAAAGCTGAATTATCTCAGGCTTTTGGAAGCTACCCACCAAGGTGCTAGAGCCCTCGGCCGCTTTGCTCGCGCACGTATGGGTCTGCACCCAGTGTTGGGATGGGGGAAAGTAACGCTGCTTCTATTGATGGGCCAGGGGGGCCAAGAGTTGTAATGGTCCGCAAGGGATCAAAACATGGGTGCTCCCCGAGATACAGCCACCAGCCCTGGGGCTCAGCCACAGATCCAGAGTAGACAGCTATAGCTGTCAGGGGCCGGGATGTGAGTGACTGCCAAACTAAAGCCATTAGTCAGAGCCAGATATAGCAAGACAAGGGTCTGGGCTGCAGTTGGGGACTGGGCTGCAGTTGGGAACAAGTTTGGAGCCAAGAGACCCAACCTGGAGCAGCAGGCAGGAACTAGGAACCGACAAGCAGGAACCAGGAGTCAGGAAATGAGGAACAAGGAGTCAGAAGCCTAAGGCTAGACGGAGGCATCCATGCGATTGAGTGGCCTGTCGTGCACTAAAATACCAGCTGCTTCTATGCAGGCGGCCGTGCACATGGAGGTAGCAGAGGCCAGCTGGAAGTGGTTAGGCTGCTGGCACTCAGGTTCAGGGCCAGCTGGGACACAGTGACATAGCAGGTCCCTAATGAGCTGACATGTGTGAGAGATGTGGAGAGGGTGAGGATGTCATTCTCCAGATGAAGATCACCCCTCTGGGCTTGCAAACCTGGATGGGATCTCTCTGCACCTTTGCACTGGGGAAGAAAACATTCAGTGCCCACAGGTGCCTGGTTTTGGAGAGGGAGCCCTCAGCACACCAACTGTCCCAGTGGGTTTTAGAAATCAGCACGCGGAGACTCAAGGAGACAGGCTGCCTTTGCACAACCTCCAGCTCAGCGGAAACCAGGGAGCCTCCAAGTCTGACGCTGAGACATTTTACACACCACAGGGGCTTGCACCTCTGGCATCAATGGGGGCATCAATGGGGCAGGATGCATCCTCGCGTCATATCCTTTTTGCAAGAACGTCAGGGATGGCGTGATGTAGCGTTGACCTTGAAAGACAATGGGCAATACTATTGTTACGAGGGAAGAGCCAGTTGGGTCTTAAACAGAGATGGGCAAACCACATTTTGCCTAATTGCTAATCCAGTTGGGGCTCCGCGGCCGCGTTCCCAGGGAGAAACGTCCTCACAAGGGTGGATAACAAGGCATTGCATTTGCTCGTGTTCCCAACGCTGGGAGACGTTGGCCGGTGCTACTTATGTCAGAGCAGCCGCAGAGGAAGTCTGGCAGGGGCACGATGTTGGATGTATATTGCTCTCCAGAGTAACTTGGAAAGGTAATAAAAAAGACAATAAGGAGAAAGATAATAAAACCCAGAAGCCTTTATTTTCTTCGCTGTACCAGACTTTTCAGGAAGGTTTGATGTCTGTCTGCAGATTTACTGTACCCCAGGCGCACGGTGTAGTCAAAGGGGCAGTTGACGTCAGCTGGAAGTTTTTGTACTATTGTGCATGCCTCTGGCATTTAACCCTCTGCTACGGCAGTTCCCAAACTGTGGTCTGTGGACCACCGGTGGTCTCCAAGCCCATGGCAAGTGACCTACAAATTATATGCCCCCGTCCCCCCCTCTTTTCAAGTGAAAGTTTGAATATAAGGTTGCATGGTGATTTGGAGGGGTGTTGGTAGTCTGTTTGGAAACTACCGCTCTAATTAGCATAAGATGAGCTTGGACCAGGGTTTGGAGAGAAAAACCTGGACTCCAGAGCAGTTCCTAGAGACCGTGTTGAATGCCCATCAATAAAAGTTTTTAAGTGCAGGTTAGATACAAGCATTGGCCTGGGATGGTTCAGACCAGGAGAAGCCTGCCTTGAGCAGGGGTTGGACAAGCTGACCTCCCGAGGTCCCTTCCAGCCCTCTTCTTTTATGACCCTATGGTGTATGGCTAAAGCTAACTCCTAGGAGTCTTATAACCTTAAAAACAGGTCACGGGAATAAGATTTCTGCTGTAACCTCCCTGAGCGTGCAAGGCCATAACCAGGAAGCATCTAATCTGCAACTTAATCTTTACCTGAGCTGCCATTGCAATATACTGCTGTTTCTATTGTAGCAAAACCTGTCACTAGTTATGGCTCTGGTGTTCCTCGCGGCAGCCTGTCTTGCATGCATTGGCTTCCTTTTGGAGCACAGGAAGTCCTTAGTGCATTGCAAAGAGCCATAATGATGGTAAAACGAGTCCTCGTTTCTCCAGCGTTGGAAGCAGCAGAGGCATGTCTTTCTGCTGAGCAGCCTGCTTTCAGCTTTGGGCCGAGTCCGAGTGCTGGGTCTGTGCACCTGCAAGAACCCAGGATCAATATTCCCTACCACAAGCCTACCGTGTCTGGGGAAACTCACTATTTGTACTTGTATAGGGTCCCAGATTTAAATCGGAGTCTCCTAATAGGAAGCCTCCGGTCCACATTTGGATGCTCCAGCCAGCACATACAACGGCCATAATGCAGCCCGGTGAGGATCAGTGCCTCACATTCAGACTTCAGCACCCTTAATTAAAAATCAAGACAATTAGTGCCTGAATATCAGAGACATGGGCCATCTCCAGGTCTTTGACTTCAGCTGGATTTGTGGGAGCAGTAGTTTTGAGAGGCAGGGGTGAGATCCAAAGTCAACCGAAGTTTTGCCATGGGGTTCAGCGTCATCGGCGTTTCATTTCAAAGCGCAGGGTCTGGCTGCCGTGCGTGGTTTGTGACCAGCGGCATCACTCCAAGGGCTGTGACCTAGAAGGCGGCACAGCCGGGACATTGCAAAAGCAGCAACTTCAGAGGCTGGCCCGTCAGCTTTCATGTGGCCAAATCCATAGCATCTTCTGGCAGAATTGATGACACAAAGCATAATTTATTGTTCCTATTACATGCTCCTTTGTATCCCCAACCTGCCTCAGGGAGTCGTTTCTCATTGAGCGGACAGCTGCCTGGGAAGGAAAAAGAAATGTCCAGGGAAAAACCGAGAACAAGAAGAGGGATGTTCGGCTTTCCTCCACGCAGCGTGGCTGTTGACAGGAAGAAGCCCTCGAGAGGCATCCCAACCAGGCAGCCGCGAGGGGTCTGATTGCACAGTGCAGTTGATTCAGTTTTGTTCGTCGGGAGGGTTTTGCCACCGCGCTTGCAGCAAGGGGCCCTGCGAGACCTGCAGGGAAACCCGTGCTTATCATGAAGCCTAGTGGATAGAGGCACTGGCCTAGAAGTCAGGAGTGGGGCAGGGGAGTTTGTGGCTCTGCTGCTGGCAAGTCCCTTCACCTCTCTCTGCCTCAGTTTCCCCATCTGTCAAAAAAGGGGGCAATAACACTTGCACTTCTTGCAAAGTGCTTTGAGAGCCACGGTGTCAATGATGTCCTGATAAAAATTGCCACGGACGTCATTACGGTGGTGATAAATATGGATAGGAGGGGTTCCTATACATAGGAAAGGCTTGTGGAGTATAGCTGCTCCGCAGAAATAAACCCTTCAGTTGTGTCGTTGAAAGAGGCCGCTGGCTTTAGCATCCTGATCCAGTGCAGGGCTGTGCAGAATAGTTTTCCCTTATAGGAAATGTCAAATCCCGCTCTCAGGCCTCGGCTTTTTTAGAATTCCTCCAGACAGACTCCAAGCCCAACGTGTCCTTCCTTCCTGCCAGAGCTCTGCCCTGCCGCTCCTGCCGACAGCCCTGGGCTTGCACACAAGCATGCGATGCAATGGATTTAGAGAGCCGGCAATCTGTGTGTGGGGGCTGATGGCCCTTTTTATGACAACCCCTCTCCAAACCTATAGTCCTGGGGGTGCTGCTCAAACTTCCTCCTGTGTCTTCTCATGGGCTAATTTCTGCAGAGACTATTGCTTGGCTTTGCAGATTTGCATTCGCTAAATAAAATAAAATATCCCCACAAACCAAGACCGAGGTTTTGCACTAGTATAATGACAAAGTAACTCCGCTAATGCCTGCTGGTTCATGCAGCCCAATACCCTCCGTGCTGGCTCCATGCTGGCTCCAACATCCAGTCCTAAATCTCTGTTCCAGTACCCCAAGCCCTCTACGGGACAGACCTGAGCTACAAAGACCCCTTCTTCCTCTGTGCATGTGACCCCTTACGGCAGGCATTTCCAGTGCTGCAGCTCTCCTGATTTTATTGCAATATGTAGTATTTTGCATAAAGCCCCAGAGCCTGCAAGCATGGAAGAAGGTGAGAATCGCAGGTTGGGGTTTTTTAACTACATTTTTAGCCCTAGTAGCAGCAGTGAAAAGATTGAAAAATTGATTTTATGGTGCTAAAAACAAAAAACCTCATGATTTTTAAGCCAATCGCATGATTTTGGAGCAGTCTTAGTTTGGGAGGAGCTGGGGTTAGCCATGCAGTCTGCCACCAGCACAGGGGAACTCAACCAGTAAGAAGAGGCACTCACGTATGGGACAGATCACCTGCAATCGCTCGGTGAATGCACCAGGTAGGTGTCCCTAAATGCAAACCAAGCTAATAAGGCCTGAATTTCAGAGATGCTGAGAATCACCCACGTCTCAGACTCCAACTGGAGCTGAGAAGGCCTCAGCTCTTCGGCAAGCCGGGGAGAAATGGAAGAGCTGATGCAAAACTCTGGTTTCTCTCTTTGCAGGGATAAACACGACTCGCGAGCGGGTTTTCAGACATTTTGAAATTTGTTTCCAATCAGACTCAAACCAAAATTAGACACTGGCATGCCACCAGAAAAAATAAAAACTGTTCACTTGGAAGCAGGACAATCTGGTTTCACCAACGCGAGACGTGCTGAGGTTAAAACGGGAGTGTCAAAATGAAGTGAGACGACCGAGAGGTTGCATTTTGCTATTTTCTCCATTAAAAACTTTACCCACTCCTGCAAAATATTCTGACTTCAGCAAAGCTGCTTTCTCCCATGGGAAACCAGTCTGTTTTAAAGAGTTTTGACCCACTCCAGCGACGAGAGCCATCTGACTAGACAGTAAATGTCCAGCATGTGGACTGCTAACAACACCAAGCATTTTGTATTCAGAGAGCATGACTTTATATTCCTCTAGGTAAGACTTTCCAAATCACAGGCATTTGTCAGTACAGCTGTGATGTGAAGTAAGCCGCTATTATTACAGTCTTATTGCCTGTTATTCATATAATTAGTGCCATGTGATAAGTGACTCTGTACCAGCCAGACAGGATATGGGTTCAGCAAAGCACTTAAGCACATGCTTATCTTTAACTATAGAGGGGGTCACTTAATTGAAGTAAATGAAACTAAATGATGCATTCATGCGCTGTGCTGTATCAGGGTCTAAATGTACCAGCGGGTGCAATGAAGTGTATAGTTATACAAAATGAGTGCGTCGGCTGGCTTCTTGGGGCTGTTCCAGCTTCCACTAATGCCTGAGAGACATAATGGCATGCATAAGGAGAGATGTCTCGAGTCCCGACTCAGATGCGCAACATGCACACTTTGCACCCCAAGACCGTGCCGATTAGTATGCACTTCTGTCCGCAGCCTAGTGGAAAAACACATTAATCTTACAGAGCACGGCTAGCAGCCGGGAGCCAAAAGGTTGACTCTAGGGTGTGGTGAAGGGGAGACATATTTACATGCTATTGCTCAGCAGGTCACAGAAGCAGGATGCTGATAACATCCTGCAAACTTCCTCCCTGCGCTGGCACGGAAAAAAAAATGACGACCCTCAGGCCCATGATGAGCAGTCAACCATTCACAAATTCACCCTCTGGGAGCCTTGTGTTTCAGGGCAGACTGGCAGACGCGTCGCTTTGCTCTCATTATAAAGAGTGACTTGGAAGCAAGGGAAACAGAGCTGCAAGCAGGGCAACCTCATGACAATGGAGGTAATTGCGGGGCTAATGCAATCACCCTTTTTTATGGTCCCCCCATGCATTTTAAGTGTCAGAGCAGCAAGAGCAAAAAGCTCTAGGAGCAGCGTGTACCACTCCAGACATTCACTTGGCTGCAACAGGAAAGTGTTCAAAGAGATTTAAGACCAAATTCTGCTCTTAGTTACATCAGGGTAAATCCAGAGC